>NC_088381.1:115473875-115782250 GCF_037993035.2 Macaca fascicularis
TCAGAAAATAAATAAAACTATAAAAAGAAACTAGACACAATCTCTTGGTTCCCACTAGGAAACAGCCATTGTTTTGTTGTGTATCTGTCAAGAATTTTATAGATGGATTCTTGGAAGGAACAAAAGAAAGGAGGATGGAAGGAATAGAAAAAGGAAGGGTAGGAGGTAGGAAAGAAAGGAAAAGACAGTTATTATAGAGGTTGTGTTAAAAATGCTTGCCGTGGAAAGGATTATCTGTGAGGCATGTGTGCACGAAAACAGAAGTGAGCTCAAAACTGAGGGCAGAACCTTGGGGAGAGCTAAAGTATAAAGTAGGAGTGATGTGTATGAGGTTGGGTAGTTAGAAAAGAGGAAACTCTGGAGTCTCTGGAGCAAGAGAATAGAGTTTCGAGAAGTAGATGTGAGGAGAAGCCTCAAATGCAGCAAGAATTTCTTAGAAATACCTTCTGCATTTGACCCTCATAATATCAGCCTTAGAGGCTTCAATGGAACTATTTTGAGTGCAGCAGTGGTGGCAATGCCAGACTGCAAAGAGGTTAAGTGGAAATGAGAAAGGAGAAATTGAAGACATCCACTACCAATTATCCTCCTTAATAATGTGGACATGAGAGAGAGGAAAGAGAGAAAAGTAGTGGGTAAAAGTCAAATAAGTTACTTAGTTTTAATGCTGGAGAAACTTGAACATGTTTACACAGTAAGGGCAAGGAGTAAACAGAAGGCAGAAACAGAAAATGCTGGCAAGAGCACGAAGCTAACAAAGTAAGATTCCTTTCTTAGATGTTATAATACAGAATACTATTACCCTGGACCTTTTTCGTATCCACATTTCAGAGCAAGCACACATAAAACTTTAGGCCAAATAAAGCCACCACATCCTTTGCACAACAACTGCGGCCAGGTCAGGACTGTTCTTCTCAATGCCTAAGTCCACTAGAAGCTTTTCTCCTGTACCTAAACACAGCACTGCTAACACAGTCACACCTCTGACCCACCATGCTCTCATTCAATCAATATTTAATCAGTACTTGTCATAGGCAGAGCATGATGTTAGCATGCAGAATAAAGCAGTATGAAACAAACGCTGTTCCTGCCCTCTGAGAGCTTATCTTCCAGGTGTTTACAGCATGATATATTCTCCCATCAAACAGTCATCATACATATTGATAAGAATCCAAAATATGGAAGTTCTTTGGTCAGTGGCTGTGGAAACTTATGGCAACTTTCCACCTTTGAATAAAAGAAGATCATAGTCTCTTCTGTCATTGCCTGAGAATAGATTTTCAGCAGATTTGCAAATAGAATTGCAGACTAGAAAACAATCATCCACAAAAAACTATAGACATATTATGGAAACAAAATTAAGTAAAACAAATGTTTTTAAAGTTACATTTAACCAGATTTTTAAATGATCTATACAACAGAAAGTGTTGATTAGATTAATATTTACTTGCTTTGGAGTGCATTAGTTTTTTAAGACCAAATTGATCAAATCAAATAATCCTCTTCTAACTTTACATATCCTTAAGTGAATTCTCTTTTTGCATCTGGTTGTGAAAATCATGAATAAGATCATCAATATATTTTACCTTGTAAAACAATCTATCTACTACACCAAGAAAATAATCTAAACATCTACTCTCAAGTACAAACTATATGTATTCCAAAAAATAATTTCAGAAAACTCTCTAGGAAAGAGCCATATATCATTACCTCCTATAGTGTCAAGGGAGATTTTACAAACTTTTTTATAAACTACATCTACAGTAAAGCTCATTGCTGCATAACTTTAGTGAGTTTATTTTCGGATAACCATCCCAGAAAAACTTCTATAAATCACAGACAGATACCAACTCCATCCTTTCTTAGAAATTCTATCATGAGCAATGATCACTTTTTAAATTTGTTTTTAATTTTATGAGTACATAACAGGTATATATATTTACCTGGGGGTACATGAGATACTTTGATATAGTAATGCAATGCATAATAATCGCATCAGAGTAATGAAGTATCCATGCTCTTAGGTATTTATCTTTGTGTTACAAACAGTCCAATTATACACTTTTAGTTATTTTATTTTAAGAGATTTAATTAAATATTAATAAAGAAAAAACATGTATTCTTTGTAAAGATAATGAAAGATAAAAATCTGCCTTTTAAATTTTTAAAAATATTCTTAGTGACCATTAACAAATAACTCTTCTCCAGCATTCTGAACCCTTGATTTAAATTGCTAAATTATTTTATTTCATGAAAGATACTGAGAATGGTCAGCTAGAACTACACCTGGAGAAACAGTTGTTTTGATGGGTAGGGGTAAGTTACATGTTTAACTAAATGCTGTTATGCATGTCACAGTCAGAAACTTTCCTGAAAACTCTTTAGAAGTTGCAGGATATGTATGAGTATGACATGTATACAATTCCAAGCATTTTTCACCATTCCTGTTTGCCATAGTCATTAGACGAATCTCATTTTCACTTGAATTTTTTGCTACTTAGAAACATGAATGAGCAACATCAAACTGATAGGTAAAATAAAACAAATATTTTTTCTAGTGTTCACCTTACCTAAATTATAAGTAAATTAAGTTCATGTAATCTGCATACCTTTAAGTTTTTAAACAAAAGTTAATTTTCCATATAAGATTTAAAAACACCTCGGAAATTAACATTACATTCTGGCAGAGGATACAATATTTTGGATCTCTCTTTTAGAAAGACTTCAAATATAATCACTCTCAAAATGAGTATATAAGATGTATAATAACATAAAATTTGTATGTGTTTTATGGTCCTTCAAAAGACAATACTAGCAATGACTCATATTAAAACAGAAAGGAAGTATTTGACCTATTTTAGGCAGCCATTAGAAAATGTAATATTATTATATGTGTGACTTAACGTATCTGAACTTCAACCCCTTGCTTGTAAAATGTAGATAATAATAAATCAGCACATAGAATTGTTATGAGAATTAAATAATTAATCTCTAGGAGCATGGCATGTTCACTGTTGTCATTCTACAGCATTAAGCTAAGCAGTATTCTTTCATCTTAGTCGGGGAGACTCTTCCTTAAACTTAAGACATGTTGGTAAAGACTTGTCAAATGTTGACTGCAACACTGAAGGCATTTGCCCTTTGAAATTAAGGAAATAATGGTTTCTTATTTGTAGCACTTATTTCTATATAAGTAAAAATCATATAAATTTGAAAACATTCTATTTGGTTCAGGGAATTGTGTGCATTTATATTTAGAAGTCTGTAACATCAAGGGAAAAAGATTCTGAAAATAATTTAATGAGGAAAAGACCAACAAACATATTAGTATGATCAAAGCAAATGTTGTAGAAAATAGACCACCATAAGGATTATTCGACAGAAACCACCATATCCGGAGTCTCTAGTCCACCTGAGGAGCTCCTTACAAGGGTGCTAAGCCTTTCATATAATTTGAGGTTAACAGTGCAAAGTGAGGGGAGATGAGCTACAGACTCTTATAAATGCATCAAACAGCAGTCTTCGTCTCTACATATTTATGATTAATTACCAAGCCCTTTAAAGGCAGAGAAAAATTTCCAGTTTTCATCTTCCAAGTCAATTACGATTACAGTCATTAGCATTAAAGAAATGCATTAGATCTATCCATTTTAATTGGCATTATAAATGTTTCTCTGTCTTTGGTTTTTATAACCTTGACAGTTCCTTACTTGGTCTTTCCTTCTTTATTATTGCCTTCCTTATCTTTTCACCCACCAATTTTGCCCTAACAATAAAGTTTCCTCTCTAAGTCCACTGCAGTTTACTGTTTATTATTTATGAGTTCATTTCTAATGAATTTAACTGTTATCTTAATAGTTACCCATAGGTCCATACCTCTAGCCCTGCCCTTACTTCTATTCCAGTCCAATAATTCCAGGGACCGATAGAGCAAATCTACTTTAGTGTATTTCCACTACATTATATTCACCTCCTTGCACTATTGTATTAAAATTAATCTGTGATTTTCAGTGATACTACTTCCTTCTATTTTCTTGCTACTGAGCTCTTTTCCACAAGTCACACCACTGAATATTTTTTTCTTTTTATCAGTTAAAACTTCTTTTGTGGTCAGTAACAGTAGAACCAATTCAAAATCATTTTTAAGGGAATAATTAGCTCAAGCAAATTAAAATCCAGATGTAGTATTGACTAGGTTCAATTCGAGGCTTTATCTAGTGCCTCAAACAATGTTATCAGTGATCTGATTTTGCTATGCTTTCCTGTTCTTCCTTCCTTGGAATAGGCTACATCTTAGGCTCCATACTATGGCCTCCAAAATATCATGCCTTCCCTCATGGTAGCAACATGGCTGCATCAGCCCTGGTTCTCCAATTGCCATATGACACCTGCATTGAAGTCAGCATCTTTTCTGACAGCTTCCACTTAGTCCCGGGATTATTTATTTCTTGTCCTGATTTAGGTCATATATCCATCATTAAGTCAATCACTGAGACCAGAGATGGTTTCTTGTCCTGATTTAGGTCATACATCCATCATTAAGTCAATCACTGAGACCAGAGATGGTTCTAGTGAGTCAGTGGCATCCTCGAATCTTCCCACTACACATAGCTTAGAATGGGGGCAGGATGAATCCTTCAAAGGAATGTCAGGGTGCTGGAAGAAGGAGAAATAAGCACTCGGAAAGAAAGCAACGTATGTCTGAGACATGTGCCAATCAGATTACAAACTCTGAGTACAGATCACATTGTATACATTCTAGTCTTCCTTCCTCTCGTCTCCCCTTCCATTCCCATAATATCCAGCACTGTGGAAGACCCACCAGCTGATTCTTAGTATACATGTTGGGATTTATTGATTGATCAATAAATAAAATTCCAATCTGAAAGACACATATTGGATCAAACGTTTTACATAAATTCATCTAGGACTAAGAGGCTTGGAAGATACAGAAATAGACGATGCCTCTTTTCACATGTATTGTCTGCCTCCACACACATATGGAGAAGGCTCAAAACACCACCACATATGAGAACATAATTTGAAATCAGCATATGCTATCATGCCTATGTCATAATTTGGAATTTTGAGAATAGTGACCTCATTACTGACTGTGTCATGACATCCTCCTATCATTCCTGTGTATTTTTAATGGATATGTGTGTCTTTAGTAGACTGGATACTTATTTAGAAAAAATAAATAACTTCTTACTGATCATTTTATTAGCTCCAGAGTTGAGTAAAAGATACGTACACAGTAGGTCCCAAATATCTATTTGTTAAATAGCAGTAATTATTATACTGTTATTTGATTAGTAAAGACAGTAAGCAAAAAGTACAAATATGGCATTCCCTTATCATGATAAATGCAGCTTAAAAGGTCAAATTCATTACCATAAAATATTCTTTATAATTTACAGGAGGTCCTAGTTTAAGCAGCCTAAACCTTTTCCACTATAGTAATTAAATGGGTCTGGATATGTGTAGGGAGCCTCACATAACTTAGAAAACTACTGGAAAAACAAGTATCCAATGGGTGAGACATGGGGCTCAATAGAAGTTCAAAGACAGTGAGCTAATTTTGGTTAGGTAAGAGTGCTTTACAATAGGGGAAACATCTGTTACTTGGGTTGATTTATAGCCCCGTCTTCATGAACTCATAATACTTAAACCCCAGAGCAGAGGTGTGATTGAGGGAGAAGCTGATAGCTTCAATAAAAGATCAAGTAACAATGAAAAGGGCTGACTTTAGATTCAATAGCTTTGATACCAACAACAACAGCAGCTGTATTAGTCCATTCTCACACTGCTATAAAGATACTACCTGAGACTGGGTAATTTATAAAGAAAAGAGATTTAATTGACTCACAGTTCTGGACGGCTGAGGAGGCCTCAGAAAGCCTAAAATCCTGGTGGAAGGGGAAGCAGGCATGTCTTACATAGCAGCAAGTGAGAGATAGCCAGGGGAAATCGCCACTTAGGAAACCATCAGATCTCATGAGAACTCACTCATTATCCCAAGAACAGCATGGGGGAACCACCCTTATGCTCCAATCACCTCCCACCAGGTCCCCCCCACTTCACATGTGGAGGTTACAATTTGAGATGAGATTTGGGTGGGGACACAGAGCCTAACCATATCAGTAGCTTCAAAAGCACAGGTTGTCCTGGCTCTCTGAACCAAGTGTGGGAACTTTTGGAGAATATATTGGGGCACCAAAAGCAGAAAAGGTAGACAGTATCAGATAACACGTGACAAATTTTAGAACTACAGTGAAACATATAATGGAAACCTCCCCAATAACTCCCAGTCTATCTGGAGAGAAACTGAAGCACCTAAATGTCTCACAGATCCATTTGGAAACAGCTGAGGGAACACAATATTGCTGCTCCTGTAGCAGTCGTTTGTGAATGCCACTCAGCGAAATCCTAGGAAAACCCAGACTGTGTCTCAAAATTAGAAACTGAATTGTGAAGTTTTATTTTAATATGTCAACATGTTTTTTACTTCTATTTCTTCAGAATCTATTTGTTATCATTAGGGCTTCCATGTGTTGGGTATTCAGTCTATATTTTAATTCCTGTCTAACAAAATGAAAAAAATAAAATAAAAAGCAGCTATATACATTCCATTTATATTACTTACACAATTTCTTCCATATAACAGGACAATTACTTGCTTTTGATGGTTCTAAGAGCAGAAACAGAATTTCCTTTTTAGGGCAAATTCATTGTTCTGGAAGGAGCCATTTTGTTTTCCTCTCTTGGGCATGCAGATGTAAGCCAGGTACTAGTTTATTTAGGTTAACACCTAACTTTGGGAAATTAAGTCAAATGCAAACAGTTTAAATGGAATGGAAGTAATGTCATGTCTTACATTAGCAGTCAGGCAGGGGTCACTTTTGTGAAAGACCTTTAGAGGGAACTGGCAGTCATTGTGAGGAGTTTGCCATTTTTCCCTGAGACTACAGGCCAGGGTTTAGTCAGCTCTGTGTTAGAAAGGACGTGGAAGAAGTGACTCTGAGTTGGGAAGGAATACATTTCAATAATAAAGTGACAGGCTAAAAGTAGAAGCAGATAATGGATCTTAGAAGTGGTGATGTTTTATATAAATAAATTTAGACAAAAAAGAGGATACAAATAAACATGAAATAGGTGCAGACTGAAATTTTTCATCTTCTTTAACTTTCAGTACAATAGTTCTAAAGGCAATGTTCTTCATAATAAAAGCCACTGAATCAATCAAAATTTTAGACACAAATGTGATACATAACAAACCACCCACAAACTCAGTGGTTTAAAATAACAATTGCTTATTCTCGCTCCCATGTCGGCCAGTTGGCTGGGGATTGGCTGGTCTAGGCTGGTCTTAGCTAGTCTTGCCTTCCAAGCGGGCTTCACATGTCTCTTCTACTTCTTGGAGGAACAGGTTAACTGAGCCCTCACGGCAATAGCAGAACCCAGGAGGGCAAGCCCAGGCATACCTTGAAAGCCATTAAGTGTGTCCACATCTGTTAACATCTCATTGATCCAACTAAGTAACATGGCTGAACTCAAATCAAGAAATGGATCCCTCCCTCTAGGTGGAGAAACCACAAAGACCCAAAACGATGGGTGTGGATGTAGGGCAGGGTGAATAATTAGAGCGGATAATTTAATCTATCACAAAGACACTGTCAAGCAAATACAAATTACCAAATGAAATATGTACAAATGAATCATTAAAAACAAACTTAAAGTTATATTTTTTCTTCAGATGGTGGTTGTGTATTTATATCACGCATCTGTGATCTTGGGGATTGTATGTACAAAGGTGACATAAGTATTAGCAAAAGAAATGAGTAAGTAATAATTGTCCTATGTTCTGACTATTCTGAAGCATGGAGGTAATTGTGAGTCTTACATTGCTGCAGCAGATGGGAGTTTCCAAGCATTTTGTCACTTAAGAGTTAAGAGTTTATAAGTTCTCTGTTGACTTGTTAATCACACTAGTCAACCATCATACCAGTTGGAACAATGGAGAAGAATAAGTGCTAGAATATATTTATACCATTGTAAGAAATAATTGGGAGTTTGTAATGAAGTGGAAATTACCCAGCAAGACAATCCAGAACTCCAGAACTACTCCTAACTTCTTTTTCTTTTTCTTTTTTTTTTGAGACAGAGTCTCACTCTGTTGCACTACTACTAACTTCTGTGTAAGTAGTAAAAGGATTTTACTTAACCCATTTCCCCTTTGCTCTGAGAAATGAGCACTGGCAGGAGGCTGCACTGTTTTTTTCTAAACAGGAAATGGGTTAAATCACCAATAGTTTTAATAACTAAGCACATATATTCCATACAGCCTTGCCATCCAGAGATTTCAGAAGTCCAATTTCCCTAAATACATAATCTTGCCCTAAATTTAGCCACATAACAAAAGAAGTAGACATCTTTCTGTCTACTCAAAAGCAAAATATGACGCTAAATTCATGCATGTAACTAAAGCTTACAGACCACTTCATGGACGAATGGCAGACTTAACTGGTTAATCCATGAAGAAAAAAAGACTTTGAAAAGATGTCAAGTGACTGTGGAAAAATTTGAGAACTGCAACATCTAGAAATGGAAGTTCCTTCAAACGTGCAACCGTTACAAATTCTGCCAACTGTTGTACATGAAATAAAGATGCTACTATGCAGTTCAAGAATTAATCTAAAGAGGAAACCTGGGGCTGCTATTATCCACTGTTACCTTCTCTCTTTAAAAAAAAAAAAAAAAAAAAAAAACTTAAAAATAAGCAAAAGCTTGTTACAGTACTAAATGTGTCACATTACTGTTTAAATTCATCAGAGGCAGATGGCTAATTTGACTAAACCAACCTTTGTTTACACTGGAACTGATCCATTGATCCTGTGCAAAAGAATTGTGGTTTAAACTTCCCCCTACTTCAGCTACCACATTAATTCCAGGGTTCGCCACATTTCAAAAGAACAAGATTAAGATTTCCACATATTCCCCATGAATTAAAGCAACTGGATGAGTTCATAGTAATAAATATTTAGGAACCAGACTTCCCAAGGACAACATAATGAATAATAACCATGTACAGTATAGGTGGGCAGTTTTATATCTTAATATATTATTTATATGATAAGAAAAAAGACTGCTAAATGCAAAGTAATTCTACCAGCACTGATGTTTAAGACAATACAGATTCAGATAAATAGAACCTCTATGTTTTTCCATTTGCAATTTAAACTATAATTGCTAGACTCTTTTAAGTACTAATTATTTAAAAGAAGCAGTAGTTAAACAAATGTATGGTGTTTTGAATCTGTGCTAGCACACTGTAACCATATGCAAATATGTGCCCTGGAGAGATATGGCTTAGTGATAAAATAAAATTGAGAGCTTTCCCTGCCCCAATATTTTATTAAAGTATGACTAAATAATTGACATGCGCTTTCAAATTTGTGAATTATTTTTTTTTCCTACAATTAACAGAATCTGGTCAGTGAACAATTTCATGAGTGTTAAGTAAGCATCTAAAAAGTTGACTTCATTATTCAAATACCAAGTGATTCCCAGTAAACTATAGTTCTGGAACCAAAATGGGTAAGTCAAAGTATCTCAGTCTGTAACAAGACTAACCATCCTTAGAAATTATCTTTTGTATTGAGATTTAGTGTTATATACAAAGATAACAACACAACAACTCTTGACTGGGTGGGCCTTAAAGGGAGGGTTTTCTCACACTCAAAACATCTCTAACTCTCCCTGACAGATGTACGTGACCTTCCTATTACATTTACTCTGTCACTTCCATCACAGGTCTTACCATATGATGCGCAGTAGATAGTGGAGAAGTCTGCTGAATTGTCCAGACCAGAATTGATCCACATTTGTCTAAACTAGCAGGAAACTTCCCTCAGGGTACAGGCTGGTGAGGGCTGGTTGGTGCACACACAAATGGAGTCAGAGTATTGGAGCCTGCTCACCAGCAGAGCTGCAGGAGACCAACTGTACATTGGCGACCGCGTATAACCCAGGGACAGTCATGGCAAGGACCTGGTGCCCTGGACTGCATGCACTGGGTGTGTGGCTAAAGCAGAGTGCCACTGGATGTTCCCATGCAGGCATTCTTGCAATAGAAGCAAAAAGCAAAACCAAATCATACCAGAACCAGGAAGAGAAACCCTTTTCCTTCTGCAGTGTTGCTTTAGTGCCCTCTACTGACAAAGTTTAATTTTAAGATGTACAAAGGAGAAACGCTTGGAGGGTCTAACCCCATTACAGCGGAGCAGATAATGAAGGGTGGCTATGGAGCCGAGAGGCAATGAATAGATAACCAGAACATCACTCAGCAATCAAAAGTGAAATCTGTGCTCAGCAAGGACCCATTTTAAGACCTGATCATTTCTATTCTGTTATCTTTGGGACCTACCTGCATCGTTTCTTCCAAACGATCGATCGCAGTGAAGTATAGAGATTGTTTAAAGAGCACAGTTTACCCTTACTTGTATCTGAGAGAACTGGGAATAGTTATATAAGGTAAATCATATCCAGCTTCATGGTGTAGCTTAGAGTAGATTTGGCATAAATTCATTTCCTTTACAGCCTAATATTTATAGTTATGTATGGTTCATACCATATTCTGTGAAAGCTGAGGCAGTAGCAATCACCTATAAGGCATTCCAAATCTGGACCCTTGTTACTGCTCCCACTGGTTCACTCCATGCTCACCACACTGGCCTCATCAAGGTTCTTAGAACACATTAGCAAATCCATTCAGGGAATCTGGCCTTGGTTTTTCCCTCTGCTCAGAACACTTTTCCTTAAAAAAGCCACAGGGATCATTCACTCATTTTCAAATGACTCAAGTGGTACTTCTACAATAAGACTTTTCCTAACTATCCTATTTAAAATAGCAACCCACTGATACTTCCTGTCCCCTTTCCTGCTTTTTCTGCTAAGCATTTATCACCAACACACACACTCCCTCCCTCCCCCTACCTTTTCTCTCTTTCTCTGTGTGTGTGTATGTGTGTGTGTGTGTATGTATGTATATGTATATATAGAGAGACAAGATCTAGCTCTTCACTCAGGCTGGAGTGCAGTGTGTGCTCATAGCCCACTGTAACCTCAAACTCCTGAGGCCAAGCAATCCTCCTGCCTCAGACTTCCAAGCTAGGACCACAGGTACGCACCCCCATGCCGGGCTAATTTAAAAAATGTATTTTTTTTAGATACGGGGTCTTGCTATGTAGTGCAGGTTGGTCCTGAACTCCTGACCTCAAATAATCCTCCCAGCTTGATCTCCCAAAGTGCGAGGATTACAGGCATGAGCTACTACACCCAACCACTATATATTTTATTTGATTATTTGGTAATTATCTGCCATGCACATTAAAACAGAATCACCATGAAGGAATTTTTTTCTGGTTTCTTCACTATGTTGTATTTTAGGTCCTAGATTACTGCCTGACCAATAAATATATGTCAAATGACTCATCCTACAATCTAAGATTAGATTATTGCTTGCTCTTTACTTCAGATTTCAACAAATTCAAATCCACCTAGATACCAAGGCAGTCATAGAAATGACTGAAGCAGTCTGGGGTGAATCCCTGAGTGAAGTGATGAATGTGTGTCTGAAAAGAGTAACTATTTATGATCTCTATTGAAAAGTGTGGCCATACAGGAATAAGAATCATGCATTGTCATTTTCAGACTTTTCAAAAGTAGAAGAAAATAAGGACTTTGGGGTATAATCTAGTCTGTAAATGTTGGCACTAATTCAATTTAAGAACAAGAAGTATCCAAAAATAAAACCAAAACACTTTTCAAGGCAAACAAAGTGTCTAGAGGCAGAAAGCAGTCACAGCAGGTAGGAGGCCACATAATTTTCTCACACTTGGGGTATAGTAGGGAAATTCCTTGTTTGGTTTCTAAATTTACCCTTTCTGTACTGATGCTCAAACTCTTAATGTTGCAGTTCTCTCTCTTACCAATAAGCTCTTGTCCCCACAAAGACATCACTGTCTCTTCCCTTTTCCCTCTTTCTATTCTCTATTCTTTCAGTCTTTTCTGCCGGTAGCCCACACATAGTAAATTTTCAGAAGGAACATCTGCTTCGGAATGAGAAAAAAAGGGGGGAGGGGAGAGTTGAATCATATTTTAGGTCTTAATCGCTCTGAGAGCTTGGAGCAATTTCTTCATCTATAATCTCTAATTTTTTTACAGTGTTTGAGTTCCCCTGGAAACCACTCCATTTTATCCTCTTCTTAAGCCTTGCAATAACTTCCCAATACCATTCTTAGGTTGTCCTCCAGGGATCTGGCTGCTCCTCCCCTGAGCAGCCTGAATCTGTCTCTGCATGATAGGGAGAATCACACAAGGCTCCTTTGTCTTCTTAAGAAAGTAAAAAGCTGGTGCTGTCACTCATTTTACCATATACTATTCTGGACTACTGAACTGCTCTCTCAATGCATTATCATCTACTTTCCTTACTTCATCTAACACAAAAGGGAAAGGAGAAACTGACAAATATAGAGATAGAGAGAGAGAGAGTTAGGAAAAGAGAAAGACACAAAGATAGGAAAACCATGAAGGAGGAGGATAAGGAATAAGAAACAATAATAATTTTGTTACAAAGTATCCCTCATTCAAGGCAAAAGAATGGATGATGTAGCCTTAAAACATAATCTTAAAGCACCACTGTGTTCCATGATTCTGCGACTAATAAATAATTAAGATTGTATTTTATAAAGAGCCAAAATATTTATTTTTTGAAAAGCACCTGTTTCTCCTTAGGATATTCTACTCACAATACCTTCTATTATTATGCCTTTAACAGACATTTAAAAACTCATCTTTATTTCTGAAAAGATTTGTACTTAGACAACTTCTATGAGTTTTGTAAAAATCCCCGAGAAGCACATTCAGTGAATCAGCTGGTACACAATAGAAGTCAGAGGTTGATTATGATTAGTGTAGTTGATGCTCTTTCAGTTTTTCTTTAATTTTAGTGATATTTATACTCTTACTGGTAAATTCAGAGTCAAGACTGTTTCTATATCCTTTACACTCTAGTATAGTTTAAAGAGAGACAGTATTTAAAACCATTAGTAGGCTGAAGACATAATAATATCATTTAGGTTTTGCTTAATAACAATGCATTTGTGTTCACAAAAAAAGGTTTAAGAAAAAATGCTATGTACATACAAGTCAACTGGAGCAAAAATAAACCAGTTAAATCAGATTTAAAAAGAATTTTGAGAAAACAATTCTAAGATGCTATTGTAAAAATGCTACTTTATCTTTATATACATTTTAGTATTATTTTAATTAACAAGCAATAATTATTTCTTTTATTTGGTATTAACTAATTAGTGGATATTGACAATTGGATAATACAAATATGTGTCAGGCATTGTGTTGAATTAGAAAATAGATCTATAGGCTGGGTGCACTGGCTCACACCTGCAGTTCCAACACTTTAGGAGGCCAAGCTGGGCAAATTGCTGGAGCCCAAGAGTTTGAGACCATCCTGGGAAACATGGCAAAAACCTGTCTTTACAATAAATAGAAAAATTAGCCGGGCATGGTGGTGCACACCTGTAGTCGCAGCCAATTGGGAGCTGAGGTGGGGCAATCACTTGAGCCTGGGAGGTCGAGGCTGCAGTAAGCCATGATTGCACCACTGCACTCCAGCCTGGGTGACACAGCAAAACCCTGTCCCAACAACAACAACAAAGAAAATAAATCTATAGAAGTATTTTATCTTTTAGGTTATAGAGTAATGCATGCACTCAAAAAAAAAAAAAAAAAAAAAACAAGCAGCATGGGAAGTAGAAAAATATAAAAAGGAGGCAAAAAATAATAATTGCAATTATGAAAGTGTGACAAACCACATCAGGCACAGAGTTCACTGTCTCATGGATTATTATAATTTGCCTTATTGTCTTAAGATGTACAAGTAGAAAGAAAACACTAACCTTGAAGTAAGGAGATAGCTGGTTAAACTGTTGACACTTCAATATAAAAGAGTTTAGGACATAAGCATGATCCAAAGCAATGAACTGAGTATAACTTCTGAGCAGGTGACACCATCAATTTTCTAGTTTTTCCCCACGGTTAATAAGTTAATGACCCTTATTCTTGCCACTTCAAATGAATACACTCAGATAATTCAAAAATATCTTGTGTTCACTCATGCACCCTGCTAGAGGTATAGTCATAAATCATCTAATCTAGTCACCAGACTTCATAAAAGTCTATAAATTACCAAGGGAGATGTTTTGAAAGATGCTATCTAAGAGATTAAGCACTAAAATATCATTTGGCAAAGTGAATACCACAGAGCATTAGTCCAGTGAGCTTTCTAAGTATAAAAAAGAGCATGGGTCAGTTTCTTAGCCTTCTCTGCCAGAATCCAGAGTCGCAAAATATGTAACATAGAAAGGCTTTGAGAAAATGTATTGCAAGAAACATGATGAACTTTGTTTAATCCAGTGTTTTTCCATTATATTTACCAGGAAACATTTAGCCAAACTTTTTAGGTCCTCCTCAGGCATATCTCGAAGCTTTGAGAATGGGTCTTATAAAGTTCTAATACTAAATATAGTCAAAAGAATTAAAGATAATGTCCACACATTTGAAATATAAAGACTATAGAAAGTATGTCAGGGACTAAATGCTAAGATTAATATCACCAGTGAGAAAATAACCATTATTAACGTGTGTAAGCTCCTCTGATTAAAAAAAAAAAACAAACAAAAAAAAAAAACAAAAAAAACATTAGCAGGTTAAAGTATACTTTACTAACTTGCTTTCCTAAGGTAAAATGTACAATTTTCTTATTTAAAATTTGTAGTTATGGGCTAACAACTATAATAAAATATATGCTTCCTAAGTTGCATAATTTTTTAATTGCCAGGAAAGCTCAATGTGAGGTAATCATTGCCTCTTCAAATCCAATTCTGAATGAATGGGTGGATGGGATATGTCAATCATGTGTCTGCCAAGCCTAATATTCCTCTCTCCAGCAAAGATGCTTCTTTGTAAGACAGTGCTATGCTGTGTGTGTGTGTGTGTGCGCGTGTGTGTTTGCTTTGTTGTTAATGCTATTGGTTGGTTTATTTTTTTGTACAGAGGGTAGTCACTGATGGGTCCAGAGGAGTACACTGAATACCAGGTCAATTGGTTAATGACCTCGGAAGTGCTGGGTTGTAAGGACTCTGTCTTCCCACCAGAGGTGAGGTTAATTAGCAAAGCCAATCACATAATTTCTCCCATCCACTCTGTACTAGATAATACAAAGAAGACTGTCTAACGGGATCAAACCTGTAAATACCATGACAGTAATATTACAGGGCCAATATGAAAGAGCTTATTCCCAGAACCACTTTAGATCACCAAGGATGGCTGCAGTTTCAGACTGGATTTATTTTTAAAAGTAAAACAACCTTTTCTAAATTTCATCTAATTTACTAACAGAATGATACCAAGAGAAGTGAGTATAAAATTATTATCTAAATTCTGTGCCAACAAAAATTGATTTTAATTTTGTAAGAAAGAAGAATCATTTTCATTATGCAACTATGCAACACCAAGTTCAATATTTAAATGAAAAATCCTGGCCTTCTATTGGTATTGTAAAAATCTGTCAGGTTCTGTGACAAATGAGTTTCATATCCATGAATTAATTCTAAGTCATTGCTGGCTGTGTTTAATATTTGTGCAAAAAAGAGAACAAAATACGAAGGCTGATGCCACTAAAAGCTGATGGCTAAACCCTAAATGCATTTAAGTGTCCATATTTAATGGTTGAGAAGCAGTTTAAATGGCACACCATAAAATCCATCAACACACCCTTTCGTTAAAGAGTAAATCTCCATTTTGTGGTCAGATAGACTCAATATTTGGTTTGAAAACATCTCATGTTTCTATAGATCAGAAAAGATTAGAAAGGGGGCAGGGATCATGTGAGAGGTGCAGAATACACTTTATTTCTCAAAAAAGAGTATGTTCATGATTTGATATACATTGTAAAGAAGAATGAAAGCTAGAGATTAAAGGTCTGCACATACCAAAAGCAAAGGAAAACTATGCAAGGTTCTACTTATAATGTTTTATTTACACAGGTGACTTTCTTCCAACAAAGCTTTATTTCCTAAAACACATTTCAACTCTGTGGTTTCAATCAATGACATTTAAGAAGTCGTCATGGTCAAAGGAAAAGAGATTGTACTTGGATTCTAACATCGAGTATTTAATAATTATAACAAGAGAAAAAACAGCAGCAGTCTCATGTACAGCAGTGGACTACAAAAATAAATCAAGAAGGAGATAGTGTTGGGGCTTGAGAGCAACGCCCATCAAGTGCATCTGATCAATTTAAAAATAGTGTTTATTGAGATGCCTGGCTGGAATTAATGTAGCCCACTTTATGAACAGGCTGTATTTTAAGTGTTCATCTCAGTATGCAGTGCTGTGCTAAGCACTTTTGGGAAATATTTAGATGCTTCAAGCAGAATTTCTGCCTTTTAAATGACTGGTTTAATGGTGGAATGGAGAAGAAAGTACTGTATTTAGGAGAAAAACAAAACTATTACACCAAGTAGTATATTGGTATGCTAAAATAAATACAAACATAATTTTATGATAATTCAGAAGAAGAGAAGTTACAGATGGAGAGAAAAATACTTTATATAGAAGCTTCATTTTAACATGAACTTGGAAAGCATGATTTAAGCAGAATGATATAGCTTAACAGGCATGAGAATCCAGTAAAGATAGGAAATGGAGACTAATAAGATACAGTCTGAGAGCAGCATGTAACTAGGTATGCTGGGAAGAAAGGAGTCCTGCTGGAAAACACTCAAGGGGGTCAGGTGGTTGCTTTGGGGAAAGATTAGAAGACACAGTTACTAATCAACTAATAGTGTGGACTAATTTTGTGTAATATCCACATACACACAGGTATATGTTTACCTACAGAATCTACTCATCATAGTATTTCTGAAGCAGGCTACAATACTTACTGAATATTGAATATGAAGAGAACCATCATATTTCTATGGGAAAACAAATTCAAGGACTGTATTTGGACCATCAGGAAGTAATTCCATACAAATGCAGAAGTTTTGCTTTGCCACTAACTCTATCCAAAGAGCATGAGAAATGGAAAGGCTCCAAAATAAGCCACACAGGAAAACCCGTTTGGTTTTCACCAGGGATCTGGCCATCAAAGAAGGGTATGGGAGCTCCAGAAACGGGGGCTGAATGTCTGAGTTTTCATATTAATTTAAAACCTTGAGAATGTTTCTTGATCTCTCTAGCTCCTGGGTTATTCCCTTTTTTACCTTCAGTGGATCTCCAAAAAGTCAGGGAGTTGAATCCTGTTCACTTTAGAGCCTGATGCCTAGAACAGTACCTGATTCATTTTAGGCACACAGTAAATTGAACGAATTAATGTTAAAGCTGTCAATAACTTATTTTAACCAACTTTATCCTCCATGATTCACAAAGGAACAAAACAAGTTGTGTTGTGTTTTTTTTTTTAAATTATCCCCAATGTATATTTTCCTGAAGCATGTTATGTAGGCCCATTCAGTTTTTAATGAGGGTGTCTCATACGAATTACTAAAAGGAAATCTAGACTAAAACAGCTCTGTTTTAGTCCTAACCTAATTTTTTTCATTATTGACAAGACAGTGACAGATTGAATTAAGATTCTTCTATACATGAAAGAAAGACTGCATCCAATATATACAGAAGAGGGCCAGGGCAACAATAAAAGGCAGAAGGTAATGGGCAGAATTGCAGTCATCAGTTGCTACATGCGTTCATTACAGGCTGTGAAATCTTTGAAACCCAGCCCCTTGGTTTTTGGTTTTTCATCCTTGCACCTCTATTTTGTATCACTGTTGGTGCTCAACAGAATCAAACACTGAAGGAAGAAGACTCTAAGAACATGATTTCTCCAACTTCCTCATCTTCCTGTTTTCCTTTCCTAGGTTTTATGTGTTTCCATCCAGGGTTTCATCTGAACAGAATACAAAGTGGGGAGGCCAGTAGTTGGGAATCAGTCATGCCAAGTAAGGGTGACAGTCAGAGAAACTGGCTGCAGCTGAAAGAGAAATAGCATTTTTCACAGGTACTTGACGTTCCCAGGTTTATCCAGGTAAAAGCATAAAAGTTGCTTACTGCTTTATAAAATTCTTTCAAAGCCTAAAATATGTTAAACACAGAGATTCTCAATTGAGAAGTCTTGGATTTAAAATCTGACTCCGTGCTTACTCTTGGTATAACCATGAACAAGTTAGTTAAATTCTAAAACTGTAAATTCTTAAAGCATCAATTGAGCATTTGTAAATGGATAAAAATTATATCCCTCGGTTTAGATGTGGTTATTATTAAATACGATTATTCTAAAATACTTAGCACTAAGGAGAAGATGGTTTTAACCACACTGAGTATTACATATTGTGGCTATTATTGTCCATTAATACAAATATGTAATCATTCTGTGTTTTAAAATGAGAAATCACATTAACTTAATGCTTTATAGATGAACACTCACGTCTGAGAATGAAAGTTGAACCTTGTATTTTATAATATCTGATGTATGACAGAATCAAAATATATTTATATATTCACTAAAAATAATGGTTTAAAAACTGGTGAAATAATTAGATGGAGCAATAATCTTTGTTCTAATTGTTGGTTACAAATCACATCCTTAGTTCCAAGTTCAAAAAATTTTGTCATAGAGCAAGTATAATCAAAACAAATGAACTGAGTTTAAAAGAAACAAAACATTCACTTGCTTTACTTATCTTATATGTGTGAGTGATATCAATAGCTCTAAAGCTCCAAGGTCTAAAGGAATGGTTATATTTTTTGAAAATTCTGCTTAATTCCCATCTGGATATATAGAATATATAGAATAAAAATTGTTAATAGTGGTATGCATTTTCTAAAGTTACATTTCATATTCATAATGATAGCAGTAAAACAATTTATATGTTATTAATAACAACATTTAATTGCTAAATAAAGGTTATGCTATATAAATTGAATTAGTCTGTTTTCATACTGCTATAAAGAACTGCTTTAGATGGCCAGGTGCGGTGGTTCACACCTCTAATCCCAGCACTTTGGGAGGCCGAGGCGGGAGGATCACGAGGTCAGGAGATCGAGACCATCCTGGCTAACATGTTGAAACTCCGACTTTACTAAAAATACAAAAAAATTAGCCGGGTGTGGTGGCAGGTGCCTGTAGTCCTAGCTACTCGGGAGGCTGAGGCAGGAGAATGGTGTGAATCCAAGAGGCAGAGCTTGCAGTGAGCTGAGAACGAGCCACTGCACTCCAGCCTGCGCGACAGAGTGAGACTCTGTCTCAAAAACAAAAACAAAAACAAAACAAAACAAAAAAACTGCTTTAGACAAGGTAATTCATAAAGGAAAGAGGTTTAATTGACTCACAGTTTAGTATGGCTTGGCAGGTTCAGGAAACTTACAATCACAGCAGAAAATAAAGGGGAAGCAAGACACCTTCTTCACAAGGTGGCAGGAAGGAGAAGTGCTAAGGCAAGGGGGAAGAGCCCCTAATGAAACCATCAGATCTTGTGAGAACTCACTCACTATCATGAGAACAGCATGGGGTAAACCACCCCCATGATTCAACTGCCTCCAGTTGGTCTCTCCCTTGACAGTGGGGATTGTGGGGATTACAATTCAAGATCAGATTTGGGTAGGGACACAAAGCCTAACCATATCATTTATGGGCACATATACACTTCATAGTCCTTAAAATGGGAAAATAATATAGTACCAACAATCTGTCCTCATTTCCTTGAATAACAATGTCTTTAGTTTCAAATAAGAAAGTTAGTTTGTTGGTTTTCTTGCTGTTATTTGTTTTGAGACAAGGTCTCATTCTGTCACCCAGACTTGAGTGCAGAGGCACGATCTCAGCTCACTGCAACCTCTGCTTCCTGGGTTCAAGCGGTTATCATGCCTCAGCCTCCTGAGTAGCTGGGACTACAGGTGTGCGCCACCATGCCCAGCTAATTTTTGTATTTTTGGTAGAGATGGGGTTTCACCATGTTGGCCAGGCTGGCCTCGAACTCCTGACCTCAAGTGATCTGCTCGCCTCGGCCTCCCAAAGTGCTGTAATTACAAGCGTGAACCACTGTGCCCACCTTGTTTTCAATTTTTTCAACAGTATCCTTTTTAGCAAAAAAGTGTTTATATTTAATGTACAGTTAAATATATCTAATTGTTCTTTTATTGTTTGTGCTACTGGCATCACATACAAGAAATGGTCAGGAAGGTTTACTTCTTTTTTAAGAGTTTTATGGTTTTAACTCTTAAATTTAAGCCAATGATCCATCTTGAGATAGTTTTTTTATGTAGTATGAAGTAAGGGTCATTTTTTTGCATATGGATATTTGGATGTTCCAGCATCATTTCTTGAAAAGTCTATTCTTTTCCCTATTGAATTGTGTTGGGCATCTTTGTTCAAAATTAATTGACCATAAAGGTAGGGGTTAATTTCTGAACTCTCAATACTATTTCACTGATATATATGCCTATCCTTATTCCAGTAACACATAGTGATTAGTGACTAATGTAGCCTAGTAGTTAAGTTTAAAAATAATAAAATGTGAGTTCTCCAGCTTTATTTCTTTATATTGCTTTCTCAACACTGAATCACTTGTATTTCCACACGAATTTTAGAATTAGCTTGCCATTTTCTAAAGAAACTAAGCTCCTGAAATTTTGAGAGATTGCATTAATTTGTAGATCAATTTGGAGAATACTGCCATCTTAAGAGTGTTTTTATCGATGAATATGGAATATCTTTCTGTTTATTTAAGTTCCAAAGTACTTTCATATATATTTTATTGTTTTGAGTGTACAGATTTCGTACTTCTTTTAAATTTATTAGTATTTTATTTTATGCTATATGTAGAAATATTTTCTTAAATTTATTTTGGGTTTTTTTCATTGGTAGTATACAGAGATATAACTGATTTTTGTAAAGTAATTTTGTATCCTGAAATCTCACTAAATTTTTCTATTAGTCCTAATATTTTAAGGGTTCCTTTGGATTTTCCATAAACAAAATCAATTTTTCTGCAAATAAAAACGGTTTTCACTTGCTTTTTCCAATACTAATGAATTGTATTTCTTTTTCTTGCCGTATTTCAATATCTACAACGTCTAGTATAAAGTTGAATAGAAGTGGTGAAAGCAGACATTCTTGTCTTGTGCCTGATCATAGGGGAAAAGTATTAGTCTTTGATAACTAAGTATAATGTTAACTCTGGTGGGGTATTTTGTTTTGATTTTTTGGCTTTTTTTAAGATGCTCTTTGTAAGGCTGAGGAAGCTCACTTCTAATTCTAGATTGCTAGAATTTATTATAATTTATCAAATGCTCTTCTGCATCTATTAAAATGATCATGTGATTTCATTGTTGACTTTTTGGAGGTTGAATCAATCTTGAACACTAATAAATCCCACTTGGTCATGCTCTTTTGGATTTCTTGGTATATCCGTGGTATTAAAGATAGTGTTGACTTCAAAATATGAGTTGGAAAGTATTCCCAACTCTTTTTTTCAGGAGAAATAGGAGAATTTGTAAACAGATATTATTAGTTCTTATTTAAAAGTTTGGTAGAATTCACCAGTGAAGCAATATATGCCTTGAGTTTTTCTCTATGAGAAATTTAAAAATTCTCTCACAAGTAAAAAAAAAATTGTTGACTTATTATACATCTATTCAGACTTTTTCTGTTTCTTCTTGAGTTGATCTCAGTAGTTTGTGTCTTTCTAGGGATTTTTCTGTTTCATCTAATTTATCCAATTTGTTGACGTATAGTGTTCATGGTTTTGGTAGGCAGAAGAATGGTCTTCCAAAGATGTCAGTATCCTAATTCATGGAATTTATAAATATCTTACTTTATGGCAAAAGAGAACTAAAGCAGATGGAGTTAAGTTTGCTACTCAGCTGACCTTAAAAGAGAGATCATCCTGGATTATGGAGGGCCCTTAAATGTGATGTGAGAACCCCATTAAGGCTGCTAATCGGCTGAGCTTAAAATAGGGAGAGTATCTTTTATTATCCAGGTTGGCCCCCTATAATCAGAAGGGTCCTTAACTATGGAAGACAGAGACAGAAAAAGAGGTTAGTCTAATGCTATATGAGAACTCCACCAGCTGTTGCTGGCTTTGAAGATGGAGGAAGAAAGTCACAAGCAACGGAATATGGACACTTCTAGAAGCTGGAAAGAGCAAGGAAACTGATACACTCTAGAGCCTAAGAGAGAAATGCAGCCCAGATGATACCTTGATTTTAACTCAGTGGGTCCCATTTTAGACTTCTGAACTAAAACTCTTAAGATCATAAAATTGTGTTGTTTTCTTTTTTATTTTTTATAGGTTTGGACTTAAAACAACAACAACAACAACAACAAAAAACCAGGTCTTTCTTTGTCGCCCAGTTGGAAGTGCAGTAGCATAATCACAGCTCACTGCAGCCTCAGCCTCCTGGACTCAAATGATCCTCCACCCTCAGCCTCCTGAGTAACTGGGACCACAGGCATGTGCCACCATGCCCAGGTCAATTTTTATATTTTTTGTAGAGATGAAATCTCCCTATATTTCCCTGACTAGTCTCAAACTCCTGGGCTCAAGTGATCTTCCCTCCTCAGCCTCCCAAAGTGCTGGGATTTCAAGCAAAACCCACTGCACCCAGTTGGTATTTTTAGCCTCTAAATTTGTAGTTGTTTCCTACAGTAGCCAAAGATATCTAATATAATAGTATTCCTTTATAATCCATTTATTTTGGTTTTTTTTTTTGAGACAGAGTTTCTCTCTTTTTGCCCAGGCTGGACTGCAATGGCGCCATCTCGGCTCACCGCAACCTCCGCCTCCCGGGTTCAAGCGATTCTCCTGCCTCAGCCTCCCGAGTAGCTGGGATTACAGGCATGTGCCACCACCCCAGCTAATTTTGTATTTTTAGTAGAGACGGGGTTTCTCCATGTTGGTCAGGCTGGTCTTGAACTCCCGACCTCAGGTGATCCACCTGCCTCGGCCTCCCAAAGTGCTGGGATTACAAGCATGAGCCACCGCGCCCGGCTAATCCATTTCATTTCTATAAAGTTATAGTGATGCTTCCTTTTCCATTCTTCGTTTTAGTAATTTTAGTCTCCTTTTTTTTTAATTAGTCATTTGAGCTAAAGCTCTGTCAATCTTGTTAATCTTTTCAAACGGTTAATTTTTAATTGATTTTTCTCCTTACTCTTTATTTATTTTCATTTTATTTATTTATTTCATATTTATTTATTTCAAAATAACTAACTTGAAGTCTTTCTCAATTGAACCCATCATCTGAACTTCCTCAAGAATAGTTTGACTTTTTAAAAATTATACTTAAAGTTCTAGGGAACATGTGCACAACGTGCAGGTTTGTTACATATGTATACATGTGCCATGTTGGTGTGCTTTTTTTAAAAAAAAACCTCTGTATGAGCCATGCTTTCCTGTTTCTTGTGGGGGTTTTTTGTTTGTTTTTTCTTTTGGTTGAAAACGGGACAATTTAAGAAACAGATTCCCCCATCCCCAAAATTTGTTGTTGCTGCTGTGTGCTTAGTGACTAATTTTTTTGCTTAAGGACTAACTCAGAAAGTCTGTATACTTTGTTACATGCATCCATAGAAGTCTCTGCTTAGTTAGCATATAAGCAGCAAATGATTTAGGCAGAGATTTCTTAAATGCATTGTACCAGTAAGTTTCTTAGCTTTTGAATAGGAGCTCCCTGTGAGTATTGGAGGTGTGTGTTCAAAATTCTAGCATTTAAAAACTGTCTTATACTTCACTTCTTGTTTGTGCAAAGCCTCGAGATCAGTCAGGATTGAGAAATTAAGGTCTTCTGAATTCCTTTCTGGGCATGCACACAACCCTGAATGTGGCCAGGGTGCACATGCCTGTGGCCTTCTAGGTCTCCAGGAGTATGGCAGAGAATTTCATATCTCTTATGGTCTTCTCATTCCTTAAATTTTCCTTTAAAGTTGTGTTCAGTCTATTATTTGGCCCAAATGGTATCACTACTTCAGAGAGCAACAATGTTCACAACTGCAGCTGAGGTTATTTATTTATTTATTTCAACAAACTCCTAAGTGATACGCCTTTCCTCACTGAGTGAGCTCTACGTGAGGTAAGAAAAGATATAACTTGTGAATGGGGCTTTTCCAGGGTTCTGCCAGACGGGTCAAATAGTGACACATCAGTGAGGATGGAGTTTTTTGAGGGGTTTCAAATCTGTTGTCTCTCACCAATGGATGATACCCTGCTGGTTTCCGTAGCTACTGCTTTCAGGAAGCCCCTGGTTGGTTAGGGAGAGCGGGATGAACACAGAGAAAGCAAAAAATGCCACAAAGTTTTTTGCTCTTATTGAAATTCAATGATTTTTCTCAAATAAGTACTCTGGACTGTTGCAGCTTTTTTGAGTTACTTCTAGAATTCTAAACAAGTTTGTGTTGATAGGTTTCACCAGCATTCTCTCTCTCTCTTTCTCTCTCTCTCTCTCTCTCTCTCTCTCTCTCTCTGTCTCTCTGAAGAACAGGTTTTTGGACGTCCTTTTTCCACCATTCCAGTATGATTCTCTCATGATGGCACTTTATTATTCAGAGTCAATGGTTTCCCTTAGTCTTCATCATTCTTTACTATCAGACTTTTCCTTTGGCTTTTACACTCTTATATTTTCAAAATGCAAAGCATCAGTAATTCTACCTATTCCTTGGCTTTGCTGACTACTATGAACAAAATTAAGTTCCTTCCAAAATTCACATGTTGAGTCCCTAATACTCAATGTGACTATATTTGGAGCTATGGCCTATAGGAATGTAATTGAGGTAAAACGAAGTAATAAGGGTGAAGAGCCCTGATCTGACAGGACTGATTGTCCTTATAAGCAGAGACACCAAATAGTACTTTTTTGCTCTCATACTGCCAACCCTCACCATACGCATGCATTAAGGAGAGGCCATATGAGCACACAGCAAGAAGGTGGCAGTCTATAAGCCAAGAAGAGAGCCCTCACCAGAAAGTGACCGTGCTGCACCCTGATCTGTGACTTCCAGCCTCCAGAACTGTGAGACAATAATTTTGCTGTTGTTTAAGCCATTTAATCTGTGGTATTTTGTTACGGCAGCCCAAGCTCACAAATACAGCTACTATCCCCAAATCTCCTTCTCAACTCCCAAGCTCACTTGTGAATTGTTAGCATACTTTAAAAAAACTTCCTGCTGGGTATTACTTCCTTGATGTTCTTTTGTCCTCATAATTTCAACAAGTTCCAAAAAGAACTTGTAACTAAATCAGTACCCCGACACCCCGTCTTTCCTAATTTGAGCTAATAATTCACACTCCCAGATACTCAGGTTCATATACTCTAGTAAAGTTAATTTTATAAAATGTCTTTCAAAGCTATTTAGTGACAATTTCTAAACTAGACATTTAAGGCTAAATAGCATTTTCTTTTCTTCACTAGTGACTTCTTTGTGAATAAAATGATTATAATCCTATTGTGGCTGTGGCTATAGGATGCAGTACAATATGTTTGGCAAACCACTTCAATATGTTAACATTCCTTCACTGATTTCAGAATCAACAGTATCAAGCATATAAAAGCCATGCTCTAGAAATATAAAATCACTATCGCAGACACTCACATTGCAGAGAATGTATATGTGATACTAAATGAGTGTACAGTACTGCTGAACAACCTATCAGTAGAGTAGATGATTTGGTGAAGAAAATCACAGCAATTCTTAGATGTTATGTAAGTTAATATATGATTCATTCACTGTTTTTTCTTATTCACTTTTAAATTCACTATTCCAAAAAAAAGAAAAGACCAAATTCTTGTGTCACTATATGAGACTGCGTCTTTGTAAACACTGCCCCTGCATTTAATAATAAAGCAGAATTCCTGAAATTATATGAGTGTTGCCACATGGGACAACGGTTTGCCTCTGTTACAAGTCATAATCAGTTCTGTTTAGGGGAATCTTATTTTTGATAACCAGGTAACACACAGGAAAACACTCCCTTGTTGAATTTAAAGAGCAGAGGTTGGCCCAGCATTCACACTGAGAGAGTGGCAGTCTCTCTCAGAATCTACCCTGCCCAAGCCAAGCTGTGATCACCAGGATGAATTGATCTCTATAGAACATTTAGGAGGCAAACCAACCTAGCCTTTTTAAAGCACGAATAGAGTCTCATTAATTTATACTTTTGAAGGGTATTCATAAAGGCAAAAGTACTTATTAAAATGAGAAAGATATGTGTCATATTAATGTATTAGCATATATGTAAATATTAAGTTAAAATACAAATCAACTTTAATAATTGTTTAATATAATTAAGAGGATATTGTTTTTGATTAAAAACGTTTCGAAATGCATAGCTCTAAATTCTGCCTCCAGACTGCTTAAGTAGGTGGTTTTCCTTTTGCCTTTTATCACAGACCAGCCTTTAACTTATTAGAGTGATTTCTGATGACCAGCTCAGAAATAACTGAAGCCTGTCCTTTGCCTGGGGATAAACACTTTTTCTTTCTATGCTTTTCTGTTCTAACAAAACATCTCTACTGCATGCAGCTGCACTTCAGGCTAAATATCATGATGTTCTCACTTCTTCACACCACACCTAAATATGTACATATTGTTCCTCTGGGTTTCCATGAAACACCCATTTTATTTAAATAAAGGATATCCATGCCATCCTACATTAATAATTTCAACCTTTCCCCCAATTTGATCTCTTATTAATCACTGATAGACATCTCTGCATTATCAGACATTTTATATATCAATCTTGCATCTCCCAAGAATTCTCACAAAATTAAAAGCAATAGAAATATTAATAAACTCAAAGCCAGGTTTCCCAAGACCTTAGTATTACATGTCGATATCCATTCCTTGACATATTGGAACACAAAACAAACAAGTTCAAAAGAATTTGTAGCCATATTAAAAATTTTTTTTCATGTAATACTTACGAGGTAAAAATCAATTCCCATTTGTCCTTTCCCAGTAGATCTTAGCTTTATTATTTTTGGAGCGGTAAAAGGAAATTATGTATGTGAAAGAGGAAAGTGAAAAACAGTAGGAGAAATAACATCAACAATAATATTTACAAAAGGACTCCAGTTGTTTTTCTGTTTTTCAATAAGAAAGGATACTTTATTTCTGAAAGATTTATGATCATATGGGGCTTATTTTAAACCAGACTAAAAATAATATTTCAAGACATCAACTTTCCTAGTTGTCTTTCCTCCTCCCTTGCCATTTCATATTAGCCTGATTTTATCTCAATTCAGTGACCCTGTATATTGTAGTTCTCCCAGGATTAGCCCTTAACCTTCATTTTTACTGTATAAGCACTCACTCTGCCAGAGACCTTATCTAGGTCCATAGACTTAAATATCACCTTTGACTGTCTACTGTCATATATATCCCTCCAGCCTCAAACTTTCTTCTGAATTCCAGACCTGACTATCCAACTGTCTGCTCAATGACTCCATCTGGATATTAAATGGGCATTTCCAAACTAGTATGTCTAAAACTGGCTTCGAGCTAAAGCTCTTCCACAGTTTAACCCTCCTTAGGAAATTGCAACTATGTCCTTTCCATTGTTCAGGCCAAAAATATTGAGGAAATTCCTGAATTCCTTCTCTTATACCACAGTAGCCAATCTTTCAGCAAATCCTATTTATTATAATGTCAAAATACACTTAGAATCGATCACACCTCATAATTTCCACCACTTTTATAATAGTCCAAATCATCATCATCTTTTCACCCTTGAACTAGAATAGCCTCCTAACTGGTCTTTTTCTTTCCCTCTGTTAAAAAGAATGTAAGAGAAAAAGTCAGATCATGTCACTCCTTTGGTAAAAGCCCACCAATGGCTTTTCTTAAAATTTTAAATTCAAAGTAATAGTCAAATTCTTTATTTCTTACTAGAAGCACTATAACATCTCTTACTACCCCAACTCTTGCCTTTTTTCAGTCTCCATGTGACTCCTTTGTATGCCTCAAACACACTAAGCAAGTTCTTGCTACATCATCTTTGTACTTAGCGTTCCTTCCCCATGGATTGCTTTTCCCTCAGCTATCTGCTGGCTGGTTCTCTGACCTCGTTCAGGTATTTACTCAAATATTACCCTCTCAGGAAGACTTTCACTAATCAACCTATTTTAAAAGGCAGCCCTAACCTCTGCTTTGGCACTCTGTCACTTCATTGATTTATTTTATCTACACATTGATCATAATCTGATGTACTGCATATTTATTGGTGGCTCCTATTATCATTACCTAACTCTCCCCACTAATGTGAGCTTTCTGATGGCAAAGAATTTTGTGTACTTTTTCACTGCTTCTAGCAACAAGAAAAGTGTTTGGCACAGAGTAGATGTCTAAAAAACATTATAACTATGGCTATGACATGTGGTGTCTAGAAATCAACTAGTATATTATGGTCAGTTCCTTGGAACCTCTGCTAGGCATTCAATAATTTCTATTATTATGTAACATGAATAGATAATTACCTTATTAAGTAATATCTGAAATGAATTATATCTTTATTATTTATTTAATGTTTAAATACTTTCTTTTTTCAAATAATAGTGTGGACAACTGAAAGCTTTTGGAAAACACTAAAAGGTAAAAGAAAATGTCACCTCTATTTTAATGTTACTGATATTTTGAAATATTTATTCTTGATATTTTCCTACATATACACTGCATACATACAAGTATGTGTATACATATGTGTGTCAGTGTAATGTATTTATATATGTATATATGTGTAGATACACTTATAAAAACAATACTATAGGATATAGTTCATAATATAAGAAAAAATATGGCATAAAAGGATATATGTTGTCTTACATTTTATTGCATCTCTGAAACTTGCCAATTTTTTGCACGTTAGTGGTTTAATAAATATTTATCAATAATGAAGGTAATATGTAACTACCTATACTTTCCTAATAGCTAAGTTACAGGTGAAATAACATCACGCATTCTGTTTATTTTTGAGGTGGGAAAATAGCAGTTTTACGTATTTTCATCTGGGTTTTGTTGTTTTAACCCTTCCCCCTTTCCCCCTCCATCCCTGTTATCATTTAAGAAATCCATTTTCTTTCAATGAACGTTCAGTTGCTGAAATCGCTCTCCATTATGGAAGAGCATTTGATTCTCCGGATGCCTATGTCCTAGGTTTTGGCGTGGGAGTTCCATTACAGGTGATATTGATTTGGGCTGTGTTCCTTTCTCTGAGCTGCAGTCTGCATTTGCCATCTGACTGTCTCTGATGATGAGTTTATCACATACCTAGTAGTTTGTCTCTATTTTATTTCCCAGAAAAGCAAATATATGGATAGGAATTTTGTTGCTAGGAAAAATAACTTTGAAGATTTTTTTTTGAAATGCATGTTTGTTTTTTCTCATGTTTGTCTGTGATGCACTCAAATAATGGCAAAACCTTGAAAAATTATCCTGTCTTCAGAGACTATCCTGGCAACATAAGAACTAAATTATTCTAGATGGATGAATATCTGCGTGAATAGTAATACTGAACAGCTTAGAAGTTGGTAATAATTATTGGGAAAGTTTCCAAGGAACAGGGTAATTTTATTACTAGTACATTTTAAATAAATCTGTTTCCCTAATTGTTTTCATGATAATTTTTAATGTTAGGTGTTTTGTTTGAATAATGAGTTGATCCAATTTCCTAATTTTAATGACAAAAAAATAATTTTCCATTTCACTTAAGAGTCTCTGGTTGAGACTGGACTCTTTCTCTTCTAATCCACTACCTCTACACTTTGGTTACATTCAAATACAGAGACTTAGAAGACTTAGAATACAAAGTCTTTACACTTTGGCTTTGGTAATCACCTCCTTCAGATGCTTTCTTTTATCAATGTGGAAACGGAGACCAAAAGTTATTCACCACAAGCTGTTATGGACCTATTTGACCTCTCTTTTCCTTATTCCCATATTTCTCTTTTCTAATTTTCCCCAGTGGAGTTAAAGAATAAGGCAAACCCCAGACAAGCAAATAAGTTCAACTAAGCCAAAATGACATTCTGAATCCTGAGTTGGGCCTATAAATGTTATGGGAAAGGAGATTATTAGAACAGAATGGCTACCTTTGTCAAAGTACAAGCTGGCAACAAGAGATACGATTACTATTGTGTGTGTTCTCACTGATCAAAAGGAAAAACAAAGGCATTACCAATGATGCTTTCTCTGGCTTTCTTCGCCAAGTTGAAAGTAAGTATCTCTCCAATATTTTTAACCAAAGTCGTACAACTATCTAGCAGTAGCAGTAGAATTAGAACTCAGAAACTTTGACTTTTCATTGCTTTATATTCAACAATGCTGCAACTTTCTCAGTCACTGAAGTCTCATTTCTTATAAGAACTGGGAGTGTGTGGCTGTGGAGAGTTTGTAAGTTGTGTATAAGAGAGATCAATGAAATTGGACATAGAATGGAAGGAAGACTATATACTCCTGAGCCTGGGAAAGACACAGCATTTTATTCTGACCAATATGTGTGTTGGGGATATTTGATGATATCATAATCAATGTTGTCATTAAGTTGCCGTGTATGTTCAAGTTAAAGTCATAAGCATCCCATATCATCAGGAGGAAGACTCAAGAGGCAGGAATGGAAGTAACAATCCACCACAATCATATTTTTAAAAGTTAAGAATATTTACATTGCAAGAGACATTTTCCCAGAAAAATGAGGAATAAGATAATAGAGCAATAGTGAGTCAGTGAAAATTAGAGTCACTAGATCTTCTCCACCTCCCACAATGAAATAATTAAGTTGACAAAAACTCCACTAGATTTCATTTAAACAGCTCCTTCTACCTTCAGTCTCTTCTATCCATCTCAACCCTTTGGTTATTATTTTTTCCACAAACACAATTCTATCATTTACCTTCCTTTCCATGTAAGCCCTGTCTGTGAACCCTGAGAAAGCTCCTCCATCTCCCTAGCCATCAGTGAGGGCAAACTGGTTCTTCAAACAGGCTTCAACCAAACAAAATTGTTGTTTGGACTTAAAAGTTTCTTTTGCTTAAAAGTTTTGACATTTCTAAATTTAGGGCCTATCTTGAGCTAGGTTCTTACAATCACTCTTACTGAGTGACTCCCTTCCAGACACCTGACTCCCAGTTCTTTTGCTCAGAGATTTCCAGGCTGCATTCGAGTAGGTAGCTTCGCTCACATTTCCCGGCATCAGATCTCAGGTTGTGCCTGGCTTCTAAGTTGGTTCTGTCATTGCAAGTGACACATAGCACAGGTTACAGCACCCTCTTGCCCACTTAGTCAAACAAGAACTCCATAAAGTGACATTTAAGACTCCACAATCTGATCTAAACCAACTATCAGAACCAATAATTCACTGCCTCTTCACTTCTCTCCAGACATCTGCAAAAGTCATTCCAAATCCTGGCCAATACATTCCCACCCCTGATCCTTTCTTCACACAGTCCCCCGTGTCAGGAAGGATCTTCTCAGAATTCCATTTGCACTTGTTAGAATTCTATGCATTTTCCAAGGTAGCATTTTAAAGACAATTTTTCCAGATTATAGCCAGAAATAAACTCAGTGTCCAAAGTTTCATCACCTCGAGCAGAACTACAGAGAACCTAGATTATCTAGGTTTGGATCTTTAATACACCAGCTGGAACAGCCTGGTCAAGTTAAGTTTCTTTAACCTCTGCATCCCAGTCTGCAGAATGGAGAAAATAATAGTTGCAACTTCATACAGTTATTGGAGAATTATCTGAGTTTAAAATGCAAAGTGCCTGGCATGTAATACATGCTCAGTAAATAGTTGCTATTATAATATAGTTCTATGGTACTTTTACTAAAATAAAACTAAGACATTTAATTGGTGCAGTACCTCTCTCCTTTTGTAAGCTTTTCCGGTCTCTTTACGTGCTGTTTGATTATTTGCTAAAATTTCTGCATTAAAAAAATTGAATGCACACAATAACTCTGTAATCGATGATTTCTCCCCAGTTCACCAATAAAGAAAAGTAAGACTGAGAGACAAAGTGACTGATCCAAAGACACATCAACCTAGTGAATGCCACACTCTCTGACACTAGCCTCAGCAAGCTCCACAATGGCACAGCTTCTTTGGGCGGGAACAACCATGTGTTTGGAATCTTTCCATTCCCCAGGGCGCATAGTTCATTTTATGTTTGTACAAAGTAGGTACATAACACACATTTCACAAATTATTATTCAGGAGTAAAATTGAACTTTCCCCAGAAAGACTGTTACCTCGACTAATTTAACCAAGGAAGAAAAAATGGCACTATAAGGGAGGCAAGATTTACAAATCTAATAGAAGTAAAATTTACAGAACTTTGAGGATGGGCACATTTTAGTATTTAAATGATTATAAAGATCATGATAAAATCAGGAACATTTCAGAAACTGGGGTGTCATTTTATCTCTGGGAAAATTTAAGGATGTAATATGCAATTATAAAATAAATAGGTTCGGTTCTGCAGTTCCTTAGGTCTATAGAACATCCCAATAGTCTAGGCTGATAAATCAATTGTGAGAAAAGACTCTTTCACGACAGGTCTTTAAGAAGCAGAGAAAGTGAGAGATGTCCAACACCTGGTAGGAAAGGGAGGAGAGGCAGATACGTTATTAAAAAGCTTGAGTCAACATTCAACAGTTCAAAATAGAGAAAATTTTTCACAAATGTTACATTGCATCAAACTAAATCCATTTCCTAATTCCAAAACCTTTCACTAAGTACCTACTACAAGGCATTGTGCTCTATATCAGGCACTATAGATACAATGTGAATAAAAGATTTGTTTGTTAGGAATAGTATCCTTAGCCCTATGTCTATAACTCGTGTTATAACTGTATATGATTGACTTATGAGTCATCTTTAACAAACGTTTGATTTGGCCTCCCTTTATTAATTTGTATATTCAAAACTCAGCTCTCCACATTGTTATATAAAAGTTTTAAACAGATCCATAAGATGGGTAAACAGATTTTTGGATTATCCACATTTGTCATTATAAATATTTCACTTATCTTACATAGTTGAGACATCAGTGTGAATAGTCTATTTTCTAATAAATATGAATCATCATGACTTTAAAAAGTAGAATCCTGTGGAATAATCGACAGTGAAAATGAAGGCAAGTGGGGAGTGTGGCAGGAAGAAGGTATGACTGACACCATAATGCCAGAGCCCCTAGAAAAAAAGACTATACTTGGGTGAAGACTCTATTCCCATCTATGCCTATGGATACAAATGTAATGTTTTCTAAAAATAACATTACTCTTCAAAGTGTATCTAATCCTGGTTTAAAATAATCTTTGATAGGGTTAGGCAGCGGTAAGAAAAAAATTAGTCCACATTGATATCCTGGAGAAATTTTAGGTTTAGGCTAATATAATGCTAGCTTTGATTTTAACCTAGCATCTGGAGGAAGTTATATTTTCAATATAAAAGCAATGTTTACTGAAAATGACTGACTGACTATGCAGTTTTCTGGGGGAGTACATGATTTGTACCTTAACAAATGAAGAACAACTGTCAAGTTTCCAAAAATAATAAGTAAACATCTCTGGATTTCAGAAAATAATAAGTGATGTAAATTGACAAAATAAAACAGGCTCTTAAGTAGTGGATTTCATCATTAGCCTCTGTTTTCAAGGAGAACACACGTGTGCAGATCCTCTGCCCATTTTGACAAGTTATCTGCCTTTACTGAAATAACTGTTTCCTGCCAGTCAATGATAATATGCTTATCCTTTTTATAAGTGCATATAAATTTAACTCTTTCACCAAGGGCAGAGAGAATATGTATATTAAATAATGACAATTATAATAAAACCTTGCGGGTGTATTTATGAGAAATGATTATTTTTAACAATAGAGCTTCTCACAGAATGCTGATTAGATAATTTTTTATCATTCCTGCTTGATTTTTTAAAAAGAAGTAAAATAGGCAGTTATACTCTGTAAATTTTATTACATTTTCTCAAAAATTTGAATATATACATATGATACACATATGATTTTTCAAAAGACCTTTATATTAAATTGTTCAAGATTTTATACAGGAATCTCAAATAATAAAGCACTTTAGAACTTAATCAATAAGACCATAGATGAAAAGTTTAGATGAAGTTTTTATTTTTTTTTTTTAACTTTTAGTTTTAGGTTCAAGGGTACACGTGCAGATTTATTACATAGGTAAACTACGTGTTGCAAGGGTTTGTTGTACAGATTATTTTTTCATCCAGGTAATAAAATAAGCATAGTACCCGACAGGCAGTTTTTCAATCTCCACCCTCCTCCCTCCCTCTACTGTCAAGTAGGTCCCAGTGTCTTTTGTTCCCCTCTTTATGTCCATACATACTTGATGTTTAGCTGCCATTTATAAGTAAGAGCATGTGGTATTCGGTTTTCTGTTGCTGTGTTAGTTCACTTAGGATAATGGCTTCCAGCTCCATCCATGCTCCTCCTGCAAAGTGCAAAGGACATGATCTTGTTCTTTTTTATGGCTAGTCATTCTATGGTGTATATGCATCACATTTTCTTTATCCAGTCTATTATTCATGAGCATTTGGGTTAATCTCATGTCTTTGCTATTGTGAATGGTGCTGTGATGAACATGAATCTAATTTTTTTTTTTTTTTTTTTAGACAAAGTCTCACTCTGTCACCCAGGCTGGAGTGCAGTGGCATGATCTCGGGTCACTGTAACCCCACCTCCTGGGTTCAAGCAATTCTCCTGCCTCAGCCTCCTGAGTAGCTAAGATTACAGGTGCCCACCACCACGCCCAGCTAATTTTTGTATTTTTAGTAGAGACGAGGTTTCACCATGTTGCTCAGGCTGGTCTCAAACTCCTGACCTCAGGTGATCCACCCGCCTAGGCCTCCCAAAGTGCTGGGATTACAGGCGTGAGCCACCGTGCCCAGCCAAGTATTTTTATGGTAGAATGATTTATATTCCTTCGGGAATACATGAAGTAATGGGATTGCTGGGTCAAATGACAGGTCTGTTTTAAGTTCTTTGAAAAATCGCAACATTGTTTTCCACAATGGCTGAACTAACATTTCTGCCAACAGTGAATAAGTGCTCCCTTTTCTCTGCAACCTCACTGGCATCGGTTATCTTAGGATTTTTTAGCAATAGCCTTTCTGACTGCTGTGAGGTGGTATCTCATTGTGGTTTTGATTTGCATTTCTCTTATAATTAGTGACATTGAGCATTTTTCATATGTTTCTTGGCCATGTTTATGTCTTCTTTTGAAAAGTGTCTGTTCATGTCCTTGACCTGCTTTTTAATGTGGTTGTTTGTTTTTTCCTTGTAAATTTGCTTTGTAAAGTTGCTTATAGATTCTGGATATTATAGCTTTGTCAGGTGCACAGTTTGCAAATATTATCTCTTATTCTGTAGGTTGTCTGTTTACTCTGTTGATAGTTTATTTTGCTGTGTAGAAGCTCTTTAGTTTAATTAGATCCTATTTGTCAATTTTTGTTTCTGTTGAAATTGCTTTTGGCATCTTCATCATGAAATCTTTGCCAGGTCCTATATCCTAGGTAATCTTCCAAGGTTTTTATAGTTTTAGGTTTTACATTTAAGTTTTTAGTACATTGTGAATTGATTTTTTACATATGGGGTAAGGAAGGGGTCCAGTTTCAATCTTCTGCATTTGGTTAGTCAATTATCCCAGCATCATTTATTGAATACAGAATCTTTTCTCCATTGCTTGTTTTTGTCAATTTTGTTGAAGATTTGATGGTTATAGGTGTGCAGCATTATTTCTGGGCCTTCTATTCTGTTCCATTGGTCTGCAGGTCTGATTCTGTATTGTTCCATGCTGTTTTGGTTACTTCAGCCCTATAGTATAGTTTGAAGTATGCTAACGTGATACCTCCATCTTTGTTTTTTTGTTTTGTTTTGTTTTGTTTTTCTTAGGATTGCCTTGGCTAATCTGGCTCCTTTTTGTTTCCATATCAATTTTAAAATAGTTTTTTCTAGTTTTGTGAAGAATGTCAATGGTAGTTTTAGAGAAATAGCATTGAATCTGTAAATTACTTTGGGCAGCATAGCCATTTTAACGATGAGTCTTCCCATCCATGAGCATGGAATGTTTTCCTATTTGTTCACGTCGCTGACTCCTTTCAGCAGTATTTTGTAATTGTCATTACAGAGATCCCTCACCTCCCTGGTTAGCTATATTCTTAGCTATTTTGTTCTTTTTCTAAGTTTCATGAGTGGGATTACATTCTCGATTTGGCTCTCACTTTGCATGTTGTTGGTGTATAGGAATGCTACTGATTTATGTACATTGATTTTGTCCTGAAACTTTGCTGAACTTGTTTATCCGGTCAAGGAGCTTTTGGGCAGAGACTATGGGGCTTTCTAGGTGTCAAATCATATAGGCTGCAAACAGGAATAGTTTGACTTCCTCTCTTCCTATTTTGATGCCTTTTGTTTCTTTATCTTGCTCTATTGTACTGTCCAGGACTTCCAGTACTATGTTGAATAGGAGTGGTGAGAGAGGACATCCTTGTCTTGTTCTAATTTTCAAGGGGAATACTTCCAGCTTTTGCCCATTTAGTATGATGTTAGCTGTGAATTTGTCATAGAAGGCTCTTATTATTTTGAAGTATGTTCCTTCAATGCCTAGTTTGTTGAGGGTTTTTAACATGAGGAGATGTTGAAATTTGCCAAAAACCTTTTCTACATCTACTAAGATGATCATGTGTTTTTTGTTTTTAGTTCTGTCTACAGGATAAATCACATTTACTGATTTGCAAATATTGAACCAACTTTGCATCCCAGGGATAAAGCCTACTTGATCATAGTAGATTATCTTCTTCATGTGTTGCTGGATTCAACTTGCTGGTATTTTGTTGAGGGTTTTAGCATCTAAGTTCTTCAAGGATATCAGCCTGAAGTTGTATTTTTTTGCTGTTGTGTCTGCCAGATTTTGGTATCTGCACGGTGCTGGCCTCATAGAGTGAGTGAGGGAGGATTCCCTCCTTCTCAATATTTTTGAATAGTTTCAGTGGGGATGGTACTAGATCTTCTTTATACAGCTGACAGAATTTGGCTGTAAATCCATCTGGTCATGGATTTTTTTTTTTTTTCTTGGTTGGCAGGTTTTTTATTACTGATTCAATATCAGAATTCATTATTGGTATTCAGGGATTCTATTTCTTCCAGGTTCAGTCTTGGAAGGTTGTATGTGTCCAGGAATTCATCAATTTCTTCTAGGTTTTCTAGCTTTTGTGCATTGAGGTGTTCATCATAGCCTCTGAGGGTTTTTGTATTTCTGAGGATTGGTGGTAACGTCCCATTTTTCATTTCTGATTATGTTTAGTTGAATATTTTTTCCTTTATTAGTCTAGCTAGTGCTCTGTTTATCTTAATTTTCTCAAAAAGCAAAGTCCTGCATTTGTTGGTCTTTGGTGTGGGTTTTTTTGCATTTCAATTTCCTTCAGTTCAGCTTTGATTTAGGTTGTTTCTTGTCTTCTGCTAGTTTTGGGGTTGGTTTGCTCTTGTTTCTTCAATTCTTCCAATTGTGATGTTAGGTTGTTAATTTGAGATTTTGCTATCTTTTTTTCGTGGGAGTTTAGTGCTATAAATGTCCCTCTTAACACTGCCTTAGCTATGTCCCAGTAATTCTGGTATGTTCTATCTTATCGTTGTTTTCATTAATTTTAAAGAATTTCTTGACTTCTGCCCTAATTTCATTACTTACCCAAAAGTCATTCAGGAGCAGGCTGTTGAATTTCCATATAATGTTATGATTTGAGTCATTTTTTTAGTATCAATTTCTATTTTCATTGCATTGTGGTCTGAAAGCATGGTTGGTATGATTTCATTAATATTGATATATACAGATTTGTTCCTGTCATCATGATGTTAGCTGGTTATTATGCAGACTTGTTTGTGTGGCTGCTTTATGGTGTCACTGGTTTATGTGTGTTTTTGTAGCGGTGAGCAATGGTCTTTCCTTTCCATGTTTAGCACTCCCCTCAGGATCTCTTGCAAGACAATTCTAGCGGTATTGAAATCCTTTAGCACTTGCTTGTCTGAAAAGAATCTTATTTCTCCCACTTACAAAGCTTAGTTTGGCTGTTTATGAAATTCTTGGTTGGAAACTATTTTCTTTAAGAATGATGAATATAGGCCCTCATTCTCTTCTGGATGGTAGGGTTTCTACTAAAAGGTCCACTGTTAGCCTGATGGGGTTCCCTTTGTAGGTGGCCTGCCCCTTCTCTCTAGTGGTTTTTAATAATTTTTTTTTTTTTTCATTTCAACCTTGGAGAATCTGATGACTATATGTCTTAGGGATGGTCTTTTGTAGTATTTCATATGGGTTCTCTGCATTTTCCGTATTTGAATGTTGGTGTATTAGTCTGTTTCCACCCTGTTGACAAAGGCATACCTAAGACTGGACAATTTACAAAAGAAAGAGGCTTCATCGGCTTATGGTTCCACAAGGCTGGGGAAGCCTCACAATCATGGTGGAAGGCAAGGAAGAGCAGGTCACATCTTTCACAGATGGAAGCAGGCAAAGAGAGCCAAGCAAAAGGGGTTTCTCCTTATAAAACCCTCAAATCTCAGGAGAATTATTCACTACCATGACAGCAGTATGGGAGAGACTGCTCCCATGATTTAATTATATCCCACCAGATCCCTCCCACACATGAGAATTATGGAAGTTCAATTTAAGATCAGATTTGGGTGGGGACACAGAGCCAAACCATATCAGCTGGCCTCTGTAGTGAGGTTGGGGAAATTTTCATGAACAATATACTGAAATATGTTGTCTACATTGCTTGTTTTCGCTCCCTGTCTTTCAGGGATGTCAATGAGTCACAGATTTGGTCTCTTTACATCATCCAATATTTCTCAGAGGTTTTGTTCATTCTTCTTTATTCTTTTTTCTTTATTTTTTGTCTTACTGAGTTATTGAGGAGAACTTGTCTTCAAGCTGTGAGATTCTTTCCTCAGCTTGGTGGATTCTGCTGTTAATACCTGTGATTGTATTTTGAAATTCTTGTTGAGTTTTTCAACTCCATCAGCTCAGTTTTGTTCTTTCTTAAAATGGCCATTTTTTTTTTTTCCTCATCTCCTGTATAGTTTTAATGCATTCTGCAGAATCCTTGGATTGGGTTCCGACTCTTTCCTGGATGTTGATTATCTTTGCTCCTATCCATATTCTGAATTCTGTTGTGGTCATTTCAGCCATTTCAGCCTAAGTAAGAACCACTGCTGGGGAACTAGTGCAATCATCTGGAGGTGAGAAGACTCTCTTGCTTTTTGAGTTGCCAGAGTTCTTGTGCTGGTTCTTTCTCATTTGTGTGGGCTGATGTTCCTTCAGTCTTTCAAGCTGCTGTCTTTTGGATTGTTGTCGTTATTTTGCTTTGTTCTGTTTTGTTTGCTTTTCTATCTTCTTTGATGTCCTTGGCAGTTTGATTGTGGCATAAGGTGGGTCCAGCTGACTGGCTTTGTTTCTTGTAGATTTTTGAAGGGCCAAGGTTCAGCTCAGTATTACTGGGGTGTGTACTTTAACTTTGGGGGGCTGTTATCAGGCCCCCAACTTTGTTCTCTGGCTGGAGGTTGGAAACCTGCTGAGCTGGAGGGGCCAAGGCATTCCCAAACCGTTGGTCACAATTCTCTGAGGGTGATGCCAGGCAAAGTTCTTTGTTGAGTAGTGGCAGCAGACCTCGCTTCCTTGACTGTGCCAGTAGTTGTGGCCATATGACAGGGTGTACGCTTGTTGGATGGGGTGAGATGCTGGTGGGCCCTGGGTGCCAGTCTCCATAAGGGTGTTGGCAGCGGTGGCACAGGTGGCCCTGGGGGCTAAAGCCACTGAAGTCCATGTGCACACATTTGTACTCATGGCTGCGTTGGCATGGGGACCGGGTACTGGCAGGTATAGGGCTGGCAATTTCTGTCCATGTGTTCATGCCAGCAGCAGTGACAATGTGGGGCAGGGAATGGGGCAGGGGATGTCCTTGAGTGCATTCACTCTGGCAGCAATGGCAGTTTGGAGTGGGGATGGTGTTGCTGGTGTCTGTGCATGTGTTTGTGCCAGCAATGGCAGCATCATGATGCAGGGCAGGTGCTGCACTCACAACAGGAACAATGGCATGGTGGGTGCACACGTATCCACATGCCAGCAGGGAAGGAGAAGCAAGTTCTGCCTGCACGTATGCACACCAGCAAAGTGATGGGTGGTCACTGTGGATAAGTGTGTGCCAGTGAAGTGGCACAGGAGAGGCTGTGGTTAAAGAAGGACATGTGCAGGCTGTTGTGTGTCAGCAGGGGCTGCTCTACTAGAGCTCTCTGATCGTCAGGTGTGGTCTGCTAGTACAAGAGCTATGATGTGTGCCCTTGAAAGGCACCTCAATTGGGCATCCAAGGCTGTACAGCAAGCAGGGACATCCAGGCTGGGATCCCAGGAGAGGTCAGCAGACAGAAGCATGCTCAGGTCAGACTGACCCTGTCTCACGGGCAAGATCACCCTGGTCTCTTCAAGGCTGACAGTTCACCTAAAGCTAGAGTATCCTATGGGAGAAGGCAATCCTAGTGGATGAATGTCCCTGGCTGTGCTCCAGAGCACATGTTCCCACATCAAACTCTCTGGGCTGCACACAGGCTGGAGTCTTGTACCTATCACTTCTCTAAGCAGCTCTTCCTGCTAGTTTCCTTCAAGTTTCCATGGGGGCTGGGGGAACTTCTGCTGCCAGGGTTCCAGAGGTCTGTGGCATGAGCAGGTTGCACCATGCCTGCTTAACACACTCATTCCCCAGGAGTCATTGGAGGCCAGGAACAAGTCCTAGTAGGCGGTAGCCCCTTGCAGCGTTCCCTGGTTCCTCCCTCTTCAGCCCAGCATCTGTGTCCTCCCTCTGTCCACTCTCAATGCCTTCCCTCTGCAGATCTGCTTGGGGTATGCCAGTCTTCCTGGTGTCCCAGTCCCTTGGTGGTACACTCTCCTCCTTGTTGCATCTAGTCATCCATCTTAATTTTTTTTTTTTTCTATTTTTTTTTGAGAGAAGGTCTTACTCTGTTGCCCAGATTGAAATGCAGTGGTGGGATCACAGCACATTGCAGCCACAAACTCCTGGAATCAAGTGATCTTCCTGTCCCAGCATCCTGAGTAAATCGAACTATAGGCATGTGCCACTATGCCCAGCTATTTTTTTTTTAATTTTTGTAGAGATGGGGTCTCACTATGTTGTCCAGGTTGGAACTCCTGGGCTCAAGTAATCTTCCCACATCAGCCTCTCAAAGTGCTGGGACTATAGGCCTGTGTCACCATGCCCAGCCCAATAAAGTATTATTTTAAAATATTTTAGAAGATATCCATCCAAACATTTATCTTATATAATTATTTGCAATTCATGTTTATTATAGAACCTGTGACAAAAAGCATCTGTAACAGAATAAGATGGTAAGCTTTACTTATGACTAGCTAAAATGAGGAACATAACAACTGAAGGAAAAACACTTATCATACATTATCCTAGAAATGCCACATGTTGAATGACACACTGTAGCAACCATTTAACATTTGCTTGCCCAAACAAGCAGCAATACTGTTTGTCTAGAAACTAAATTTCGTCTTTCTGAGCTCATTCCAACTATGACAGAGAATGCCTGCTCCTCTGAGGTAGCTGCTATCATCTGCATTTGCTTGACCCAGAAAATGCCTAGACTTCCAATTCCACTTCACTAACACTCTTTTCTTATTGGGCCAGGGAACCTGATCTAAGAGTGTTCCACTAAACTACGGCCTTAACTCTATGTATAGTTTTTGTTTATTTTGTTTTTTAACATATACCTCATCAACAAAAAGTACAAAATTTTATTTGTTGTACTTCCAGGCATGACCGAATTTCACTATGAATTGTCAGATTATCTAAAACCTCATATTCCTCTGTGACATATGTTCTTGCTGGCATGTTCCAAACACCTGGGTATGGTTTTGGACTTTCTGGGCTATTCCCATGCTAGCTCCCAATAAGCATCTAGCCCTATAGGTTTCCTGAGCTCACTCTCATGTGTCCACCAAATCCCATTTTCCTTCTTTTCTTCATTAGTCAGTACTGCTGGGGCCCTAATAGTATGAATTATGTTCCAGCTTGCCTGAATTATGACACAGCGAGGTTATTAAAGTTAAAAGTTTTAAAGTCACATGTGGATTTTATGGAATTCATGCTGTCTATATAGACTAAAGTCATCAACCAACTGCTGTTCTGGGGGATTTTACTCCAGTACCACAAATAAGAATGTTAAAGTTTTTCAGCATCCCTTATTCCTGTCCACTTAAAGCATTCATCAGCAGTCATTTTTTAAATATAACATATAAAACTTGCCCGGGCACTCTGACCCATGCCTGTAATTCCAGCACTTTGGGAGGCTGAGGAGGGTGGATCACGAGGTCAGGAGATCGAGACCATCCTGGCTAACACAGTGAAACCCCTTCTCTACTAAAAAGACAAAAAATTAGCCAGGTGTGGTGGCGGGTGCCTGTAGTTCCAGCTACTGGGGAGGCTGAGGCAGGAGAATGGCGTGAACCCGGGAGGTGGAGCTTGCAGTGAGCCAAGATCATGCCACTGCACTCCAGCCTGGGTGACAGAGCAAGACTCTGTCTCAAAAAAAAAAAAAAAAAAAAAAAACCCAAAAAACACATATATAATACAAAACTTAATGAATCAGACAAATATAACAAAATGCAGTTATTTTGGAATTCGTTTTTTGACAAGTACATCTAAATACTGAATATGACTGCATGGACTATGGATTAATAACCAATTTTTAGCAAAAATACATCACCAAGAAAAAAGAGCATTTTCTTCACAGTTCAGAGAAACTTCAAATATGACTTTAGAGAAGGTGGTATGGACGATTTACACCACTTAAAGTCTATTTAATTGATCATTTATTCCAGTTTAAATTTCACAGATAATGCCCCAAACACTATTAAGCTTATATTCTCTAAGGAGAATAAAGTTAAAGAGGGTTTAAATAATTGCTGTTAAGAAATATTTGTAGATTGGTAAAATTATCTTTCTGCCAATGGTTACAGTATATAAAAATAATCCTGCTATATTGTAAATTGTTGCTGAGGTCAGAATATTTTTTAATGCAGAATTTTTCTCATGATCAATTTTTGATGACATTTACTTTGCTAGCTATTAAATATGTACTTCCAATTTCTCTTTAACTTTGCACTGATGTTTATGAACTAAGCTTCTATTTGGAGAGTTTTTAACTTTCTTTTGGTAGGGTAATTTCTTCCCTCACATCTAACTAAAACATAAAATTACTGTCTTTTTTTTTTTTTTAACAGGATCTCAGTATGTTGCCCAGGCTGGTTTTGAACTTACTATCACACTTATTGTCATTTTTGATCTAAAATTGGCTGATGACTGAAATAAATAATATATCTAACCTTGCAGAGATTTTTGTTTTTAATACCTTAATTGCTTTTCAATATAACACTCTCTGTCAGCACCATAAGACAGGGTGAGAAAAAACAAAACAAAACAAAAATAACACTCTCTGATAATCGGAGATCTTATCCAAAAACTAAGGTTGAAACTAACATGAATGCTGGATTATGAAACAATATGTGTTTTTAGTGCTGAGAGTCAAAATCTAATAATCATTCTCCTCATTTTAATCCATAATTTTGTTCATGCATCTTCCTCACAACTGCCTCCAGGGGATGGATCTTGAGTACTGCCGGCTTACCAGTGTATGGCATTAACATGGCAACGGCAGTTAATCTGGTCCAGTCAGGTTAAAAAAATGATTTACAGTTCGTGATTAGGGAACAGATTCTCTGTCTCTCATTGACTATGAAGAAAAACCCAACACAGTCCCAGGTCATGTTCTCAGCCATCTTGCAAGCACAATGGAAACCAGCCAAAGGAAGAAACTAGTACACCAAAAACAGTAGGGCAGTGAGTAGAGAGGTCCTGATGTTATGGTTCAGTCAACAATCAATTATCCAGCACTGAGAAATTCTGGAGATAAAAATTTCTCTTCTTATTTAGGCCAGTTCTGTCAGAATTTCCATTACTACAGCTCAGAGTGTCTTAATTCATTCAGTTTGCTAAAAGAATAATCCAATTGATAAATCAAACTTCAGTATATTTCAGGTACAGATTATTCTCTTGTTGTTTTGTATTCTACTTATGTACAATTAATAACTTCTAATGTTTTAATTTCAAAAAGATCACTTTTAAAGAAAGGTTCATCATAAGCATGAGGAACTGTAAATGTGCTTTTAAAGATCTATGGTTACATTCACAAAGCAAAAACTTTAATGAAGTGTGGAATAAAATGTTTAGGCAAAATAAATCTTACATTGTTGAAGATACGAAAATATTTAAACTGGAATCAAGGGTAACCTCATGCATTGATCAAATTTAACGAATAAAGGAAAAGGTTTTTTAAAAATCAATATTTAATATTAGAATGTGTCGAGATAAGATGCCATAAAATATTAACCTTAAAAATGTTATCTTCTTTCTCAAATATGCCACAGAATTAATTACAAAAACTAAAATTAAAAGAAAGAATGCTTTTCTACTTAAGAAAATAACAGACATAGGACCCACTTAGAATCCTCAATATATTATATTCTTGGTGCAAACATAATTGCGGTTTTTGCCATTACTTTCAATGGCAAAACCAACCTAACACGAACATTCTCTAAACCAAAGCTGCTACTATCATATTCAAATCAGCACAGATTTTGGAGTTAGAGATACATGTTCAACTTAGACAAGTGCTTTAACCTCTTTAAGTCAGTATGCTCATGTGCAAAATGAGGATAATAATTTTCCTTTCATGGAGTTGTTAGAAAATTAAATGATATATTACTTTGTAAATGATACATTTTTCTGTATTTCCATTTCATATTTTCAACCAAAGGTATATTTTCTCTTAAAAATATACAGCCCCAGAAATAACACCACACATCTACAACCATCTGATCTTTAACAAACCTGACAGAAATAAGCAATGGGGAAAGGATTCCCTATTTAATAAATGGTTTTGGGAAAACTGGCTAGCCATATGCAGAAAGCTGAAACTGAATCCCTTCCTTACACCTTAAATAAAAATTAATTCAAGATGGATTAAAGACTTAAACATAAGACCTAAAACCATAAAAACCCTAGAAGAAAACCTAGGCAATACCATTCAGGACATAGGCATAGGCAAAGACTTCATGACTAAAACACCAAAAGCAATGGCAACAAAAACCAAAATTGACAAATGGGATCTGATTAAACTAAAGAGCTTTTGCATAGCAAAAGAAGCTACCATCAGAGTGAACAGGCCACCTACAGAATGGAAGATAATTTTTGCAATCCATCCAAAGGGCTAATATCCAGAATCTACAAAGAACTTAAACAAATTTACAAGAAAAAAACAACCCCATCAAAAAGTGGGCAAAGGATATAAACAGACACTTCTCAAAAGAAGACATTTATGCAGCCAACAAACATATGAAAAAAACCTCATCATCACTGGTCATTAGAGAAATGCAAATCAAAACCACAATGAGATACCATCTCATGCCAGTTAGAATGGCTATCATTAAAAAGTCAGGAAACAACAGATGCTGGAGAGGATGTGGAGAAATAGGAATGCTTTCACACTGTTGGTGGGAGTGTAAATTAGCTCAACCATTGTGGAAGACAGTGTGGCGATTCCTCAAGGATCTAGAAGTAGAAATACCATTTGACCCAGAAATCCCATTGTTGGGCATATACCCAAAGGATTACAAATCATTCTACTATAAAGACACATGCACACATATGTTTATTGCGGCACTATTCACAATAGCAAAGACTTGGAACCAAACCAAATGCCCATTAATGATAGAGTGGATTAAGAAAATGTGGCACATATACACCATGGAATACTATGCAGCCATAAAAAAGGATGAGTTCCTGTCCTTTGCAGGGATATGGATAGAGCTGGAAACCATCATTCTCAGCAAACTAACACAAGAACAGAAAACCAAACTCCGCATGTTCTCATTCGTAAGTGGGAGGTGATCAATGAGAACACATGGACACAGGGAGGGGAACATCACACAGCGGGGCCTGTCGAGGGGTGGGGGGCTAGGGGAGAGATAGCATTAGGAGAAATACCTAATATAGATGACAGGTTGATGGGTGCCGCAAACCACCATGGCACGTGTATACCTATGTAACAAACTTGCAGGTTCTGCACACATATCCCAGAACTTAAAGTATAATAATAATAATAATAAATACAGCATACATTCACACACACACACACACACACACACACACACCCCTGAACAGCACATTCTTACGCACACACATACATACTTTGCTCATTTGTTAAGTAAAAGTATATGCAGTCTGAACACAGGATCTGGTTTTTGGTCTCCACCATTTATTCTCATTACTCCTTTCACATAGCATTGTCTTCCATGTCTGTTTTACTGTGGAAAGAAGTTCCAAATAGAATTTGAGGCTATCCAATCCCATCCCTTGCTGTTCCAAATTCTTGCACTGCTTGTGGCATTTATGATTTATTACATTGCTGATTTTTCTTCTCTACAAAATACAAGGTATGTGTGTATACAGTGACTATGAACAGCAATTTTGACTTCTGTGTGCTCTCTTAATACTTTATAAAAGTCGCTTGTATATTTTTAATGTCCCCACACACACTTTCTATAAATCATGGGCCATATTTTATATATTAGAATAACTGCTAGCTGTACATCTTGCTTAAATCAGAAACATGTGGGATCATGTTATTAATTACAGCAATCGCTTGAATATGATTAAGGCTATGAAACTTTGATTGCATAATTTTAAACAAATTCTGACCTCATTCAAACATAAGAATCAATCATCAAAAATGTTTAAGGGATGAATTGGTGGTATCCCCTAGGTCAATACTCAAGTTTTTGCAGAGTTGGCTTACAAAGGACCAAATCTTTCAGGTAGAAATTCCACCAAATCCGACAATAGGCAACATGTCTTCTCTAGGTCCTCTGGGAGGATCTCTCCACCTCCCTTGGTACTGCTCAAGAGAGGCAGCCCAGTTTCTGGGAAGGCAGCTAGCTGGACTTACAAATACAGACCTCAGAAACAGAAATGTATTTTTTTCACAGTGGAAAATTAACTGGCCCATATATAAATGGAACCAGAAATTCCGGCCTCAGCAGCACAATCCAATAGGGTAAATCAATCAGACCTGCAGACTCATTTGAACTGTATATGTGAAACAAATTTAGCCAACATTGATTAGAGTTTAATATAAATGCTGTTTTTTGGTTATTTTAATATTTTCTTTCTAGTTCAGTGCAAAGCAATGATTAAAAGCAGATATTATGCTAAGAACCAAACAATCTAATTCATTTACCACGTTCTTCTGTTTTTTTATGAGCAGATCCCTATGAAACAATACCAATGACCAACTCCTCTGCAACTGATTATTTCTCTAATTTAATGCATAATTCTGTAACCAAATATATCCATTAAGGAATTTGCTTCTCTGACTCATTTTACACCTCTGGAAACATTAATAGACATAAGTTCCATCAAAATATCAATGAAAAGATGAGACTTGATTAAGATAACAACACTGAAGAAATCAGCATTATTCTTTTGGGGAGTGTTTTCGAAGCAGTTGAGCATGAACTGTTGGTTAGAGAATCCAGCATAATATACATAGACTATTTCTAGCTCTGAAAAAGTAGCTTGCTATCAGCCACATTATAATCTTTTGGATAACACTGGCAGCAATGTTATTACATTTCTCATTTCCCGGGCCCTGAGGACTTGCCATATCACTAGACAGCACATTTTTTTCACAACCCAATGTTCATCTTACACACGTCTTTAACCATTAGAGTCTAACAGAAAACAAATCTTTCTCATGCTCAGTTTCCTTATCTGTGAAATGGGGGAAAAGTAATAATTACCTAATGTGCTCGGGTGTTCTGTGGTTTAACTAATTAGAGGTTGTAAAGCCTGATAAAGCACTAAGTGGTATTAAATGTCTATATAGCATGCATTTACTGGCCAACTCGTGCTCCAGCTGCTCAAACACAGCTGCTCTTAATAAGTAGGAGAAAATCAGCTAAAAGCGTATGAAGAACTGACTGGAAGAAATGACATGGAAGGAGTGTTTTACAACTCATGAATTTGCTAACCTTATTTTTAAAATTAAGAAGTGATTTCATTGTAGAATGCTGCTGTTTTCAGGAATTCCAGAAAGGTGAAAGAGTAGAGAGTAAAACTTTGAAGTTAATAGAAAAAAATAAAAATACTTTCAATTCTATGGACTGCGTCAAAAGTGCTTTGAATCAAAATGAACATTTTTTGTCTTTATTCGCTATTCTCTTTTCTCTTTGTTATGCTGATAATAAACTTCACATCATGTATATAAGTACAAGCAAAAACATTAAGTTATGCATGGCAAGTTCTTATGGAGAAGAAAATGGGTTCTGTGGATTGTGGCTTTTTTTACATGCTAGAGTCAGACCAAGGAAGAAAGCAGATGAAATCCAAATCGGTATTACGCGATTCAAACACTATTAGCCTTACTCAACATCAGCAACTGTGGCCCTATCCATATCATGAGCCTAGGTAAAGGTACTTCACCACTCCTTTAAGGTCTTACTTCCTGGGCTTCTTGCTAAGGTCCCCATGCCAGAATCCTACACATCAGCCAGCTTTGCAAGTGCATCTTTCCTCTCCTGGGTTCCTGGGCTTGGCCCAGCAACACAACTTTCATCTGCTTTGTCCCTGACCTCTAAGCCTAGCTCAGCCACCCTTATATTCCAGCTCTCTATTTCTTAGTCCAGTTTGATGAACTAAATACAATTTTCAAATATTATTTTGCTTTCATATTCTTAATTACGAATTGTACCCTAATTCTAGTTAATCCAGTCGTAACGGGTCAATTGTAATATCTGATTTCTGGCTTTAAAATGAATAATGTTCTTTGCCTTCACGTCTGGTACCACTACTATTATTACTAATAATAAAAATAATAGATAAAATTTTATTCAGTGCTTATTATGAATGAGAAAAACTTCTTAATACTTTACATATACTAGTTATTTAACCTGAACACCAACTCTCTAAGGTAGTTGTTACTGTTATCGCTGTTTACAGATGACAAAACTGAGGCACTGAAGAGTAAATAATCTGCCCACAAAGTTATGGAGCTGGTCACTAGAGCTGGAATTTGAAGCCAGCAAGTCTGGCCCCAGAGTCTGTGCTCCTCTCTGCTCTATTCCAGCTGCTATGTGGCCCTGGGTTACCCACACCCTCTATCTTCTATCATTATCTGGCATAAGTGCATGAGTATATGTGGGTCTGTGTGTATAAAGTGTATACGGGTCTGTGTGTATAAAGTGTATATAGGTAGGTGTCTTCTATTTTTGGAACATCCATGGCTTATTTTAGTGTGAGTGACTTCCAAGTTTACTATTCCAGATTACTTTTCTGAATAAGTAGATAATTTCTAATCATTGTGTCCATTTTACAAAACGCAATCAATATATTAACTTTGCAGATGAACCACTGTAGTACACGAAATGATGGAGAGGATGTTTTATTAGATAATTGAAAAACAGAAAAAAAATCAAATCCCAGTACTACAGTGAAGAGTAATTTCCTTTTAAATACTGATGATATGATTTTCATCATTTTAATGAATAGCTTTCATATAAAATAGCAAGTAAAAAAATCTGGTCCCATTATCTAAATATTTGAAGAAATGAGTCACACATTAATTCCATCAAAAGCATAAGCATCCTTTCTGGCAAATAACCAAAATCATCTGTTCTATGTTTAAAACTGTGTAAACTCAGAGAGAAATTCCACCATGTCCCTTGGAACCACTGATTGACTGGCTGAACATGGTGACGATTAATACAAGTTTTAAAGTATTTCCAGGCAAAAATTACTTTTGTCATGTCAACCTCATAGGTATTCATTAGAAAATAAAACTTAGGATGTTTTGCCATCTACTTACCATTAAGGACAAGGAGTAATGTTTAGGAAAAATGTGTGTGAACCACCCTTTCCCTTGGTTCTTTAAATTTTATCAGAGATCAAGATGAGCTATTGTAAGGATTTGAATTTCAATTACATAAGTTTTGTCCCTCACAGAATCAACTTTACTAAAAGACAATTTAATATTGTGCCCCTAATTTTGAAGGTCACATAAAATATACATAAAATTTAATATTGATATTATGTAAAAATATAATTTAGGACATTTTCTATCAATTTATATCGAGCACATAAAAACCCACATGATGCATTTTGGAATTCAGTCTAAAGAAATCTGGGCTTCACCTGAAGAAGTATTATATCTATTCCTGGGGGGCGGAGCAAGATGGCCAAATAGGAACAGCTCCAGTCTCCAACTCCCAGCGCGAGTGACACAGAAGACCGGTGATTTCTGCATTTTCAACTGAGGTACTGGGTTCATCTCACTGGGGAGTGCCGGACAATTGGTGCTGGTCAGCTGCTGCAGCCCGACCAGCTAGAGCTGAAGCAGGGCGAGGCATCGCCTCACCTGGGAAGCGCAAGGGGGAAGGGAATCCCTTTTCCTAGCCAGGGGAACTGAGACACACAACACCTGGAAAATCAGGTAACTCCCATCCCAATACTGTGCTTTAAGCAAACGGGCACACCAGGAGATTATATCCCACACCTGGCCGGGAGGGTCCCACACCCACGGAGCCTCCCTCATTGCTAGCACAGCAGTCTGTGATCTAACCGCAAGGCAGCAACGAGGCTGGGGGAGGGGCGCCCGCCATTGCTGAGGCTTAAGTAGGTAAACAAAACTGCTGGGAAGCTCGAACTGGGTGGAGCTCACAGCAGCTCAAGGAAACCTGCCTGTCTCTGTAGACTCCGCCTCTGGGGACAGGGCACAGTAAACAACAACGAAAGCAGCAGAAACCTCTGCAGACACAAACGACTCTGTCTGACAGCTTTGAAGAGAGCAGTGGATCTCCCAACACGGAGGTTGAGATCTGAGAATGGACAGACTGCCTGCTCAAGTGGGTCCCTGACCCCTGAGTAGCCTAACTGGGAGACATCCCCCACTAGGGGCAGTCTGACACCCCACACCTCACAGGGTGGAGTACACCCCTGAGAGGAAGCTTCCAAAGCAAGAATCAGACAGGTACACTCGCTGTTCAGCAATATTCTATCTTCTGCAGCCTCTGCTGCTGACACCCAGGCAAACAGGGTCTGGAGTGGACCTCAAGCAATCTCCAACAGACCTACAGCTGAGGGTCCTGACTGTTAGAAGGAAAACTATCAAACAGGAAGGACACCTACACCAAAACCCCATCAGTACATCACCGTCATCAAAGACCAGAGGCAGATAAAACCACAAAGATGGGGAAAAAGCAGGGCAGAAAAGCTGGAAATTCAAAAAATAAGAGCGCATCTCCCCCGGCAAAGGAGCGCAGCTCATCGCCAGCAACGGATCAAAGCTGGACGGAGAATGGCTTTGACGAGATGAGAGAAGAAGGCTTCAGTCCATCAAACTTCTCAGAGTTAAAGGAGGAATTACGTACCCAGCACAAAGAAACTAAAAATCTTGAAAAAAAGGTGGAAGAATTGATAGCTAGAGTAATTAATGCAGAGAAGGTCATAAACGAAATGAAAGAGATGAAAACCATGACACGAGAAATACGTGACAAATGCACAAGCCTCAGTAACCGACTCGATCAACTGGAAGAAAGAGTATCAGTGATTGAGGATCAAATGAATGAAATGAAGCAAGAAGAGAAACCAAAAGAAAAAAGAAGAAAAAGAAATGAACAAAAGCAAAGACTTGGAATCAACCCAAATGTACATCAGTGACAGACTGGATTAAGAAAATGTGGCACATATACACCATGGAATACTATGCAGCCATAAAAAAGGATGAGTTTGTGTCCTTTGTAGGGACATGGATGCAGCTGGAAACCATCATTCTTAGCAAACTATCACAAGAACAGAAAACCAAACACCGCATGTTCTCACTCATAGGTGGGAACTGAACAATGAGATCACTTGGACTCAGGAAGGGGGACATCACACACCGGGGCCTATCATGGGGAGGGGGGAGGGGGGAGGGATTGCATTGGGAGTTATACCTGATGTAAATGACGAGTTGATGGGTGCTGACGAGTTGATGGGTGCAGCACACCAACATGGCACAAGTAGACATATGTAACAAACCTGCACGTTATGCACATGTACCCTAGAACTTAAAGTATAATAATAATAATAAATAAATAAATAAATAAATAAATAAATAAATAAATAAAAAGTATTATATCTATTCCTTTATCAGTGTTATAAATTACATAATTACATAATGTTTGCTTTTTCCTTAACCCCAACTCCAGTTTCCTAGAAGCTGAGGAACAAATCTGAATGTCAATCACAGAGACTATATGTATGCTTATAACTTGGCTTCTATATATTTGAAACAGATTTTCTAACTTCATTTCTATTTACCCATTTCATTACAGATACTACTTTTAAGCCAGTATTAAAGATTTTATGAAATGGTTAAGCTGTAAACAAAAACAAAAAACATAAAAATCAGCTTACTCTAAACAGAATTGAATATATATTTCTATAGTATAGACCAGTATTGTTAAAACTGCTTCCATAATGGAGTTTTAATATTAATTATTGGTGTGATTTTAAGAACAACTAAGAATAGAGAGATTCCTTCCATATGAATTTGGCTCTTCATGTCCCTGCTTTTGTCATATCTCAAAATGAAGTTATGCATGATGGTGCAAATGTCAAATCAATCATTATAAAAACAAAGAGCCATATTTCCCCAGTGTTCAATCTCCAAAGTCAATCTGGCAATATTGGAAGAGTACAAATTAAAAGGAGCCCATGAGGTACATACACGAGAAGAGAACCTTGCAAAAATATACTAGATTCTCAGTGTGTCACCCAGGCTGTGATTTCAGGTCACTGCAGCCTCGACCTCCCAGGCCCAAGAAATCCTCCTGCCTCAGCCTCCTAAGTAGCTGGGCATGTGCATGTGCCACTATACCCAGCTAATTTTGTTTATTTTTTATAGGGATGGGATCTCACTATATTGCCCAGGCTAGTCTCAAATGCCTATGTTCAAGCAACCCTCTTGCCTCTGCCTCTTAAAGTGCTAGGCTCATAGTATGAGCCACCATGCCCAGTCTAGAGTATTCTTAAAGAAAGATGGTAAAGTTAATCATGTTATTGTGCATATTTCTGAAAACGAGAAAGATCAATGAGACAGGAGACAAAAGTAAAGTAAGCTTGACAATGGGGAAAGGATTCCCTATTTAATAAATGGTGCTGGGAAAGCTGGCTAGCCGTATGCAGAAAATTGAAGCTGAATCCCTTCCTTACACTTTATACAACTTATACAAAAATTAACTCAGGATGAAGACTTGAATGTAAAACCCCAAACCATAAAAACCCTAGAAGAAAACCTAGGCAATACCATTCAGGACATAGGCATGGGCAAAGACTTCATGATGAAAACGCCAAAAGCAATTGCAATAAAAGCCAAAATTGACAACTAGGATCTAATTAAATTAAAAAGCTCCTGCGCAGCAAAATAAACTACCATAGGGTGAAGAGGCAACCTACAGAATGGGAGAAAATTTGTGCAATCTACCCATGTGACAAAGGGCTAATATCCAGAATCTACAAGGAACTTAAACAAATTTACCAGAAAATACAACCCTATCAAAAAGTGGGCAAAGGATATGAACAGATACTTCTCAAAAGCAGACATTTATGCAGCCAACAAACATTTGGAGAAAAGCTAAACATCACTGATCATTAGACAAATGCAAATCAAAACCGCACGCCAGTCAGAATAGCGATTATTAAAAATTCAAGATACAATAGATACTGGCAAGGCTGTTTAGAAATCGGAATGCTTTAACTCTGTTGGTGGGAATGTAAATTAGTTCAACCATTGCAGAAGGCAGTGTGGTGATTCCTGAAAGATCCAGAACCATTTGATGGAGCAATCCCATTACTGGGTATATACCCTAAGGAATATAAATCATTCTACGGTAAAGACACATGCACACTTATGTTTACTGCAGCACTATTTACCAAAGCAAAGACATGGAACCCACCCAAATGTCTATCAATGATAGACTGGATAAAGAAAAAGCAGTATATATACACCATGGAATAGTAGGTAACCATAAAAAGGAATGAGATCATGTCCTTTTCAGGGACATGGATGAAGCTGGAAGTCATCATCCTTGGCAAACTAACACAGGAAGAAAACCAAACATCACATGTTCTCACTCGTAAGTGCGAGTTGAACAATGAGAACACATGGACACAGAGAGGGGAACAACACACATCAAAGCCAGTCAGGGGGTGGGGTTGAGGGGAAGGAGAGCATTAGGACAAATCGCTAATGCATGTGGGGCTTAAAACAGTTTGATAGATGCAGCACACCACTGCACACATATACCTATGTAACAAACCTACACATTCTGCACTTGTATCTTGGAACTTAAAGTAAAATAAAAAATTTAAAAAAAGAAATACGCTGCTTGGTCAAAATGATGTCCCAATACACAATGTCCCAAAAGTATGGTGAATTTCCATCTTACTCTATGGAAATTATCAAAATCTAAATTCAGTTCCCCAGCCAAGCAATGATGATAGTGAGACATCACCAAAATAGGACAAAATTAAGCTTTGCTAATTTTACTAATTTTCTTTCTTCTTGAATAATTATTAATTCATTCACTACCATAATACCTACAAAAAGTACTGACTTATTAAGTTCTTTTGGAATCTTTAAACGTTGTTTTTGTCAACATCAGAAGTATTTTTCTAAGTTTGCATGATCTTCATAATTATCATTGTTAGAGGCTACATGATATGCTACGCTGTTGATACATCATAATTTATCAAAGCATTCCATATGTTATCCAGTTGGCTTGTTTACATTTTGTACTGCAATGAATTTATTCTTGCTTGAGTTGAAAGATTTTCTTAAGGCGCACTTCTGGGAGTACAATGTTAGGTCAAAGTATATGAATATTTTACCCTTAGCATTCCAGGAAAAGTAATCATCACCATTTGCTATTTGGGTCCAAATTTTTAATATAAATATTTTAAATATATTTTTAAGTTTCACGAATAATTTGCAGAACAGAAAGACAATGCATATATATTGTAATATGTAAGAATTGTTAAACATATTAACCTCTTTTCCAAATGAATTCTTGGATAAAAATATTACAAAAGATAACCTTTTATCAAAATAGAATGGATCAAGTTTTTGTAGTAAAGTATGACATGATAATGTCCTTCCAGTTGAATGACTAATGAAGTGAGAATGCCATATTTATTTTTGTCCTTAAGAAGATATTATTCATCCACTTATTCTTGATTTTGAGAAAATTCATCTAGGATACGGTAATCTGAAGACTCATGGTTTGAGATTTTGCTTAGAAATTTCAGCAACATTATCAAAGTCTATAGTGCTGCTGTTTCTTTTCACTCACTTGATAATTGCAGATTTTCTTCCCTTTTTAATTGTATTTTTTAGTATTTTTATGATAGTTGAACATTAATGATGAATAAAGAAGTAATCCCTGGGAATGATGAAACAGCAATGTGTTTCAAGACACAGGAAAAATGATACCACTCAAATCCCGTAATATATCTTAAATTTATAATAAGGGCCAATGGACCGATATGATAATTTAAAAAGATAGAGTAAGTTTTATTCTCAGTTTTAAAATGAAATATGTGTTCTCTTTGTGCTTTGGAAGACATCTAAAAATAATAAAAATCATGATACATCAATCTTTACAGAAAGTTAGGATTGCTCTCAAAAGACGCTAAAATCTAAAATTGAATCCAATAGACTCTTACGCTATACAGAAGGAAGACAGTCCTTGCTACATATCCATTTTCCAGGTGAAAACATTTTTTAAAAAAGAGATAGCAATCACTAAAACTATTGGCTACCTATTATTAGTATTATTACAGTTTATTATGCTATGTGAATATATATATTTACATCTAATTTACATAGTAGGTTCAAAGAGGGAGGAATTATTATTCTTATATTACAGATGTGAAAGCAGATCCAAAGAGACTGTTTTTCTCTGTCAAATTCTCACCCCAATTAAATGGTGGAGCAAAAACTTGAACCCAGATCTATTGAATACCCTCCAAAGCTCAAGTTTTTACGTGTAAATTAATGTCTTAGTTTGTTCCAACTACTATAATAAAATATTTTAGACTGGGTAATTCATACACAACAGAAATTTATTGCTCACATTTCTGAGGCAAGGAAGTACAAGATCAAGACCCAACAGATTCAGTGTCTTGTGTGTCCTCATGTGGTGAAGGAGCAAAGAAGCTCCCTCACACCTCTTTTATAAGGGTGTTAATCCCGTTCATGAGGGCATTGCCCTTATGATCTAATCTCCTCCTAATGGCTCCATCTCTTAATCCTCTTGCATTTGGTAGTAGGTTTCAACATATCAACTTTGAGGGTACACAAATATCTAGACCACAGCAGTGAGTCTTTACGAAATGTCACCATATAAACAAGATTCCATTCAAGCCACTATTTTAAGCTCTATCAACAGAAGATCTGAGATTGTGGAAACAGAAATTTAAAGGGAAAATATTCCACCTGCCAGTAATCTCTGAAAAGAGGAGACTATATGGAGTCTCTATATATTTGAAAGCACAAAGAAAAAAAGTCAGTATGTCTCTTGGAAGTCATTTTTTTTTTCTTCGAAACAATGTGTATTTACAATTTCCTGAGGCTTTACAGCAGAACAAGGTACTGGCTGTCTTACCCCATGGTTTGCAATTACGGGAAATAATGCTTCCAGTACATAACATGCTGCCTGTTTCCTCTTAGCCAACTTGGTGGCAATGGCCCTCTCCACAGGTTACACATTATAGGAGCATATATCAACAGTAGTTGGCTGGCTTAACCAGACTTCTCTAACTTGAGTCATTTTAGAAAAGAAAAATGATTGCTAATAAGTTTGAATAGCTCCACCACACTGGGTAAAGCAAAATTTTAATCATGTGAAATCAGGAAAGCACTTACAACTTATCAAAATGCCTTAAATTTCTTCAATAATTTGCTTTAAAAGCTTTTATCCCTTCATTCAGCTTTCAAGCTCATGAAAGCCTTAAGCATGTGTTTTCATGAACATTTGGAAAGAGAATTCCCTCTCCAACCTCTCCTATATTACATTCTGCATTTGAGCTCACTTACTGACTGGAGAAAAGCAGTATTTTTAGAAAGTAGTTCTCAACAGGATTTGAGAATAACAGTGAGATACAAAAGCATCATTTCCACATTACCTCTGCCTGCTAACTTCACTCAATCCTCATTTTCAATAATCCAAGCTCTGGTTAAGGATGACTATTTTGATTATTTGAGGATATAAAAATTGGGAATTGTGAATAATCAAGTTTTTATGGAAATACGTTCAAATATAGTCTTTTAAAAAGAATCAAATAATCCAGGGGATACACTTTAGAATAAACTTGGCTGAGTAACATGGAAAGAACATAGAAAGCTCTACTGTATGAAATACATACAATGCATATTCCCACTCTAAATCCTTATATTTTGTTGTCCCATTGATTTTGGACTCAAGTCACATGACTTGTGTTGATCACCAGGATCTGAGAAGAAGTGACCGTTTGCCTATTCAGAGTAAAGCCTTCTTTAGCAGGCATAAAACTCTCTTTCTCTTTTGCTTCTTCGTGAGACGAACATGCCCCAGTGGCCAATGGTCCCAAAATGAAAACACAGGTGAAACAAGCTGAATTTATGCAGGAAAGTAAATGTTTACCATTACAAGTCTCTGAAATGTTGTTGTTAGTGCTTTCTAGTATATAAACCTGGCCAATACACACTGGGTTTCAAAAATTATTTTTACATACCTGTTTCCCTCATTCTGCCCAGTGCTGCATTCATGATTGGAGGTAAAGCAATAGCAATTAAGCATGCAAGTTCTCAAATAAAATGGACCTTCAGTAAATTAATTTCTGCAAGCTTATTCAATTGTAAAACTGACATAATATTATCTATCTCATGTTGTTATTGTTAGTGCTAAGTAAGATAACAGACTTAAAATTCTTAGTACAGTGTTTGATATACAGTAAATATTCACTAAACGTTAGCTGTGGTATTGTTGTTTTTCCATTACTTATGTCTTAATTCCTGACACAGCATTATGGCACACACTGTTGTTAAAGGCCTAAGTAGGATAAGAGACATAAAAGTGGGAGGAAGAAAGGAATGCTCTTCCAATGGCCAGTCCTCCATAATAGTGTCATGAAAATGAACCTCTATACTTCATTCAAGATTTTTCATAAAACATGCAAAGATGGAATCATAATCAATTCAATTCATGTTTTTAAAATGGGATGACAATGACTTTTACATGTGACTGAATCTGATGTTTACACTGAAATTATTTTCAGTCCTTTTGATGGAAATGTTTCTAATTTATATGCTAAACCTTGCTTGTTCAGTGTATGGACTTTCTGGAAACCTATTCATCTTTGATGACTCCATGTCTTAGCTTCTTATTAATTTTTAGTAATTATAATATTTTGTATTTTCAATATGGAGTATCAGTACTGATTCTAGAGCAAACATTATGGCTTCTATTTCTCAATCGAATCATACACAATCTTTTTGATTGTTTAGCTTAAATATCAGAGTAGGATGTATCAATGCTAAGCTTGTGCTACATGACCATTATTCTACCCAGATAAATTAATCAAAGGAAGCAGCAGTTTTCCTTGGGGTTTGTTTTATTCTCAATAAAACTGTACTTTATTCATCAGTACTCTTTGATGACATAGCATTATTCAAAACATCTTCTCTTAATCCAGAATTAGTAACAACTTCAACCTCTTTGTCAGGTTCAACTCAGTCTCTCACTGCATAAACTTCTAATTATGGCAAGTGAGCAGATGTACATCTTATCGTGAATACCACAGCACTCTCTTTGATGGGTAAATAACACCATCTTGTAAAAACTTAAGATTGTTTCTTCTGGAGACAATCCAAATTATGATTTTTATTCATAACTCGTTAATTCAATCAAATTTTACTGAGAACACACAATGTATGGTTTTTGACACTGGAGAGAGAGAAGTAAGCAAGACAGACAAGGTCTCTACTCTCACAGAGCTTGGGGTGAAACAGGCAAAGTACAAGTAAATAAAAGAGTAAGTGTAGTGTAATGCAGAGACTTAAGATAGAATTATGTGAGGGAGAATGGCTAGATTAGATTGTATGGTCAGGAAGGACGTGTCTATCAGGAGATGAGATTAAAGCTGAGCTCTGAATGACACAAAGCAGCTAGCCAGTGAGAAAAGAGAGCTTGGCAACTCCTGATTTAAATAGCAATATGAGCCTTTGAATCACCTTGACAATTATCATTGAAAGCATTTAACTGATTTCTCATTTATTTTCAGAGACTTTCAGCTGTCAGACTTTGGGATGTTGAATAATCACGATTTTCTCGAAATATAAATATATTTCAAATATGTATGAGTCCTTTCAACCTGAAAAATTGATAAATATCTGAAGGCCCAGCAATAAAACCAACTATCTGCCTTTAACTTTCAGGAGGATGGAGAAAATGATAAATTTTACATTATGTCTGTTTATTAATAACTACTACCTGTTCTTTATTTAAATCTCTGTATTTGGATCTTGGATTAAAATAATCTAAAACTGCATCTGTCTTCAGGCTGGAATATGGTCCCCAGATGATACGTGATTATTTTTAAAGACAATTTCTTTATTAGCTGTCTTTAGAATTTGAAATTATTACCTTATGTGTAAACGGCATTTTCTCTGAAGAGTTTAGTTGTCCCTTTAGTGTTTTATTTTTAATTCCTTTAAATCCGCATAATCCTGAACACATTTTAGTGATGTAAAGGAAAGACGGTCTTATCCCTACTGTGCTAATGAGTAAACTGAGGCACTAGGCAATTAAGTTACTTATTTCTGATTATCACCTGCATTTTCACGGTCACAAAGTGTCTGGTAAAAAGTAAGCACCCTTGTAGTCCCAGCTACTCGGGAGGCTGAGGCAGGAGAATGGCGTGAACCCGGGAGGCGGAGCTTGCAGTGAGCCAAGATCGCGCCACTGCACTCCAGCCTGGGCGACAGAGCGAGACTCCGTCCCAAAAAAAAAAAAAAAAAAGTAAGCACCTTCCCCAGTTATCCCTCTGATGCCAATATATTTGAGAAACATATAGATGTTCATTTAAATAATAAAATCATCCATATTTTATAAAACCCTTTAATTTTTAATCCAGTGATTACATGAAATTTGTTAATATTTCACTCACCCACTGAACAAGCATTTGCTACATACCTTCTATTACCTGCACATTGTGCTAGGTACTGAGGATACAAATGTGAATCAAATGTGTTCTCTTCTGGCAATCAAGTCACTGATTTTTTTTTTAATGTAATATGTTATACAATGTAAAACATGATCACACTTGTGAATATCTGTTTGCTACAGATTAACCTTTAATCTGAGAACATGATGGCTGTTCAATCAATACTTGGTGACTGATAATATTTTGTTATGTAAATATAATTTAAGTAGCAGAACCATAAATAAGACAGAGCTTTGCTTACAGGTTTTATGTAGAGAAAAGCACTGTTCTGTTATTGTAGTACAGATAACCAAATTTCCTATTTCTTAAACATCTTAAAAACTCTCACACCAATCCTTTCCATTCCTTCTGCTATGGCACTGGTTCAGAAATTTAAAGCCTCCTGCCTGGATTATCACAAAATCTCCTAAATCTCCCCTATTGCATAAATCAAAATCATCTTCCATTTTTAAAGGTTTATCTTCTTATGCCATCTTTGTGAATACCCAATCTTCAGTGATTTCTTTTTTCCTACTAATAAAATTCAAACTTCTTATAATCCCATAGAAGTTCCTCCATGAATTAATCATTGCCTACATCCCATTAATACCCCACAACTCAGCCAAGCTGTTACCGTTTCCATAACAATCATTCTGTTTCATGGCTTCATCCCCTTCCCACTTGCTCCCTGTCCTTAGAATGCCTTCCTCTTCAACCTGAACGGCAAGCATTTATTCATATCAAGATGACACTCAATAAAGCTTTTTCTAAATCCCACTTCCCCATTCAAGCAAAACTTTATTTCCTACTTAATGCTCCTTATAACAGTTAATATCAACTTAACTTGTAATGCCCAGACTCTAACATACTTTTAGAAACACATATGCATATAGGAGTATCTATTCCTGGTTGAATACAATCTGCTGAGGTTTACAATCTTTACTTTTTATTCCAAATAGGAAATTTGGCACTAAATGAAAATACATTCAGTGACTATTTTAAAGACAGTATAGAAGTCCTGTAGGAAACAAAAACATGCGCAAAATAGGATGGCTGCCTTTCCCCCAACTCTCCAGATGTCGGTTCACCCAATAGCCTCTCTGCAGTATTAGCAACACTCAGCTTCCAGAATAATGATGGGTCACCACAGAACTTGTACTTTATGTTTAAGATCCTGCTTCTACTGTTGACAACAAAAACTTGAGCAAATTACTGATATCTAAACCCAGTTTTCTTATCTATAAAATTGAGATAATAACAATATACATCTCAGAAGGTGCTATAAGGATTAAATGAGAATACAAACACAGGGCGTATAAGAAAGTATGGCATACAGTAATGCGCAGGAAAGAGAGATATTGACAGTTAGTAGTCTCTCAGGTGCAACTGATTACCCAATGAAAGCCAACAGAAGCCAAAAGAAGAGTGATTCACTGGCTCCCTTAACTAGGAAGTGTAAGGCATCTAATAGGCTGCCATAATTTCTTAATTCTCTTTCACTTTCGGACTCGATCTACCAATCTCTCCACCTACTCCCCTTTCATCCTTTCCTTATATATAAAATCTATTTTTCATAATATTCCTATGTACATTTTTTCCAATTGTCTTCCACTGTGTATCACTTTCCTCAGTCCAGGAGCTCCCAATTTACACATCATTCAATCTTAGCAAACCACTAAGCAAAACAAGAGGCAAGAAACATTTCCTTCTTTCATCTCACTCAGTATATACAGTCTCTGGGAAGGCCTCTGACTGGTCAACTCTGAAGAAATTTTTGCAGTTGGGAGAAGTAGTAACTACAACTTGTTCAACCTAGGTCACATGTTTACTCCTGAGTTCTGTAGGGTGGTGTCTGTTACCAGAACAGGAAAGGGGGTATATTGGACAGATGTAAACAGTAGTTATTATTTTATTCTTCTTAATAATATCTCCATTTCCCACTTGGTCTTAGTTGAATTAAGCTTGTTTCAATGATTCATTTTAACTGACTACTCCATAAAGAACTGGTGTACAGCATTAACCATTAGCATGAGACTGCACTTAATACTACTACCACCACAATCCTGACCAACAACACAATGTCTTCACACTCTACCTGACCACCTATTGTTCTGTAATGTCTTCACTCATAGTTCCTGTTTCAGTGGTATCTAAAATTTTAATTTTTTTAGATGCAGACCCAAAATGCCAAGATTTGAGTATAGCTGAGTCTTTGCTAGTATGATCTTAGAAAGCTTAGAATAAAATAGGAAAGCAAGACAATGAATGCAAGTAAGCCAACATGATAGGCATCAAAGAACAGGTTATATCTGCAGCCATCAGGGACTCAAGTCCACTAGGCACATCTGGGAAATGGTCTACCACTCTTCCCAGAGTTGTTGTTTCCAAAGAATAGAAAATCAGGGAATATTTATCCTCCAGCATTCATTTGGCAGTGGTTGAGGGCAGTTCTAGGGTATGTCTATCCCCAAGCATTTCCTCATATCCACGTTCCATGAGCGTTGAAAGAAAGACCTCCAAGCCAAAGTCACAGAAGCTTGCAGGAGGACAGCAACATAAGGAAATTGAGTACCTAGCGGACATGGGCTGAACCACACAAAATCATCTATAAGTGGTCTCCACATGCTTTGCTCTGTCCAAGCACTCTTTCATCATGAACATCAGTCCCTGTTTCCAGTCATGTTCAAACTTCCTTAGTAGTCATTGTCCATTGCATGGCCTTTCTTTCAGAGGTCAGTACCTTAGTCTAAACTACAAAAAGCTATTAAATCTTGGACTTTTTTAGTTTTGGCCATGCAGCTGAATTTATGCTATGTGCTCCTACAATAATGAAGGCATCAGGACCAGAAAATCAAACACTGCCTGTTCTCACTTACAAATGGAAGCTAAATGATGAGAACACACGGACACATAGAAGGTAACAAAATACACTGAGGCCTATTAGATGTTGGAGGGAAAGAGGAAAAATAACAAATGGGTACTAGGCATAATACCTGGGTGAGGAAATAATCTGTACAAGAACCAACCATTACACAAGTTTACCTACAAAACAACCTGCAGGTGTACCCCGGAACTTAAATAAAACTTGAAATAAAAACCTGAGATATTTTTGGAATATATATTTATTAGATTTTTGGGTTTTTTTCCTAAAAAAAAACCCTATTCATGTTAAAACTGAAAAAATAAATATAATGAGGGCTTCTAGCTATTCCTGTTGGCTTCACTGTGCCATTTATACACCCTTGAACTGTCTATTTTATCTGATACTGTGTCTCCCAGAAATGCACTTCTTCTGTTAGGGAAGTCACTGGCTGCAAGAGAATATGAGTAAACAAATTATTTTATGGTCCTACTTAGATATCTCTTCTATAAAGAAGTCTTTCATAACAACCTGAGTCATGTTGAGGTAGCACTCCTAAGTTATGGAAATACTTGCATATTTCTATTCAAAGTATTCACTGCCCTGAATTTTGTTTTTTTTTTTTTTTCAATTTTTAATAACAACTCTACTCAGATACAATCTGCAAGCCATAAACTTCACAATTTTGTGTCTTTGGTGAGTATATTCACAGAATTCTGCATCCATTGCCACAATCTAATTCCAGAATGTTTTCATCATCCCAAAAGAAACTCCATACTCAATAACAATCTCTTTGCATTCCCTTGCCACCCATTAGACACTCCTTGCACCTCTTAATCTATTGTCTTTTCCTATGAATTTGCCTATTCCAAACATTTCATATAAATGAGGTCATATAGGAAATGCCAGCCGGGCGCGGCGGCTCAAGCCTGTAATCCCAGCACTTTGGGAGGCTGAGAGGGGTGGATCTCGAGGTCAGGAGACCGAGACCATCCTGGCTAACACGGTGAAACCCCGTCTCTACTAAAAAATACAAAAAAAAAAAAAAAAAATTAGCCAGGCGTGGTGGCAGGTGCCTGTAGTCCCAGCTACTCGGGGGGCTGAGGCAGGAGAATGGCACGAACCCGGGAGGCGGAGCTTGCAGTGAGCTGAGATCCGGCCACTGCACTCCAGCCTGGGCGACAGAGCCAGATTCCGTCTCAAAAAAAAAAAAAAAAGAAAGAAAGAAATGCTGTTTATGTCTGGTTTCTTTTACTTAACATGTTTTCAAGGTTCATCCATATTGTGACATATATTATTACTTTATTTCTTTTTATTACTGAATAATATTCAGTTGTATAAATGGCCCGTAGTTTATCTATTCATAAGTAGATGAACATTTTGTTGTTTCTATTTTTGAAGTATTATGTTTCTAATTTGAAGTATTATGAATAATGCTGTCATGAACAGTCATACACAAATTTTTGTGTAAAACTATATTTTCAAATCTTGGAGGTATATATGTGTGTGTATATATATACACAATATATATATACACACACATACATATATATACACACACACACACACACCCCCAAATTGGTGGCTCATAAGTACTTTTATGATTAACATTTTGAAAAATCACTAACTGTTTTCCAAAATGGCTGAAACATTTTATATTTCTACCAACAATGTATGAGGGTATCAATTTCTAACATCCTTGTCAACATTGCTATTGTTCATCATTTTCATTACAGTCATCCTAGTGTGTGAATTGCATTTCCTTGATGAACAATAATGTTGGACATCTTTCCATATGCTTATTAACAATCTGTGTATCTTCTTTGAAGACATTCAAATTCTTTGGCCATTTTTTAATTGGCTAATGTATCTTTTTCTTGTTGAGTTTTAAAGTTCTTTATATTTTCTACATGTGAGTCCCTCATCAGATACATGATTTTCAAATATTTCCTCCCATTTTTGAAGTTGTCCTTTCACTGGCTTGATGTTGTCCTTTGAAGCACAAATGGTTCAATTCTAACGAAGTCCAATTTATCTATATATTAGGCTTCTATTGTTGCTGTAAAAAATTACCACAAACCTAATGGCTGAAACTAATACAGAATTATTATGTTACAGTTCTAGGCAAAATGGATCTCACTGGATTTTGGCAGGACTACATGACTTCTGGAGGCTCTAGGAAAGTATCTGTTTCCTTGTCCATTCAACTCTAGAGGCTGCATGTATTAGCTTTTGGCTCTGCATCATTCCACCCTCTGGTTCCACCTTTACATTTCCTCCTCTGATTACAACTCTCCTGCCTTGTTTTTTCTCTTGTAAGGACTCTTGAGATTATATTGGGCTCATCTAGATAATCAAGAATTATCTCCCCATGTTGAGATCCTTAACTTAATTACATCCACAAAGTCCCTTTTACCATGTAAGATAATTACAGGCTTTGAAGATTCAAATGTGGACATCTTTGTGGGGCAGTTATTTTAACAAACACACTCTATTTTTTTCTTTTGTCACTTATGCTTTTAATGTCATTTCTAAGAAATCATTGCCTAACCCAAAATCATGAAGGTTTAGGCCTACATTTTCTTCTAAAAGTTGTATAGTTTTAGTTCTTACATTTAGGTCTATAATTCATTTGGCATTAATTTCTGTATATGGTGTAAAGGACAAGTCCAATGTCATTCTTTTGCATGTGCGTATCCATTTGTCCCAGTAACATTATTAGTTCAGAGCACTCCTTTTCTCATAGAATTGTCTTAGCACCCTTATGAAAAATCAACTTAACAAAAATATATGAGTTTATTGCCAGACTCTAATCCACTGTTCTATGCTATATATCATATCACATTGTCTTGATTACTGCAGCTTTGTAGTAAGTTTTTATATCAGGTCATGTGAATTCTCCAAATTTGATAGTCTTTTTCAAGACTGTTTTAGCTATTCTGGGTCCTTCAAATTTTCATTTGAGTTTTTGAATTAGCTTGTTAATTTCTGCAAAAAAAGCAGAGGGGGTTTTGATGTAGATTGTATTGCAGCTGCAGATTAATTTGAGAATTATTGTCATTTTAATAAGAGTAAGTCTTCCAATCCATGAATATGAGATATTTTTCTATTTACTTAGGTATTCTTTAATTTCTTTCAATAATGTTTTGTAGTTTTCAGTGTACAAATCTTGCACTTTTGTGAGATTTACTCTTAAGTTTATTTTTTTTTCATGGTATTATAAATGCAATTGCTTTCTCAATAATGTTTTTGGACTGTCCATTTGCCAGTGTATAAAAACATGAGTGACTTTTGTGTATTGATCTTGTACCCTACAAAGTTAACGAACTAGTTTATTAGTTCTAATTGTGTGTGCGTGTATGTGTGTCTGTGTGTATTCCTTATGGTTTTCTATAAAGAAAAACATGTTGTCTGTCTACAGAGATAGCTCTACTTCTTCCTTTCCATTCTATATACCATTTCCTTCTTTCTTTTCTTTGCTTAACTGCTCTAGCCAGACCCTACAGTATAATGTTAACTAGAAGTGGTGGGAGCAGACATCACTTTTTATTTTAATTCTAAAAAGCAAAAGATAAAAAATGCCAAAAGAAAGATGCAAATAGACATTTTAGGAGATGTAGTTATCACTTATTAGTAGAAATAAAAGACCATGGCCTAGATCCTTAAGGATGAGTTGGAGTCTGACAAAGTAAGATGCATTCTGGGCAGAGGGAAAGGTATAAAAAAATACATTTAGAAAGAAAAGATAGGGCATGACTATGAATATTAGGTGCAATTTTTACAGATTAGAAAAATTGGAGGTCTGTCTTCATTTTATTAAATTTAATTTTAAAATACCAAGAATATAATATAGATTGGTTAAATCAACATATTTGATAGCACTACAGGATAACTACAGTCAACAATAATTTATCGTACATTTTAAAATAACTAAAAGACTACAATTGGATTGTCTGTAACAAAAACAAAGGATAAATGCTTGAAATGATGGCTGATGTGACTATTATACATTGTATGCCTGTATTGAAATATCTCATGTACCCCATAAATATATATACCTACTATGTAACCACAAAAATTTTTCTGAATAGAATAAAATAAAGAAAATTTCATAAGCAGTGTTTCAGTACAATTATATTAGCATTGCATTAAACAATATTTTCCAGTATGTTCGCTGACCAATCACAGTCAGGAGAAGGATAATTTTCCATTGCCTTCACAAAGTAATATTTTCAAAATCTGATGACTAATCAACAAATGATGATGAACTGTTAGAAAAAAAAAATGTCAATTTAACCCAATTACAGCCTAACTCTGGAACAGGACAGGACATTTCACCTTTAAATTGGCAATGAATAGAACTTTGATAAGTCAAAAGAAATGACTCTATTCTATGGAATCTTATCAAATTTTAGTACCAGCTTTACAAAGGAAAATTTCTCTCTCTGCTTATCCTTATGGCAAAAGAAAACCGCTAATGTCTGATGTGAAAGTTCCCAGGTTTAAATTCTGGGATTGTACATCTGCCATTCATGCTCTCACACTTATTTGTTAAAGTTTGGCAGAAATTCAAACAAGCTGAAAAGCTCAGTGCAATGCAAAGGCAGCAGTTTAGTTAAGACGACATGACATTTATAGCTGAATTCTACCAGAGGTACAAAGAAGACCTGGTACCATTTCTTCTGAAACCATTCCAAACAATTTAGATGGAGTGACTTCTTCCTAACTCATTTTATGAAAACAGCAACATACTGATACCCAAACCTGGCAGAGATACAACAAAAAAAGAAAACTTCAAGCCAATATCCCTGATAAGCATCGATATGAAAATCCCCAATAAAATACTGGCAAACTGAATCCAGAAGCACATCAAAAAGCTTCTACCACGATCAAGTCGGCTTCATCTCCAGGATGCAACGCTGGTTCAAAATATGCAAATAGATAAACATAATTCATCATATAAACAAAACTAAAAACAATATCTCAATAGACTCAGAAAAAGCCTTCGATAAAATTCAACATCCCTTCATGTTAAAAATTCTCAATAAACTAGGCATTGATGTAATATATGTCAAAATAATAAGAGTCATATATGACAAACCCTCAGCCAATATCATATTGAACGGGAAAAAGCTGGAAGCATTTCTTTTGAAAACCGGCACAAGACAAAGATGCCCTCTCTCACTCTTATTCCACATAGTATTGGAAATTCTGGCCAGGGAAATCAGGCAAGAGAAAGAAATAAAATGTATTCAAATAGAAAGAGAGAAAGGTGAAATGCCTCTGTTTGTAGATAGCATGATCCTATATCTAGAAAACCCCATAATCCTAGTCCAAAAGCTTCTTAACCTGATAAGCAACTTCAACAAACTCTCAGGATAAAAAATCGATGTGCAAAAATCACAAGTGTTCCTATAAACAAACAACAGACAAGCAGAGAGCCAAATCATGAATGAACTCCCATTCATTATTGCTACCAAGAGAATAAAATACCTAGGAATACAGTAAAAAAGGGAAGTGAAGAACCTCTTCAAGGAGAACTACAAACCACTGCTCAAGGAAATCAAAGAGCACACAAACAAATGGAAAAACATTCCATGCTCATGGATAGGAAGAATCAATATCATGAAAATGGCCATATTTCCCAAAGCAATTTATACATTCAATGCTATTCCCATTAAACTACCATTGCCATTCTTCACAGAATTAGAAGAAAAAAAAAACTTTAGAATTCATACAGAACCAAAAAAGAGCCTGTATAGCCAAGACAATCCTAAGCAAAAAGAACAAAGCTGGAGGCATCCTGTTGCCTGACTGCAAGCTATATTTCAAGGCTACAGTAACCAAAAAAACATCGTATTGGTATGAAAACAGACACATTAATGGAATGGAATAGAGATCTCAGAAATAAGACTATACATCTACAAGAATCTTATCTTCAAAAAACCTGACAAAAACAAGCAATGGGGAAAGGATTCCCTATTTAATAAATGGTGCTGGGAAAACTGGCTAGCCATATGTAGAAAATTGAAGCTGAACCCTTTCCTTACACCTTATATAAAAATTAACTCAAGATGGATTAAAAACTTAAATGTAAAACCAAAAACTATAAAAACCATAGAAAAATAATCTAGGCAATACCATTTGGGACATAGGCATGGACAAAGATTTCATGATGAAAATGTCAAAAGTAATTGCAACAAAAGCAAAAACTGGCAAATGATATCTAATTAAACTAAAGAACTTCCACACAGCAAAAGAAACTGTTACTGGAGTGAACAGATAATCTATAGAATGGGAGAAAATTCTTGCCATCTATCCATCTGACAAAGGGCTCGTATCCTGAATGTACAAGGAACTCAAACAAATTTACAAGGAAAAAAAAAAAAAAGAAAACATTAAAAGTGGGCAAATGACATGAACAGACATTTCTCAAAAGAAGACATTTACACAGCCAACAAACATATAAATAAAAGCTCAACGTTACTATCATTAGAGAAATGCAAATCAGAATCTCAATGAGACACCATTTCACGCCAGTCTGAATGGCAATTAATAAAAAGTCAAGAAACAACAGATACTGGCAAGGCTATGGAGAAATAGGAATGCTTTTACACGGTTGATGGGAATATAAATTAGTTCAAACGTTGTAGAAGACAGCGTGGCAATTCCTCAAAGACCTAGGACCAGAAATACCATTTGACCCATCAATCCCATTACTGGGTATATACCCAAAGGAATATATCATTCTATTACAAAGATACACGCATGCATTTGTTCACTGCCACACTATTCACATTAAGAAAGACATGGAATGAACCTAAATGTCCATCAATGATAGACCAGAAAAAGAAAATGTGGTACATAGATACCATGGAATACTATGCAGCCATAAAAGGAACGAGGTCACGTCCTTTGCAGGGACATGGATGGAGCTGGAAGCCATTATTCTCAGTCAACTAACACAGGAACAGAAAATCAAACACCACATGTTCTCACTCGTAAGTGCGAACTGAACAATGAGAACACGTGACACAGGGAGGGGAACAACACACACTAGGGCTTGTTGGGGGATGGGGAAGGGAGAGCATCAGGATAAATAGCTAATGGATGCAAGCCTTAATACCTAAGTGATGGGATGATCTGTGCAGCAAACCACCCTGGCACACATTTATCTATGTAACAAACCTGCACGTCCTGCACATGTATCCCGTAATTTAAAATAAAATAAAATAAAATACTTGTAAAAACAAGACTTTGCCTGCCTATTTGTGAGCTTAGTTGCTGCAAATATTTCTTGCAGAGAGATTTTTGTCAGTGACTTTCACATTTTAAATATTTAAAATATAATTGAATGACCAGCAAAACTGTAGAAGTGCTACGACTTTTCAGGATAAAATTTACAAATTTTTCAAAATAAATCAATCAGTGCACTTTTCTCCCTCAGAAAAGAATTTAGATTCAGCATGGAGTGAAGCAATAGTGCTCGTACAAAATATAATTAATTCCTAAATTAAGGCTTGCTCCCTTCAAAGAATTTATGATTTTGTGTAGGACAAACATTAGAGTAGGTGGTCATACTGTTAAAGACCCAGTTAGAACATGGTGAGGAGATGGAGATGAGTATTTTCCTCTATCTTAACATATTTTCTCCTATACATTTATAATAGCTACTGCTGGTGATAACTAATCCTATTCTGATTTCCATCATGAAGTGTTAGCATAATGTCTTGAGAGCATGTGCATAAATTCAACAGTCCCATGAAAGCAAAGCTTCATGTACAGATTTCTCTGAAGGTCCCACAGAGTTGTTTTCATTGGAAAGGTATAATAAATTAATAGACACATTAAGTTTCAGTTTGAGCAAAAGAGGACTCTTTCATTTTATGAAACACTCTAGGTCTAGTGCTCCTCAAAACTTAGAGGAGGAAATACTGCCCCCTAGATGTTGCTGGTATTCTCAGAAGTCAGACATAATCATGCTACTTACTTAAAGACTCTTTAACCATGATTCTTAACCACATAGGTACTATAGATCCAGAGCCATTCCCACTAGGCCTAGTTGCCACTGTAAGGTTCCATGCACCCTTTCATTTTTAAACCAATATGTATTGAGTGCCGACTGTGTAACCAGAACTGTGCTAGATGCTGATGATCAAATGGAGCCAAAAAGCATCTTTGTTCTCAAGTTGCTTGCAGAACAATGGGTAAGAAAGATTGTATGTTGTAGATCACAAATTATCTATCATCTCCGTAATTTCCTCCATGTTCCTCAAACCTTCTGGCCTTCATTAGTACTTATTCTCCTCACCGGAGAATACTTCCCCACTCCTCATAATTAAAACCTTCCCCACTTTCAAGGTATAGGTAAACATTTTTTTTCCCACAAATCCCAGACTGATATACACCTGCTTATCTAGAACAAAGCCTGTAACAAGTTCCTCTCTTATCTCTGAAAGTGACTAACAACAAGTTTGCATGCTATAAAGCTCTCATTTGGACATGGCAAGGGACTAATAATTGGGGAGAGATTTTCGAGCCATTTTTCTTGCGGACCTATAGCATTAAAGAGAAAAAAAAGAAAAACTAATATACTTTAAGAAATTAGTAATCCCAGCACTTTGGGAGGCCGAGGCAGGTGAATCACCTGAGATCAGGAGTTTGAGAACAGCCTGGCCAACTTGGTGAAACCCCTTCACTACTAAAAATACAAAATAGCTGGGCGTGGTGGTGGGTGCCTGTAATCCCAGCTACTCGGGAGGCTGAGGCAGGAGAATCGCTCGAACCTGGGAAGTGGAAGGTGCAGTGAGCCAAGATCATGCCATGGCACTCCAGCCTAGGCGACGTGTGGAACTCCTTAAAAAAAAAAAAAAAAAAAAAAGCAACTCATAAAAACTCATCCTACTATGTTTTCAGTTGAATCCAAGTGAAGGATTCACTCAAGGACACGACAGCATAATGAAGTGAGAGGCATGAATTATATTCTTTGATGTAGCCACCCTCAGCCACACATCTTAAATGTTTATTACCTGGAATGAGTCACTGGGACAGTGCTCACTCTAGGCAAAAGCATATAGGCATATAGTGACATAGAGTGATCTCTGCCCCATAACTCAGTGTTCTTATATGATTAGGTAGTTTTCATAGCCCCAAGTAAAGAAACAGACATCTGCATAAGGTATACTGCTTTTTCTATGGGAACAAATCTGACTTTAAAAAGATCCCCATAGGGAATGAAACAAGCCAAATATGAAAGGTTATATTCTATTTAGTTACATTTTTATAAAATTATAGAACACATGAAACTAATCTATAATTCTGGAAAGTAGATAAGTTGCTTCCTGGGGCCAGGGTGGGGAACCTGGCAGAAAGGAAAGCTAGATAGTTTGGAGGCACAATGGAAGTATTCTATATTTTCATTGTGAAGGTAGTTACACAGGTGTACATGTTTGTCAAAACTTATGGGCCTACAAACTTAAAATAAGTGTATTTTATTGCATGCTAATTATATCTAAATGAAATTTATTTAAAAGTTAAATAAAAAGGAAGGCAAAACACATACAGTTTTGTTCTAGTAATTCTAGAGGCAAGAAGTAGGACTTTCATGAGAATTAACTAACTTTAAGCATTTGACTCACCCTAAGAACTGAAACCTGAAAACAGATAAGGATTTAGCTCTTCATCATCTTCAGACAGCATTTCTGACTCATTCTGGAAGTCCATTTTAGCGGCTTATTTCCATATTTATGTTTTTCTTTGATGTTTCATATATTCAGGGACTACAGTAAAATTATTATGCAGATGACGTTTGCTTTTGACCATTATCCAGCTTCACTTTCAGCATCACCTTCCCCACTGTGTCTCCTCCCAGAAAGCCCATTTTGTCCTTGGCTGTCCCAAAGGGCTCCTTGTGACGTAAACAGCAAGTGTCTAGAAATTGCACTTTTCTGTTTTCCTCCTATCCTCATACCCCTACCAAAAATTACTACCAATATCATTAACAGCTGATACTACCTAAACATACAACATCTCCCAAGCATTCTGCTAAGTGGAGTAGTTCATTTAATTTTTAAAATATCCCTCTGAGGTTAGTATTTTGTTATTCTCTTTTTGCAGATGAAGAAACTAGTCCTGTGGAGGTTAGGAAGCTTTCTTAACGCCTAAAAATTAATAAGTCATGGAGTCTTGATTCAAGTCCAAATCAAGAGCCTGTATCCGTAACTAGTATGTCCTGGGAGATAAGCCCATTCTGTAAGAGCCCTGGTCTGCCTTAATCAGTAGCTAAATAAAATAAAGGATTCATGCTAAGATGTTAGTGACTCACTGTGTTATTACACTAAGAGCATACATTCAAAATCCCATCAAAACCTTCTTACTATAGATGACTGAGAGTTTCTATGATAGAGGGGTATGTTCAAGCAGTTATGAGACACTTTCATTACAAAACTATGGTCATGAAAATTTCCCCTCAAAGGTTAAATTTTCTGGGTAATCAGTTTAAAAAATCTAAGAGAATCATTAAAATAAATTCAAGATTATTTATCACAGATTTATCACGATTGTCTGTTTGGGTAATCAATAAATGATATCTATGAAGTAATCTATCCATCTTTTAAACAAAATGAATATTTGAATTAAAGAAATTATTTTTTTCTTCAATGAAATCGAAGTCAATTGGGAAAAATATTATAGGTGACATTTTCCAGTATTCTTTTTTTCTTTCCAGCAAATTCACCAAAATTCTTTTTCAATGATGAACATAAGTTAATAATGTTGGTAAAATATTCCAACTATAATATGACTAGCCCTTGCAGTGTCATGGAATATATTAAGTCTTTTAACTTTGTATTTTTATATCTCAAAAATTGGAAAACATAAAAAAGAAATTTATAGTATCTCCCTTTCTTTTATATTCATTGCTTATGAATATAAATATGACAAGTTTATAGTCATTTGAATCACAATAGACCTTTGCTAAACACCCTTCTCCTAATCATAATTATTACAACAACTTTAAAACACTTTCACACATCTTTGTTTGGGTTTAATAGCTGCTACAATGGCTTCCTTTAAAAAATATAGTCAATTAGAGTTTATTTTAGAGAGAGTTAAATGTATGGAAGATTCCTTAAACACACACACAGACACACACACACACACACACAACACAGAGTCTGGACTTGTCACTTCTAGATATAATTCTCCAAGAAAAAAATATTGATTAAGACATTGAGCATGTGTATAAACCTTTACAAGTAAAGTATCTATAAGACATATTCCTAAAGTGTGCTTTAGTATACATGTGGGAAAAACAAGCTGCCATAAGCATGCAAAAAGGCATTCAACATCATTATTCATGAAGGCAATGCAAACCAAAGCCACAAAGCTAGGACTTCACAAATTCACACCTGTTATGACGGTTATAATTTTTAAAAGAATAGAAAATAACAATTGTTGGTAAGGATATTGAAAAATTGCAATCCTTATGCACTGTTGGTGAAAACACAAAATATTACAGCTGCTGTGGAAACCTGTCTGGTGCTTCCTCAAAAGGTTAAACATAGAACTACTACATAGCCTGTCAATTCTACTCCTAGGTATATATTCAAAATAACTGAAAGCAGGAATTTGAACAAATATTTGTACACTGGTGTTTGTAGCTGTATTATTCACAATAGTCAAATGGTGAAAACAGCTCAAGTATCCATCCACAGATAAATGGATAAATAGAAAGTGATATGTATATATACATATACAATCAAGTATTGCTCAGCCATAAAAAAGAATGAAATTTTGATACATGTGACAACATGGATAGATGCTGAAAACATGTTTAGTGAATAAATCAGACACAAAAGTACAAATATTGTGTGATTTCACTCACATGAGGTATCTGGAATAGGCAAATTCACAGAGACAGAAAGTAGAATAGAGATAACCAAAGGCTAGGAGGAAAAAGGGAAGGGGAAGTTATTGTTTAACGGGTACAGAGTTTATGTTAGAGATTATTTCTGAAAAGATTTGGGTACAGATAGTGGTGATGGTTGCGCAACACTGTGAGTGTATTTAATGCCACTGAATCTGTATACTTACAAAGAATTAAAATGATAAACAATATGTTCTATGTATTTCAAGCTACAACTATCTCTACACTCTTCCCATCTAAATAAGGCTCAAAGACTTTCTCCACAGAAACAATAATTAGGAAAACTAACTGCTATGAGATACATTGTAAGGAAGTGTTATTTTAAAAATCTAGACACAACACCTAGTGAATATATACTTAGTTTAGTAGAAAGTATCTGAGTTCAAATCACGAATCTCGTGTGCTACACCAACCATATGTCATCCTCTATTTGTTTCCCATCAGTTTACTTCATCTCCTAAACTAGATAATAAGACCATTTGGGAAGACATTATGCCTGTCCTCCTCTAGTATGCCTCAAAATATCATTATGCACAAAGAAGATATTCCATAATTGAGTCAATGATTTTAACTTAAAACGAATCTGTCAAGCCATTCCATCTGAAACATAACTAGACAGAAAATCTGCTAGTAGGAAATAATGAAGGCAGTTGGAAACTAAGACAAATGCTGTTGTTTCTTGTTTTTTGCATTGTATTCAAATGGCAGCAAATCAAATTAAGATAATTACTGATGTATACTTAGGCACAAAAAGAAAAGGCAATATATGGAACTCGGAACACTTACACACAGCTATTTACTGCATTTAATATTTTATTTCTTCCAAGAAGTAGTAGAAATTAGCATGTGCTTGGAATAAGGAGTCATGAGATTTTCATTTTAACTCCACCAATTAATTTGATCCCATACCAAACAATAGGCCTTAAATAAGTTACTGACTTTGTTTGCTTCCATTTCCCCATTTGGAAATCACAACATTTCCTCCATACATTTTGCGAGTTTCTGATCTAAAATTATACTAATGTAGAACTAGAATGGATTTTTAAAATTAAGCGTGTCCCCATCTCTTCCTTTCACAGATAAACAAGGACAAGAACATGTAAATTACATTCTCAACGCTGCTCTCCTGGTCAGTGGGTCAGTGCTAGAGCCAGGGCTCAGCATCAAGTCTACAGATGGATTATTGTGTGTCACCATCCCCTCAACTCATCGTGTTTTAAAATGAAGAAAAGGTTTTTTTGGAATGTATAAAATATATACAAATGAAAGTAAAGATTTAATATATTTATGTAGACAACCTACTGCATATTTCGTATATCCTCAATAATGTCACTCCACAGAGACAAAATAAGAGCTTATTTGGTTGTTGATTTACACTATACAGAATACAGAACTGTAATTCAAATTTTCAAGGAAATGTGGTATATGTGACTTATAGCCATTTGGACGACATGGCTACATTGAATTTTCTCTTCTATAATATTGTATATGGGCTAGGCACGGTGGCTCATGCTTCTAATCCCAGCACTTTGGGAGGCAGAGGTAGGTGGATTGCTTGAGCTCAGAAGTTTGAGACGAGCCTGGCCAACAAGGTGGAACCCTGTCTGTACTGAAAATACAAAAAAGTAGCTGTGCATGGTGGCATCCACTTGCAATCCCAGCTACTAGAGAGGCTGAGGCATGAGAAACACTTGAATCAGGGAGACAGAGTTTGCAGTGAGCCGCAATCATGCCACCACACTCCAGCTTGGATGACAGAGCAAGATATTATCTCAAAATATTTTTTAAAAACATACTGTATATGATTGTTCTAGGAAAATAGTTTAATACTTAACCTAATTCTTATTGAATTAATGTCTACACGGTTCCTTTTAAAGGTAGTAAGAATTGTGTCCAAACTTTTTCCAGGACTCTCCATAGTCTTCATTTATTGGAGTTCTAGGCTGTTGAGATAAAAGAAATGCATCTAAACCCATAGGTGAGGATGCTTATGTGTCACAACTCAACCTCAGTCATCCTTGTCCTGGTAAACTACGCGAGTTGTGTCTTTTCTCATCGGATCATTAAAAAAAAAAAAAAAAAAAGGGCAGGGAGGAGAGCACTTCAATTATCAGTCCATCCCTACTGACAAAAGGCAGCTTTCAATTATCTATCTGATCGCTCATAAGTCATTTCCAAGTAATGAAAAAGTAATGTTAGCCAGTAGGTTTCCCATGACTTAATGAGCAACTTTAACAAGAATTTTAAATTTAGTGATACCAAAATTATATGCCCTTAATATAGCACTTTCTTACAACATAGAGATATGTGGTACAAAATATCTACTGTTTATAAGAGTGTATAGCTATCTAGAGTAACAGTATAAGTATGTTTTCAGAAGGTTTTTAGAGTACAGGATGACAAAATATGTTATATGAAGTCAAAAAGAAATCCTAAGCATCTTAATTTAACAAATATCTTTGAGCACTGACTACGTTGTATATTGGCAACCTCCTTTTGCTCTGTCGAATAAATACTCGTCAATGTCATCAGCTAAATAGAGATGAGGAGTGAGATAAGAGGCATGAAGAAAGTAGTGACGGTCTCTAATACTTACAGAGAATAATGAAGAGAGGCTGTTTGGAACAGCTGTGGTTATAGGGCAAGATCAAGGACTCCTTTGAGGTGACAGGCCATGAAGTCAATATTTTTGTGACTTTCTTCACTAGTCTCTGCATCACAGGTTTAGAAGCAAAATTTTCAAAAAAATCTGTATTGATCAAAGGCAGTTATGTTTCTGGAAGATGACAAAGGATTAAAAAAATAGTTTAAGGTATGACCCTTAAACTATAAAGGATGCTTACATACAAAGCTATTTTCTATTACTAGTGTAGGATAAAACAGCTCTATTCATTTTCTTTTCCATTATTCAACAGTGAAATGAAATGGTTTTATTTAAAACAGTTCTTATTTTAAACAAGAAAGACAATAGCATGTAAGAGTTACACACAAAGTTGAGACAAAACTGAAATTTTGTTCCTACAAAATGTGGGTAAAAGGTTTTTTCATTTCCATTTCAGTGGCATCTGAGATAAGGTCAAAGTGTCATGTTTTAGCAGCATCAGTGAATAGTGTTTAGATCTGTTAGCCCAGTGCATATGAAAGCGAGTCTGTGTATGTATGGGCCCATGCTAAAAGACATTCTTTAATGAAAGTTGAACTTGATTTAACTACAAGGAAATCTATTGAATCCATAAAAGTACAAAAATTATATTCTCTCCCCCAGCTTCGGAGTTTTGATTTAGGCTTACTTTCCTGGAGTCGCTATGCACTGTTTTATGTATGGCTACTATAGGAAATTTATTCAGAAAGGGAAAGAATGATACATTTATGATGCAGAATAAATGATACAATCTATGCTACGTTATTAACCTAACAAAGCTCCTCTCAGGACTGAAAACGTGTGACTATTTTGAATGCTAACAAACTATTTTTTTTTAAATAAGTGACACATATTATGCTTCAATCTTGTACCAGCAATGTAATGTTTCTATGACATGACCATGTTAAATAACCAACCAACAGACCCAATCACAAAAGTGCCCTATGAGTGCTAGTCATTCTAAAATCCAAAAACACGGGTAAGACCTAGAGTCCCAGCACGGAGTGAGTGCACTATAAGCACTAATTAATGCCTGCTTCGAGATCATGGTGAGCCAAGACAAAAGAACAGCATTAACTTTGATCAGATGATCACTCATTAAAACAGTAGAATAATTCAACTTCATTTTACAGGGTGTTTACAGAGTTCTGAAGCTCTTTATTTAAAAAAAAAATCACAATTTTTCTAAAAGCAGCAAGAAAAAAGAGACCACCTATGTTTCTTCTCTTTTTAGGTTGAAATGTGCATATTTTTAGTTTCCTACACTGTCTCTATCAAAAACTATTTACAGTAAGGAAGAGTTTGCACAGGAATTTCTTTTCGCCACCTTGGAGGATAAAAGTGACAGAGAGAAAATTGTTAGACTTTTTCCAATGGCAGGAAAACTTACCACCAGTTTTTCTGTAGCATGCAAACCAGATAAAAGAGAGAGCCTGGTGAAAAGTAACCCAATATCTATGTTTCCCTTATTCAGGGCTCAAGGACTGTGAAATACGTTGTACTATATATAGAAATAGCTCCACAGTGCGGAAGGTTAGGATTAGTCCTGCATCATACTTCTGAGCTTTGTTCTGATTGAATATATCACTGGAGTCCAAGTGAAGTACTTGGTAAGTCTGAATGGCTGAAGTTATCAATAAGAAGGAAACAAGATGGACCATCAGTCCTATGCAGTACTTTCAGTTATTACCCACACAAAGCCATGGGAGCCTGCTTCTCCTTACAATTCATCTAGTCAATTTAGGGTTTTAAATTGATGAGTCTATATATAATCTACCCCAATAAGAATTGGGACCACAGCTCTCTAAGTAACAACATAGTCTGTCTGCCAAGATGCAGAGACATGCAATATTTTTACTTTTTCTACCTTCAAAGATTTAAAGGAATCCTAACTTTTCCTGTCTCACTACTAATTGACTTTGTTTTTATAATCCTTTCTCAGTCATTAATGAAACTATCAGATTTCATTTGAATGCTTTATTACACGAATACATCAGTCTGCACTATTTCCACATAATGATGTATCAGTCCAAACCATCAGAGTACATCCTCAAATTGTGTGCCATAGATATAAAATCATCACTGTTAAAATACTAGCTTCTTCAAAGGGGGTCATATTTGATGTCACACTGCAAAGTGCTATGCCAGATCCTTCCACCGAACTAACAAGATACCTATATTCTGCATAATACTCATTAGCAAATGCCCTTATTTTGTCCAGTGATTGAGCTAAAATTAGAATGAAGATTTGTTTCCAGTTCCCCCACTCATTCTTCATTGTCTCTCTCTCTGTTTCTCTTGTTCTCTCTTTCTGTCCTCTTCCCTTCCTTGTTTCCTTCTACCCAGCACCCATAGTCTCTGATATGATTTAGATGTGTCCCCTCTAAATATCATGTTGAAATGTAATCTCCAATTTTGGAGGCAGGGCCGGGTGAGGGGTGATTGGCTCATAGGGGCAGATCCAGTGGACGGCTTAGCACCATCCCCTTGGTTATTAGTGCTTTCTATTTGTGAGTTCACGCAAGACCCGGTTGTTTAAAAGTGTGTGGTACCTTTCCTGCGCTCTTTCTTGCTCCTGCTCTTGCCACGTGAAGTGACTGCTCCCTTTTCACCTTTCACCTTGGGTACAAGCTTCCTTGAGGTTTCCCTAGAAGCTGAGCAGGTGCCGGTGCCATGCTTGTACACAGCCTGCAGAACATGAGTCAAATAAATGTCTTTTCTTTCTTTATGATTTCCCTGGTCACAGGTGTTACTTTATAGCAATATGAGAACAGCCAAACACAGCCTCCAAGCCCTTGGAAGACTTCTCTTAACTTACATATGGCTGATTGACAGTACCTAAACCAAAACAGAATAAAACTTGGAAGGAATATTTGTAAGTGGCATTTCAAATGTCACTTTCTCCTTTCCTTCCCACCTCCATCCCTTTCTCTCCCCTCTACCACTCTCATCCCATGTTTATTATTTTTATTTAGTTTTGTTTTTATTTTTTTAAGAGATGGGGGTCTTGCTCTGTCACCCGGGCTGGAGTTCAGTGGCACAATCATAGCTCACTGCTATGATTAAACTCTTGGACTCAAGCTATCCTCTCACCTCAGCCTACCAAGTAGCTGGAACTATAGGTGTGTTCCACCATTCACAACTTCCCTGCCGCCCCTGCTACCCACCCATAAAGACAAGGTCTTTCTTTGTTGCCATAGTTGGTCTTGAACTCCTGTCTTCAAGTGATCCTCTAGTCTCAGCCTCCCAAAAATGCTGGGATTACAGGTGTGAGCCACCACACCCAACCTAGTCTTTAATCTTGATCTTACTCTCTCTCACATGTAAAAGGACCACATAGTCTTTGCAGCCCCTTTTGTCAAGAATGGGAATTTATTTCCACACCCCTTTAGTCTGGGCTGGTTCTATGACTTTCAGTGGAAATGATCTTGCAATTTCCAAAAAGACCTCATTCTCAATCTTTTGGTACTTTGAGATTACCTGCTCTCAGAAAGCCTACTCTGGCTTTCTGTTTGAGGCTGAAATGCCACATACAGAAAAGCCCAGCCATCCCAGCTGACCTACCTGAACAGGATTGCTCATTACAGAGTACAAGCAAGATCAGCAGAAGAATCACCACACAATTCACAAAATCACGTTTTTTTGTTTTTTGTTTTTTGTTTTTTTTAACCACTAAACTTGGCTGGCGGATATATGCTGTGAAGGCATACATGCCTGATAGACTCCATTTTCAGTGTCTCAATTTCTTTCACTCTTCCTCTCCTTTTTTCCCCATAGTTTAAAATGCCCTGTACTACCAATGCTACAGTCATTTGTCTAGTCGTAAGAGTTTCCTTAGGTTTATTTATTTTGGTAAATCATTTTTTTTAAATGAGTAACACAGCGGTAAATCATTTTTTTTCAATGAGTAACACAGCACTTGACCATGACTCCATGAATTTATTTAAATTTTCAATGAGATAGATGAAGGCAATCATTCTTTTTCACTTATAGATAAGAAGAAAAATAGTTAAGTGGCAATATATGTGTGTTTGTATATGTGTGCATATGGATGCATGTGCACACACTTTTTATTATAGCCTCAAGGACTTTATGTACTAAAATGTAGAAGTCCTAACGACAAGAGAGATGTACGGACACATGGAAATGGATGACTCAGCTGGTAAACAGAAAATCAGAAACTGCTATATCTTTCACATTTTTCTATAAACATTACAGATAGAATAACATCACTTGCCAGAATGGAGAAAATCACATCAAATCAGTCCAGCAAATATTCAAGGCAGGAAAACTAAGGCTATGCCCAATGTTCCCATAGTGCCATAGGTAAGCTTTACAATGAAAAAAAAAAAAAAAGATTAATCAGAATTCCTCAAAATCACTTTAATATAAGTTCTGAAGGACATTGTGGAATACTTTTCTAAAAATTGAGGACTGATAATCCCTCACAAAAGGCAAATTTGATTTTACAGTAGGTTTTCAAAATCTCTATTGCCATTTGGTCATATGGTATACACATATTTCATAATGTAATGCCCTCAGTAATCCAGTTCCCTCCCCATCTCTCCTTATCTCCTTTCCCACTCTTTAATGTGTCCTTGTTTCATCTCAAATATGCTCAGTCCACACAAAGGGCCATCTCCTAGTCATCATCCAAGTCTCTTCCTTCACAGTGCTGAATCAAAGAGGCCATCTTCAAACACCATATCTAATGGTGCCTGCTGCCCAAGTTAGTGTTTTAAATATTAATCTGATATACTACTTTACATAGCACATATCATTAGCTGAAATTACCTTATATTTTAATTTGTTGACATTTATTATTAATTGCCCTCCAACTAAATAAATAGTTTATGAGATCAAGGACATTCCTTTCCATATTACATCCTTAGTATCTAGAACATATGTGTTTGTTGGATGAGTTGGACAAATGAACTAGATACAGAAAGTGCAAGTTAATCTACCAGCCAGGCTAAAGTATTTAATCCCACGTAATTTCTTCCTGCCACATAATTTGGAATCTCTTGCTTTTCTATCAACACCAGTACTCCAAAAAGAAAGCTAAATTTTGATATGGGCCTAATGAAACTTTTAAAATTGTATATATTGTGGGGAACACAATTTAATTCAAAAGCTAAATATATATTCTCTATGTTTAAATGTATTTTATTATATTAATCACATGTCAGAGCATGAGATACCTGCACTTCTCCATCAGTAGAGGTAATTGAGACCTGGCTGTGTATAGCAATCTTAGAATCATGGCCTCCAGCTAAAAACTTACATCTGAGGCTAAATACTAAAGGTACTGTTTGCCTTGTGTCAGCAGTTCCACCACATCACTTTGAAAATGCACCACCCTTCCCTACAGTGCATACTATACTTACAAAGATATATGATATGATTTGTTTCCCACTGGGAAGAAATGGTTTGTAGGACAAAAAGAGCTGTTGTGAGTGAGTCAGAAGCATGCATCTTGTGCAAAACTGAAATGCCTCGCTCCATGAAACACAGAGAATTTTGTAAAATAATTCACCAGTTTTCCCTAATGCTTAAACTTCGGCATTTTATTAGCAGCTTAGTGAGTAATACAAAAAATGTCCTGTATAGGTAAAAGTTATAACATTAAGATGCTTGAATAAAGAAAAACACATGCACTGCAGTTAACTAATTTTTTCTAAATTTTAAATGGTAGAAGAAAATTTTTCATCACCTTAATTTTAAAAATTGCATTATTGTTTGCTAAAGATTATTTTGTCAATGACTAGCAAGAGTCAAATTACTTTCAAAGTTAAGATTTGTTATAAGATATAAATACCCAAGGAAACAAACCTATACTTCTCTATTATATTGCATACTTTAGCAGAATACAAATTGCCTGACATTCATCTCCAGCTATGTGCTGCTTTTCGTGTAACTTCTTTACTCTCCTATGAAAGAGATCAGCGTGGGGAAAAGAAGAAAATAAAGTGCATATTTATAAAGATAGGCATTTCAATTTCATTTATAGTTTAAGAGGACATTACAACTAGTGATATATGAACCTTGTTCATCCACTTATTTTTTACCTTTCACGAATTTTACTGCAGCTAAGAGGGAAAATATAAGGTTATTTTAGTTGCGATATATCAACAGAACTATTCCTTAGGCAAAAGAAAATTTAAATACAATCTTCTGTGCCTTTGGTTTTAAAACAAACATTTTAAACTAGGAAATGGTTCAAATTGTATGGTTAGACAGCAAAGATCAATGGAAGCAGTTTTGGTTCATAACATCTAAGTCAATGAGCTGAATTTTGAGGGCATAGAGGGCAGGGGGTTAGAGGGTCCTTGCAAGCAATAGGGTAGTGAGGTCATCAGATCAATGGACAAAGCACGAAGTCCATTGCATCCAGAGTAAGTGGTTTTGACTGCATCATGTAGGCCAGAGGGGATATGGGATTTGTATTTTATAAAACTGTTTCTTAAGCAAACTTAATTCAATATGTTCAAATAAGTAGTCAATAGCTATCTGAATACTTAAAACAGGTTAATACTCTTGTATATATTAGAAATGGCCTAATCCGGCCCCATAGGAAAATTGTTCATAATATGACAAAAGCAAGTATTGTGGTAATACTTTCAATTGCATCACAGCCATTTTTTTTCTGATAAACTTACATTTATTGATTGTTTTTTTCCTAATAAAAAAACACAAAGCTCTAAAAGACTTGTCATTATTTAAATTACTATGCTTTTCTTTTACATTTCCATAACCACAATGTCACTGGTAATGGTTTCAGAGACTTAATGTAAGCCCAATAAAATAACAGTTTAATCTCCATTGAGTAATATCATTAATTCATGGTGGGAAAGGCATCACTGAATGGTGCATAGCATGTATCACTGTTCATAGACACTGGCTTAGGAATAAGCACAAGTAGTTCCTAGTGAAATGGGGGTCTTTTATTATGACTTTTCCACTTTTATCTGGACAGAACTGTGAGAAACAAATAATCCTAATTATATAACATGATCCTCAGACAGACATCAGTAAGGCAACTTACATGTCAACTTTTGTGTAGATCCCACTAAAGCCATACATTCTTGCAAAAATATTTGAGAGCATATGATGTTCAAGAGAAAATTCTAAGTGCTGCAGACAGTGAACAGAACATACAAAAATATCTTTTCTCGTGGAGCTTAGATGAGTCGGGAATGGAGAGAGCATACAGGCTAATACATAACATATCAGATGATGATCAGTAAAACAAGCCAAGAGGTAATAGGAAATGTTACATTGGTGAGAGTAACGGAAATTGCCCTTTTAAGCAGAGTGGTCAGGAAAGACTTTGGCATGCAGACTTGAAGAGAAGAGTAAGACCTGAGGCTCGTAGGGAAGAACATTCAAACAAAGGAAATAACAAAGACAAATAAAAAGGCTGTGAAATGGGTGAATGCATGCTCGTATATGAAGAACACTGAGCAGAAAGTCCATGTGGCTAGAGTAGTAGGGGATAGGCATTGTAAGAAGGAAATTCAAAGAGGCAACAAGGGCCTGATCATGTGGAACTGCTATGCCACTGTAAAGATCTTTGGCTTTTCTCTGAATGAGACAGGAAGTCACTGGAAAGCGAAAGACATCAAAAGTAAGTTTTAAAAGAATCACTCTGGCTGCTGTACTGAAAACACACTGGAGGGGCACAAGGAAAGAAGCAGGAGACTTGTCTGTGATTCAGTTGACAGGTGATGACATGACTTTTGATGAGGGTAGTAGTAGGGAAACTGGCTGGATTCTGGATATTTGCGGAAGCAGAACTATGCTGACAGGTTAGAATTTGGTCTGGAGAGAAAAACGGGAGTCAAGATTTTTGCCCTGAGCAACTAGAAGAATGAATGTACCACTTACTGAGAGAGAAAAAAAAAAGTCTAGAAGAGCAGGTCCAGTGAGGGAAAATCAGGCATTCAGTTCTCTTTTTAAAATTTTTTCATCGATTATTGGGGTACAGGTGGTATTTGGTTACATGAGTAAGTACTTTAGTGGTGATTGGTGAGGTTTTGGTGTACCCATCACCCGAGCAGTATATGCTGCACAATATTTGTTGTCTTCTATCCCTCACCTCCCTCCTACCCTTCTTCTCAAGTCCCCAAAGTTCACTGTATCATTCTTATGCTTTTGTGTCCTCCTAGCTTAGCTACCACATATCTGTGAGAACATACGATGTTTGGTTTTCCATTCCTGAGTTACTTCACATGGAACAATGGTCTCAAATCTTATCCAGGTCACTGTAAATGCTGTTAATTCATTCCTTTCTATGGCTGAGTAGTATTTCATCATACATATATGTTTCTTTACTTGTTGATTGATGGGCATTTGGGTTGGTTCCATGATTTTGCAATTGTGAACTGTGCTGCTATAAAAATGTGTGTGCTAGTATCTTTTTTGTCTAATGACTTCTTTCCCTCTGGGTAGATACCCAGTAGTGGGATTGCTGGATCAAATGGTAGTTCTACTTTTAGCTCTTTAAGGAATCTCCACACTGTTTTCCATAGTGGCTGTAGTAGTTTACATTCCCACCAACAGTGTAGAAGTGTTCACCGATCACTGCATCCACACCAACATCTAGGATCAGATGGATTCACAGCAGAATTCTACCAGATATTCAAAGAAGAATTGGTACCAATCCATTGACACTATTCCACAAGATAGAGACAGAGGGAGCCCTCCCTAACTCATTCTATGAAGCCAGCATCACCCTGATACTAAAACCAGGAAAGAATGTAACCAAAAAAGAAAACTACAGACTGATATCCCTAATAAACATAGATGCTAAAATCCTTAACACAATACTAGCTAACGGAATCCACCATGATCAAGTGGGTTTCATACCAGGGAAGTCAATAAATGTGATGCACTACATAAACAGAATTAAAAACAAAAATCACACGGTCATCTCAATAGATGCAGAAAAAGCATTCAACAAAATCCAGCATCCTTTTATGATTAAAACTCTCAGCAAAATCAGCATAAAAGGGACATACCTCAGTGTAAAAAAATTGTCTATGACAAACCCCCTACCAAAATAATACTGAATGGGGAAAAGCTGAAAACATTCCCTCTGAGAACTGGAACAAGACAAGATGAGTAAGTTCTCTTCCACCATTCCTCTTCAACATAGTACTGGAAGTCCTAGCCAGAGTAATCAGACAAAGTAAGGGCATCCAAATTGGTAAAGAGGAAGTCAAAGTGTCACAGTTTGCTGACGATGTGATTGTTTATCTTGAAAACCCTAATGACTCTTCCAGAAAGCACCTAGAACTGATAAAAGAATTGAGCAAAGTTTCCAGATACAAGACTAAGGTACAAAAATCAGTAGCTCTCCTATACACCAACAGTGACCAAGCAGAGAATCAAATCAAGAGCTCAACCCCTTTTACAATAGCTAAAAACAAACAAACAAACAACAACAACAAAAACGTAGGAATATACCTAACCAAGAGGTGTAAGACCTCTACAAGGAAAACTATAAAACACTGCTAAAAGAAATCACAGATGACACAAACAAATGGAAACACATCCCATGCTCATGGATGGGGACAATCAATATTGTGAAGGATAGGGAGAATCAATATTGTGAAAATAACCATACTGCCAAAACCAATCTACAAATTCAACGCAATCCCCATCAAGATACTACCATCACTCTTCACAGAATTAGAAAAAACAATTCTAAAATTCATATGGAACTAAAAAAGAGCCCGCGGAGCCAAAGCAAGACAAAGCAAAAAGGACAAATCTGGGGGCATCACACTACCTGATTTCAAACTATATTATAAGGCCACAGTCACCACAACAGCATCGTACTGGTATAAAAATAGGCACACAGACCAAAGCAAAAGAATAGACAACCCAGAAATAAACCCAAATACTTACAGTCAACTGATCTTTGACAAAGCAAACAAAAACATTAAGTGGAAAAAGGACACCCTATTCAAAAATGGGGCTGGGATAACTGGCAAGTAACATGTAGGAGAATGAAACTAGATCCTCAACTCTCACCTTACACAAAAACCAACTCAAGATGGATTAAGGACTTAAACCTAAGACCTGAAACTATAAAAATTCTAGAAAATAACATTGGAAAACCCCTTCTAAACATTGGCTTAGGTAAAGATTTCATGACCAAGAACCCAAAAGCAAATGCAATAAAAACAAATATAAATAGCTGGGACTTAATTAAACTAAAGAGCTTTTGCATGGCAAAAGGGTCAGCAGAGTAAACAGATAACCCACAGAGTGGGAGAAAATCTTCACAATATATATATTTGACAAGGGACTAATATCCAGAATCGACAACAAACTCAAACAAATCAGCAAAAAAACAAAAAATCCTATCAAAAAGTTGGCTAAGAACATGAAGAGACAATTCTCAAAGGAAGATATACAAATGGCCAACAAACATGAAAAAATGCTCAACATCACTAATGATCAGGAAAATGTAAATCAAAACCACAGTGTGATACCACTTTACTCCTGCCAAAATGGCCATAATCAAAAAATCAAAAAACAGTAGGCATTCAGTTCTGATTTTACGTTTGAGATGTTCCCAATCTTAGGTGCTTGGAAAGCCACGTGCCAAACAAAGCATAGTAGAGCCAATGAAAATAACAGGATTATCTGGGATGCAGTGCCTATTGATCAAGCATTTTGTTGGCCAAAAGCATAACACAGCACATCAAAAAGCAATTATGGGGAGCAACAGCAGAGTAACTCACCTATGTGAAGCACTTGCTCAGTAAACAGAGAAACACTAAAACCTATTACTTCCCAAAAGTGGAAAGTTGTGTTTAGCAAGGCAGAGATACCACAGAATCACCAGTATAAACAATTATTTGGGACTCAAACAAAATGTTTAGAGGGAAGAAACTCTGGCTATCTTATTTGGCAATACTTCTCAAGTTTCCAAATGAATGCTGAATCCAAGAGATACGATTTCCCTATTCTGTACCCAAATTCTACTTTATCACTGCATTCACCAAATTATATTTCATATTTCAAATGTGATAGATAGATAGATAGATAGATAGATAGATAGATAGATAGATAGATTTATCTTCCATGTTTTATTAATTACTAGCATCTGGCATAAAGTGTGACATCCCACAGTCATAGGATAAAAGCTTATTCGATAGAATTCATGTAATTTAGGACGTTACACACACTCATGGAAAAACTACAGATCTAAAATAATAAGTTGTTATGTTTCTAATACTCCAAAATATTTTTTTCAAATACAAGCTTTAAGACCAATAACAAAAACGAGTAACATAACTTTCTTAAGCTGCTCAAAGTTCTGGATGCCAAAGGTTATAACCTCTGGCATCTCAATTTTAAATTTTATGAGTATTTTAAGGTGATTTGTCCTTAACCTTCTTAAACAGTGTTTATAATGTAATTTTTTAAATTACTGGTTATGCAAAACTATTTGGGTATGCTTCTATACCTTCTCCAAGCAATTTGCCACTGTTGGTACTCTTTAAAAGCTATCTGTACTTTGTTTTTTTCCCCACATGAGGTGTAAAATAGCATTTCTATAGGAAATGTGTTACATACAAGAAATTAAGTGTACTTTATACATATTCCACCAGGTAAAAATACACAGAATAAAACTCATATCTATTTTAAAATATGGTACTTATTGATTAGGAAAATGTGCTCCAGTCATCTAAACCTTACAATACTTAAAACCTGATCAAGTTTACTGGCAGGACCTAATATTTCCCCTTCCTCACCTCTCCAACAATTTAGCATCCTCTGGAGACCTACTGATACCATATTTTCTTTCCCTTATTGCGGGTATTGAAAACTGAAGTTAGGGAAGAATCTCAGAAAGCCGTTTACATTGAGTTTTAAGCACTTTCCATCCTCCAGCTATTGTGATCATTGTTACAGCTTTCTCATTTCTTTTTCATACCCACTCTGAAATAACTACCATTACCTTATTTTCCTGTAGAGATAATTGAGGAGACCTTAGGGTATAAATAACTTGCCTATGGCCACTCAGCCAGCTACTGGCAAGGGTCAACTCCAGCTCTGTCTGACCCCAAAAGCCCTGTTTTTCATTAGACTGCAAACTGCTGAAAGCATATCCTATTCAAATGAATTCTGCATCTGAACACATTAGCAAAGTTGTAAACCGAAGAAATAAAACAAGCTGCAAGGTGGATTTCAGACATTCACCAGAAGATGGGAATGTATATTTTGGGCAGGAGGCTCTGAATCTACTCTTTGCAGGCAAATTTACTTCATTTATTACACACACACACACACACACGCACATGCACACGCGCGCGCACACACACACCCCAACCATACCAGAAATAAACAAATCCTGAACTTGCAGAACTATTATTTATTGTGAAAGAGAGATTCATTTCATATTGTGAGGGCTAAAAACACCCAAACAATCTAGGATATGAATTTAATATGTTATCTGCACATACATTTATATATAGCTATCCTGATTTCCTTTGTGAATGATACACATCTGTCCTATCAACATTCATCACACGTGATGACAATGTAATTTTCTTTGCTGGTAAAAGATCTCATGAGGTTAACTTTTCATATCACACTAAAAACAAACCCCCATGCACTTATTAAACATTTTACCTATACTTTTATATGAAATATTTTAAATTTCTTTCATCAGTTATGAACACATTTAAAACATCTTTGTAATATTTGGAGTTGTGTTAAATATAGCTACTATGTTGCTCTATTGGAGGGGTTGACAACAGAATTTGTGCCATTCTAGGAGAAATTTACATAGATTATTTAGAAGTTATGATAAAGTTTTCCCAGATAAAAATCAATTTTCCCCATAAAAGATGTTGTTTAAATTTGCCCAGAGATTGGTTATTCCTGTTTTCTTGGATTTCTGCTTGTTTCTGAATTTTTTTTTTTTTTTGAGTGTCTCAAAAAAAAAAAAAAAGCGGTGCAGTGGTGCGATCTCAGATCACTGCAACCTCTGCCTCTCGGGTTCAGGTGGTTCTCTTGCCTCAGCCTCATGAGTAGTTGGGATTACAGGCGCCTGCCACCACGCCCGGAAATTTTTTGTATTTTTAGTAGAGACTGGGTTTCACCGTGTTGGTCAGGCTAGTCTCGAACTCCTGACCTCAAGTGATCCACCCACCTTGGGCTCCCAAAATGCTGGGATTACAGGCATGAACCATGGCAGCCAGCCACGTTTTCACCTTTTAAATCAATGATTTCTCTCAGATGCATTTCACTCAGTTTTATAGAGCAGAAGCCTACCTCTCTTACACCCAATACTGGCCTTGTATTAATGTAATTTTCATACTCATTATGCTAACTCACAGAGAAATTATAGATTAATTTTAATACAACATCCTTTCATGCAGTCATATAAATTAGAAGTGTTCACCAATAAGTGATTCTTAAAGATGGCTATAGATTTCAAAAAAACCAAGTTTCCTAATTTAAAACCCTCCAGTGGGACAAGGATCTAAATTGCTATCTGATCAGATAAAACCTCTACTGAAGAAAAGGCAAAATGAGAAGTGTAGCAATTTGTATGCATCCCAGATTTAAACCAATTCCACATTCTAACATGTTAAGGTACATGTTTCCAGGGCCTAGTAATTATACAACTTCTCTATCTCTTACTTTTCTCTTCTATAATATGCTGCCAATAATAGTACCCACTTCAGGTGGTGTTTGGATTTTTAGAATATTGTATCTATTAAGGATTTAGCCCTATATCTGGTACATAGTAAATGTTCCATAAGTTTAACTTTATTAGTAGTATTTGGCAGTCACAAAGTAGATTCTATAATTCGTGGGATTATTAAGCACCTAATTGCTTTTTTTCTTGGAAAGAGTTCATTATTTAATTTTAAAAATCCTATAGCAATTTTGATTCATATTCCTGATGTGCTATTATTATTATTAATTGCCTTTATATTCTTTCTCATAGATGTATGGCCATAAAAAAGACAAACACATTTATTTTATTTGTCTTACCCTCCTGAGCAACAGATGTTGAATTAATTTAAAAAATTCAGAAAATTTAAAAATAACATTTGTTTTAGTGGTGCTTTTAATTTCTACCAAAATAATGATTTTAACCATTCTATAATAACATATATTTACTAAAAATTAATGTAAAATTTGAAATTCATGAACATTTTAAGAGTAATTCCAGTTATACAGACCAGTGGGTATGTTAAGCATTGAGGGACTGACCAAGATAAATGTAAAGTGTATGATTCTAGCCCAAGCCCACATACAGAACAATGTTTCACAGTATAGTAGCCTGGTGTAGTTAAAGTCTGAAATGTGGAATTTGCAAGTCTACACTAAGTAGAATAGTAGCTGGGCCTTTCCAATATCCTAAGTTAGTTCTCAGTGGAGATATTTACGGGATTGCAGTTGAATTAGGTCAGTTAGACAGAGGATAGAAGGAAGAGAACAAATGCACATTGAAATGGTCCCCCAGATATTCTAATGGACAATCCTAAAGCCTCAATCTCACTTCTCACCAGCTTAGGTGTGGCACATATACACCATGGAATACTATGCAGCCATAAAAAAGGATGAGTTTGTGTCCTTTGTAGGGACATGGATGCAGCTGGAAGCCATCATTCTTAGCAAACTATCACAAGAACAGAAAACCAAACACCGCATGTTCTCACTCATAGGTGGGAACTGAACAATGAGATCACCTGGACTCAGGAAGGGGGACATCACACACCGGGGCCTATCATGGGGAGGGGGGAGGGGGGAGGGATTGCATTGGGAGTTATACCTGATGTAAATGACGAGTTGATGGGTGCAGCACACCAACATGGCACAAGTATACATATGTAACAAACCTGCACGTTATGCACATGTACCCTACAACTTAAAGTATAATAATAATAAATAAATTAAAAAAAAAAAAAAGAACTATTAGGTTTCAAAGGGGTCTAATAAATAACAAACCTCTTCCCCACCTGAATTCTGAACTAAGAAAATAAAACCAGAACCTCACCTTGATTATTAATAAAGCGGAAATTGTAAAGTATGACTGAAATCTGTGAGCAAATGAGATTCCTGATACTGACCCCAGAACTGAGTGGGACTGACCATGTCCATTCAGCACTGACACACTGGAACAATCTGAGACTGCGCCCATCAGTAGGGTCTGTGGTACAAGCATAGGTGGGGCTGGAAATACTAAAGGGGGAGGCCTTGTTCCTCCTTCCAATCTCTTCAAGCACAAAAGTTACTCCACTTCTCCTGGGAGGAATGTGTAGGAGCAAGAGAAAGTGAGGAAGAGTGATCAGGACCACAAAATCTCAGCACAAGACCAATAAGCACTGAGAGTTTCAGTGCTATAACTAAAATATATTTGACTCTGAATTGTGAAGCAGATGGTAAAATATGAAGGGCCATTACTGTCAAATTTGACAGGAGAACCAAAGTAAATGTCTGCACATTGTCTGCTCCTCCTCTGATACACTGCTAAAATTTCCAGACTACTTTGTTCCTGGCAGTAAACTCTGAATTAGCCAGTCAGAAGAGATATATTAACAGTGTCTGTTTATGCATTTATGCTACTCACACAATTTGTAAGACAATGGTTGTTTTATTATTGTTCTAGGTATTAGGTTAAAATGCCAAAAAAAGAAGAAGACCTAAATTTTATAATGCTGTTAACTTCTCCTTCCTCATTACTTACCTGCCAGTACAGTTTTGGAGCACGTACTTCTTTATCTCAGAAACCTTTTGCTTGAGGCCTGTCTTGAGTTTCCAAACGCTCTTCTATATTCTTCTCCTGTGAATTACTGGGTCTACTTTAAGCACAAAATAATGGGCCAAATGGTTCCTTAAGGCTACTTTTAGAGGCTGTCACACACAAAAGGGACAACTGAAATCCCACTAAGTTCTAAAGTTTGCACCTAAGAAAGCATAACATAAAAATAGAACAATTTTTTAGATAATGGACTGTAAATGCATTTTCCATATTTGTATGAGCTCATATATAAAATGTTCACAAGACACATTTGTCCAAAAACATTAGAAATATGACATGAATCAGTTAAAACTGAGCTACATACTAGGTAGTCACTAATCATATGTGACTATTTAAATTAAAATTAGTTAAAATTAAACAAAAGTAATAATTTACTTCCTCATTCTTTCTAGTCTCACATCAAGTGCTCAAAAACCAAATGTGGTTAGAAACTGTCCTATTGGACAGCACAAATACAAAACATCTCCATCATTCAAGTATGTTCTACTTGATAGCAATGATTTTAGAGCACCACTGTTGGAATGATCTTGTTATTAAATAAAGAACTTTAAGGGATTCAACTCATATGCCTACAAAAGATCTAACAGTCTCATATATAGTGAAGACTAGAATATTCTGCTAAACTGGGTGAATAATAAAGTATTTCTAAGATTATTTACATTTTATTAATTTTTTTTTTTTTTTTTGAGGCAGAGTCTTGCTCTGTCGCCTAGGCTAGAGTGCAGTGGCCCGATTTCAGCTCACTGCAACCTCCACCTCCCGGGTTCAAGCAATTCTCTGCCTCAGCCTCTCGAGTAGCTGGGATTACAGGTACCCACGACCACGCCTGGCTAATTTTTGTATTTTTAGTAGAGACGGGGTTCACCATCTTGGACAGGCTGCTCTTGAACTCCTGACCCCAGGTGATCCACCTGCCTCGGCCTCCCAAAGTGCTGGGATTACAGGTGTGAGTCACCACACCAGGCCTATTAGTCCTTTTTAAATGAGGAACTGGTGAGCTTTGCATGCTGCTATCAAGTCAGTACAGTTTTAAAAAACAATTTCTCACTAAACCTACTAGCTTGCTACGGTTCTTAGGTCTCATACAGAGTTTCTTTATTAACTGTCTCCTAACACAATTTCTTTATGGATGTCTTACAAAACCATAACTGAGTTGCTTGGTAAACTAATTTATATTTATTGGTTTTTTTTCCTTAGGTTGCATGCATATTATTTATATATTTGCATATAGCATATTATGTGCAAACTAAATACTATACATAGACCAAGATGGATATAGAGACAACTTCAGGAACAATGTAATTGGGGGATGGTGGGTAAATTCATGTTCATTGTACACAAATGAGTGGATTAATAACAGATTTATATTAAAAAATGCCAGTACTTAGAAAAAACCCAAAGGGCTTCTTAATATATAACTTTTTAATTAAAAAGTTTTCAATATAAGCCGAATCTGAGAGTCTGAATTCAGCTAAGAATTCACTGGTTTTGCATCTCTTAGCTACATCCTATCAGTGTTCAATAGGGATGAAAATGGCAAAACTCAGAGCAATTTTGAGAAACATAATTATTATCATTATGGTCAAAAGGGAGACAAGGATAAACATATGCATAAATACAAATAACCGTACTAGCTTGAGTTACTGCTTCTAATCAAGCAAAATGCTCCACTCGTAAATTGTATCACAGTCAGTCTTAAATATCATTTGGATGCCTATAAAGTAGTGAGGAGCTACTCTGGTGCACTTTTTGCAAATGCAAAATTCAGAATGAAAGGTAAGTGAATTCTATGAAAGTTAGTAGGCATTGTACCTCCATTTCTGTTGATCTGTTCCTTTTGCCAAGTGTCCATCTGCATGTTCCTCATTATCAAAAGCCTACCTGTCCATCAAGTCCGTGTGGATGTCTTCCTGGATGTTTCAATTATCCCCTACTCCCTGAATGTGACCCGTCCTTTCTCAAGACTTTCTAAAACTTTCTATTTTTCTTACTGCAATACATGTTAAGTTCTCTAAATGTGTTACAAGCAGGCACTGTATGTTGCTCATTTTTGCAATATCTAATATTTTATGTTGCTTTCTGAATGCTGCATCTAATATTTTATTTTACCTATCTTGCATTTCTTCTTTGCATTCACTTTGCAACAATGGCTATTCTAGTACTTTTAACCAGCCACAAAATTACAAATGTCCATAAGCTTGGAACGCATGAACGAAATTAGATTTAGTTTAGAAACAAAAACAAAAAAATCTTAGTAGGCTTTAGAGTTTTCCAAATTTCCTCTTCAAGGCAATCATAGAAAAGGACCACACATACAGGGCACACTGGAGGGAATAAAAGTCTTTCACAGTGGTCAGACATGACTCCAGGGACTCCAGCTTCCGCAGGCTTCTTTTTTTTAATAGGTTGAAAGGATGGAAGAATCAAGGTTTTGGTACACAGCCCTGAAGTACAAATGTCTAGGTTATAACGATTTTGATACAATGATATTATAGCATCTCCGAGCCTCAGTTTAATTATACACACACACACAGAGAGAGAGAGAGAGAGAGAGAGAGAGAGAGAGAGGGAGGGAGGGAGGGAGAGAAATACATTATCTACAAAACTGCTAATATGACTGGAAACAGTGTCTATACAGCACCTAGCATTGTGTTAGATACTACTAACTAGACAATCATAAACAGTACCTAATAATTTTAGTGCCTAATAATAATATTCCAAATATAAGCCACATGAATAAAAATTGTACTCTTTATGGTATAGTGATTAGCTGCATCATCATCACAATGAGGTGGGCTGCTAAGAAAGAAACGGATGGCTTACTTTTTTGAATGAATTAGCAAGCAGCCTAAAGTACATGAAAACTAATACTAATAATTTCATAGGTAAGTCAAAGTCTTCACACATCAAGCGAAGGGTGGAAGTAGCCATGACTCAGAACTGTGTGTTCAGTCAGAAAGCATCTGAGGAGGCAGATAAAGGGCACAGCGACACATCTCTCCAGCTTTCGGATGGCAAACATGGAATCTCACAACGACCAAGGCTTTAAGGGCTTTCAAGAGAGCACGTAGAGCAACTCACAGATGAGTAGGTAATTCCCTGTACTCACAGGTCAAGCATAAGGAGCTACATTGCCCTTTTTGATCCTGGTACTGATGTTTTAAAAGGCTGTGAATTTTATGTTTTGTTTCCTTTGACAAACTCAGTCATCCAGTTGGACACTTTTCACCACAGACAATATCTGAATCGGTTTTTAACACTGATTCTAAATGCGATTGAAATTTAACTTATTACTTAGATATCCAGGGCTGCTCTCCTCTTGACAGTGGAGCCTGACTGACCCACAGATTGATCTGTTGTTGTCCTCGTCTGAGCATACAGTCATCCACTTGATTCCGATGGCCCAAACCTTCCTTCACATCTTGGCCACCAAAGAGGCTCCAATGAAAGGTTCACAGGAAGCTCTTGGCTAGGAGCACACATAATCCTTCGCTTAATGCTGGCATACATGAAATCTGAAGTTAAATATCAAAGGATGGATATGAGGACCTAACCATGCATGTAATATGAAAACCAAGGCACCGAATTGATGCTACATTTTAGAAATAAAGGAATCATCAAGCAGCTAATGGCAACAGAATATTTTATCTAACTATGAATCACTGTTTCTGATTCAAGAAGACATTAATAACAGAGTTTTTGGATGACAGTAAATAACTATCAGTTATGATACTGTGGCCTGTGCCAGGACACATGGAACAAAATGACATATAGTGGACACCACAGTGATATTGTTAACATATATAAAGATACTCTAAGAAAAGTGTTGTTTAGAAGAAATCTTTGGCAAATGCAAGTTAAAACTTTCTTCAATTTGAATTCCAAATTCTTAAATCATAAAGATCTGATTACATGTGAATACTTTCCATCTAATGATAGAAATATACTTCTTCAAATAATGATGAGAGGGCAGGAGAACCTAATTGTTTTCCTAATTAGACCATAAACATGGCCCCCAAATTTTGTCTATTCCAATTTCTAAATTATAAGATTAGCTTATACACCACCCTTCAGAGTATCAAAAAATTTTAAATAAGATTAAGAATCTGGTTGCCATTGTATGGCTCAAATACAGGATAAAGCTTTGAGGGAAGAATGGAGAAACTGAAAGTATGGGCTTTCAGTCTTTTGGAATAGCAAACCTGAACTTTCCCCAGCAGTAAATGACTGGGTATCTGTGTTCACCGTGACTGGGTCAGGCTGGCTGAGGCACAACATCACTTTAATTAAGACAAGGTAAAGCATGAGTTGGCAAAATTGCCCACTATTTGTCACCTGAAGCCCAATTACAACTGTAATCACTGAGCATCTCCAATGCTGAAAATTAGATCCAGACATTTACCTGTAATATACTTTAACATAACAAATATTTGAAGATTACTTAAACAGAGCAAATCCTTTGAAATTTTGGTCACCCTCCTTCTGCTGGCCAAATGAATGATCTTTATGCCTGAATACATGCATTTGGCATTACTGAGCACTCTCGTTAACTACCACCACTCATATTCTTGCCTATTAGAACTTCACTTTCCTTTTATTTACAATTCCAAGTCCCTTCCCAAATTCTTAAACCCTATATTAAATACAGTTAGGATCTGGTCCTTAGGAATTATTATTCTCCCTTCTTCTTTCCATATCACTTTTCTTAATACTTAAACATGCATGGGAGATCCTGCCCAACCTCCCTCATCTTTTTTTATTATTTCTTTTTTAAAAATTATTTCTTTAGAGACAGGGACTTACTCCATCGCCCAGGCTGGACTGGAGCTCCTGGGTTCAAATGATCCTCCCACGCCAGCCTTCTAAGTAGCTAAGACTATAGGAGTTCACCACTGTGGCTGGCTTCCCACTGCTTAATAATACATTCTTGCCTCTTTCCATGTAATTCTCTTGATCATGCCCCCAGAGCAAACAGCATCTCTTCATAAGTATAACACATCAAAACATGGGCATCAGGAGCGGCTATATGATTTCCTCTGGCCAGAAAATGTGAGCAGGAATGATGTTAACTGTTTCTGCCACTTCTTTATTTTCCTTCTGACACAAAAATGTTAAGTCCTACTGTGGTCTCAATGTTGCTAACCCCCAAGAAGGACTAAGACACATCTTGAATAGGGGCTGTTCACTCTGTTTAGTTCCCAAAGTGAAGAGGACACAGAGCAGAATTACAGCTGAAGCACAGCCAACATATGTTGCAAGTGAAAAATAAGTTTTTATTGTTCTTAACAACTGAAATTCTGAGATTATGCCACCAGAGCATAATCTAGAGAAAACTAATACATTATTACACAGGAATTAACAGGTAATGATGGTTAAACATAGTGAGGATTAAATGAGATAATGGGCATGGTGATAGGCACTGTACTTGTAATATAGTAAGTAGTCAATTCATATGAGCTGTTATAAAGTATTCCACAGGTATCTGTTTCATTTTCTAACATCCTTCAAAGAACAAAACTACGTGTTTTATAAATTCCTGATATGGCTAGAAGAGTGACAGGTACTTAATAAATACATATTACATTAAGTCAAAGTTAAAGGTAACAAAAAGGTAACCTGAAGAGAGCCACAAAAGAGAGAAGAAGAAGATTTGGAGGGGGATGGGAGAATGAATGACATCACTATTTTTTACTCAATAAATATTTATTGAACACTTAACTATGAGTCAGACACAGTGATAGGCATTAAGGAGACAACTGTGAGGGAGGCAATTCTGCCTTCATTGAGTCAGAGAAATCACAAAAAGGAAGCAGCAATTATAAGCACATGTGTCCTCCAGTGTGAAAAAACAGTGACTTGGAAACACACAAAAGGGGTCAAGGACATTTTCCAGAGGTTGTAACCTCAAGAATAAATGGGAGGTATGTAGATGAAGTAGACAAAGTTGATATGGAAAGAATGTTTCAGGTAGAGCAGACAGCCGATGATTATTTCCCAGTGAAAACAAGTAACACCATCTGTTGTCAATTAAAAGTGATGGGGGACCAAAGCTGAGCTTTAGGCAGTTGCATGAGGTCTGATGCAGTCATTACACAAAATACGTAAGGAAACTGACCCATGGATGCAGAAATCTTCTAGCTGTTGTTGTTAGCCTGTTGTAAAACATCATCAGAATGGCAAGAATCTTCAGAGTTGGGCGATTTTCTATGGCAACACTAGAATTGGTCATAGTCATAGGGAAATAGATAGGTGGCTTGTTCCATAGTTCCTAATAAGGGAGCTAATAAGAAAATGAATTGTGGATGCTGACCAGGGTGTAGCTGTCATTGCGGACTATGCTATCTAAGTCAGGAAAACTAAAGGATGGTGGTGAGGGTGTGGTAGGGTTTGAATGTGTCCCTAACGTTCATGTATTGGAAAAAGAAATCCCCGATGCAACAGTGTTGAGAGATGGGACTATTCGGAGGTAATTAGATCAAGAGAGCGCTGCCTTCATGAATGGATTAATGCCAATATCTCAGGCATGAGTTTGTTATTGCAGGAGTGGGTTCGTGATAAAACAATGAATTCAGTCCCTTTCCACCCTCTCTCACACACGCTTTTTTGCCCGTCCACCCTTCCACCATGGGATGATGCAACAAGAAGGCTCTCACTAGATACCAGCACCTTGATATTGGACTTCTCATCCTCCCAAACTGTGAGACATAAATTTCTTTTCTACATAAATGAACGAGTCTGTGATACTCCATTGTAGCAACAAAAACTGAACTAAGACAGGATGTTTCTATTGACAAGATACTATAAAAGCTGAAGTTTCAAGGGACTGATGGTCTCAATGAAACTAATATATAGATTTTTTTAAAAATTAGGTCACATACAATATCAAATGCAGTACTGTCGGCCTATGTCATCAGGATATATTAAATACTTCTCTCTGTGAACTAGCAAAGGCAGGCATGTCTCAAGTGATCTAAGGGGCTATTACTACTTTATTTGCATAGCACCTCCCTTTTTTTCAAATGCTTTCCAATTCATCATAAACACCTCATTTAATTGCCATTACAATTTTGTGAATTACAGAAAACCAGTATTAATATCCTCATTTTATAACTGAAAAAATAAATATTGAGGCTTGAGCAAATTTTAACACTTGCCTAAAATCTCAATGTGAGTTTATAACTAAAATCCAAACTATTACCCCTTTGGTCTGTGCCACTTAATCTATGCAGAAAAGTCAGAAGCATTAGCTGGTTATCTATATGGCAAAACCCAAGTATATACTGAAATTATCTATCATTCCAAACAAATTCTTTTGTTTGATTCCAAAACCAAAGAACAAGGCCTACTTCTTCTGGTAATTTCAGTGAGAAAAATGTTCAGCTACATTGTATTCTCAGAAAGTTATTAATCTATGTTAGCCTTACCATCCCCTTTTGTGAGGCACTGATTTTCCTTTAATGTCTACCCATATAAGTATTGTTTTAATTTAATCATTGTAATTTGTAAATGATGTGTTCACAACGTAGTAAGGTTAAAGGTCCTCATTGCTTTTGTTTGATAAATATTTTTCTAGGCCGGGTGCTGTAATCCCAGCACTTTGAAAGGCCGAGGCAGGTGGATCACCTGAGGTCAGGAGTTCAAGACCAGCATGGCCAACACAGTGAAACCCTGTCTCTACTCAAAACACAAAAATTAGCCAGGCGTGGTGACTGGCACCTGTAATCCCAGCTACTCAGGAGGCTGAGGCAGGAGAATTGCTTGAACCCAGGAGGTGGAGGTTGCAGTGAGCTGAGATTACAACACTGCACTCCAGCCTGGGCAACAGAATGAGACTCCATCTCAAATAAATAAATAAGCAAACAAATAAATACATAAATAAATGATAAATCTTTTCTATTTACCCTTGAGAAAAAAAAAAAACTATACATTTTATCAAACTGTAAGGATATAAATAGAGCCAAAGGGTTGGTTCCAGAACCTGAATATAAATGAATATTCTTATATCTAATCAGTTTTTTTAAGCTCCAGGCTATAAGATAGATGGTAAATAATTTCCCTATGTGCTTCTAATTTTAAATTAAAATTGAGGTCACATTGAAATGGTGGAAGTCAAAGCCAATTTAGTTCCTTTGATCTCAACCTAGGCAAACATACACTTCAGCTTATCTTCTTCATGACAAGAAATGCTTCTCAGATAAAAACTGTAGTACATAGAAATAAAGAGACTGTATGTCAGGTACCCCATAAAACTCTGCATATATAGGATAAGTGAATTTTGAATACATGATTTTAATCTTTGCTTATATAGATATTTCTATTATTATCATAATTAAATGGAACCATCATTTAGACCTGGTTCTACTATTAACTTGACATATAAATTTTTAAAAAATCACTGAAACTCTCATTTTTAAAGTTTATGTTGGTAGAATGGTGCAATATATATGACCTGACCAACTTATAGGTCCTAAAAATTAAAGTTTGCCCTAGATTGTACAGGTAGTAAGTGACAAACCTATGGCTCCTTTCACACAACAGATTACAGTATAGTTGTTTCTGTGACAAGTTTTTATTTACCTTGGAATGCTTTTCTTTAGCATACTATAATGGCCTCTATTAAAATGTGGTCAAACTTCTTAGATCTGCAGTGAGAGTTATGATAAAGGACACAGATGATCCTAAGCAATGTTTATGCAAAAACAAAAAATATGTATGTCATTTAACTTCAGAGTACAAGATTCTTTACTGTACTAAAATATTTGTATAACAATGTTTTACTTAATCTCCTATTAAAACTTATATTAAACTATACCTGCTACTCACATACCAGTGCTGATGCTCATAATACCACCCTAACAGCAATGTTACACAAAATTTATATTTGTATTTTCAGTCTTAAGTAGGGTAACTGTGCTTTCCAACTATCAAAATTGTCCCATGAATTTTGGATATCAAATAAAATTGGCAAATAAAAATAGACATATATAGATTCACATGAAACATTTTTAGATTCTGTTCCTCAATCTTCATTTTCAATGTCTCAAAATAAGCCTTCTTTATTATCTAGATTACTGAAATGTCTTTCTAACCATTTCCCTACGTTGAATCTTACCAATCACTCTCCAAACTTTATTTCTCAGGACTAACAAAGTTATCTTTCTAATACGGTCATTAGGCTGATGGTCATTTTTCTGCTTTAAAGCCTTCATTAGTGCTTTAGTTTTCAGAATAAAGGAAAAATTCTTAACCTTAATCTCAGGAGCCCAATGACTTAGCCTTTGACTTCTCTTTTGCCCCACGTTCCTTTGCTATCTTTACACAGCTAATTATCCTGAGTGGAATCTCAGGACAGCAGACAGAGTTTCCAGTCTCTGTAAATTCCAAGTTACTGTTTTCCTGGCCCTAGAATCCTTTGCTTCCCATCATTGCTACAGTGAGGCTCACTCATACTCAAGTCTTTGCTCAAGCATGGCACTGACCCTCTGATTAGATGCCCTCTTGGGTGGTCTTAGTGCATCCTCTGAATATTTGCATTCTATCCATCAACAATCTGGGCTGAATCAATTTTCCACATGGCAGATAGGGTGTTTTTGTTTTGTTTGTTGTTGTTATTGTTGTTATTGTTTTTTGGGGGGTTGGTAATCTAATCATATCATTAAAAACAGTCAAGACTTGTCTCCTAAATTCTGGACAACAGCCTCCTTAGGCTCTACCTGAGATAGTCCAGTTCAAGTCTTCAGCCTTACCTGCCTCACAACATTCTTCTTCCTGTGCACTATAGCACCTGCCATAGTTTTGGGGTTTTGGGGGGGGGTGGGTAGAAAAGGAGCAAACCTGAACTCTTTACCAGCTTTAGCATATTCTCTTCCCTCTGTTTCAAGTTCTCTTCTCCCCATTCTTGCCCTCACTTATCTCCAGTTCTCATCTTACTTGACACTTTCTCAATAATTCCCCTCACCCATTTTTATGCAAATTGGATAATTATGTGCCTATTTGCATGACTATTTGTTTCATGTCTGTCTCTACATCCTTCATAAGTTCCATGAGGTCTGAGAACACATTGGTTTTGTTCAACACCCTAAACTCAGGGCCTGGCACAGTGACTGGCACCATGTGGTGCTTAGAAATATTTGTTGAATGACTATTTAAAGTCTCTTTCACTAAGCTTCATTATTCTTGATTAACTGTGATTCTACGTAACCTTGTAACACTAAGGAATTGTACAATACAGAACTGCCCATAGAGGGTTCTCACTAAGTATTAGATTAACAAATGGGCAACTTTCAAAGACCAACCGAAACTCCTAAGATTAAAACTATGGTGAACGGTACCAACCTCTTTTTGAGTATCTAGATATACTGAAGGACCTTATATTTCTTTAGACTTACATCTCAAGGGGAAATATGACGCATGCTATGACGCACCAGCCAGACTCCCCTTCAAGAATGAAGATTTACTCCCCCCAGCTGGTGTTAGAGTTACAGGTCACTTTGTGCTTCACTTAAGCATAGCTTTAGAAAGTCTCAAGGGAAGGCAACTGCTGCGTTTGAGGACTTGCCTCCTTGCAGGGACATTCATACTTCAGGTATATAAAGGTCAGCCCCATATTCCAACTTGAGACAAGCCTGAAGAACCATCCCACCTCCAGAGCTCCCCATGGGGTCCACAGAGGCTGTCACAGGCACTGTAGCCTCTTCCTATCTGTGACAAGAAAAAATTGTTAGGGTTGTATGTAAAAAAATGGCTTATAAATAATCCGTGTCATATCTGTGTTGTGGAGTTGTATATGTTATTATTAAATAACTAAGCTACTAGAAGGGCAGCATATGATTCTGACAATAGCATTATATTAATACAATTCTGATTCATTTGAGCTGAGTGGAGGTTTACAGATATATTGGTATTATTGTCTTGGTTTTTAAAAAATTATTAACTATTACGGTCTGCATTTGCCTGATAAACACAGGCTAAGTAATACATTATTGAAGATAGTTTTATGCCAAAAAAGGAAATAGTGGAGGGAAGGCACGCCCTATTTGTGCCATACCACAGCGGTTTCTGCTCACCTCCCTGAAAATGGGAGATCTTCCATATAAAGGCATTGGTTCAGATAGTAAGTACTGCAGAATGAAGATATAACTAGTTCAGGGTAAGAAGGGATGCCTTATACAAAAGGAAGGAGCTACAACTTTGTTATTAAAATAAAGGAATTATTGTTTTGCAGCAGACTAGCTAAAATGTAACCCTTATTGCTTTCTCCCTTATACATTAGTTATGCATATTTTATAGTTAAGCAATTAAAATTAGGTACATCCTTTCTTCCTGAAGGAATAAACATTCCTCTTCCTCTGCAGCTCATTAGAAAATGTCTACTAGAGAAGAAAAGGCTTCCCTTGAGGCACTTGGGCTTCTCAAACATTACTGTGAACACAAATCACCCAAAGGATCTCATTAAAATGCGATTCTAATTCTGGGGGTCTGCGGTGAGCCCTGAGATTCTGCATTTCCAGTAAGCACCCAAGTTATACTGATACTGCTGGTCTATGGATCACACTCTGAATAGCAAGGTATAAAAGAAAAACACAACTTGTGGGAAGGGCTGACAGAACATGATTTAGATATAAGGCAGTAATTCTCATACTAAAAAAAGGATGTATACCATTTTTGTGAAGGAAAAAATACATACACACACAGCATAAGTTTAAGAAAAGTCACACAGGCACTTAATTGTTGTACTTATAAAATGAACACGTAGGCAAAAGTCTAGTTAGCAATCACTTCTGCAATATATACCTCAAAAAGTTTTATATATTTTTATAAGTATGGGTTACACGGAGCAATAAAGTTTCAATAGGTTATGTTTATACTACGGAAACTAAATCTTTAGCTTGTAATTTGAGTATTTATGTATGTAGTATATGCCTATGTATGTGTATAAGTGTGTGTGTGTGCATCATACACAGATTCAAATTTTGTATGTCAAAGGTTATGGAATGCATTTCAGTGACAGATAATACAAGTTGATGATCAATCCAAACACTTCGGCTTCATGTTTGTTTCTTCAGACAAGAAAAAAATCTTACTTTTTGTGCTTATGGAATTATCCATACAATACAGACACTTTCTTTCTGGAAAGAATCCTATACTTTCAGTTGTCTAAATATTAAAAACAAAGGCAATCATCAAAGTAAGCCATATGCAGCTGTGTATCCTATAAGTCTGAAAATGAATTATTATGATAGTACAAAAGGAAATAAGGACATCTAGAGTATCTATTCCCTATCTGTTCCATTCCAATGAGGTCAATACAACTATCCCAATGTTCTGAGTACACAGAACAGCCAGATATTAGAAATGAAATATTTCTAAGAATTCTTTTCTATTTGGATACAAAGAACACCACAATCAATATTCATTGTGTACTTCCTATATTCCAGAGAGTAAGGTAGGTGCTTTACATCTCTTTGGTCAGCTATTCCTCACAGCAACCTAGTGAGGTAAGCCCTATTATCCCCATTTTGCAAGTGAAACAGAAATGCTAAGAAATTTGTCCTTGGTCACAGAGCAAGACAGCTCCTTTTTTCCTCTGAAAAGATAGGTAAAAAATCCTCTTAATAGTTCTCAGCCATGGATACGCAACGTGATCACCTGGAAAGCTTTTGCAGTACTAATTCCTAGATGCTACCTCTTAGAGATTCTAACTTAAATTGTCTGATGTTTGGTCTTCATAGCCAGAAAGTAGAAGTCCCTCAGGTGATTCTCATGTGCACCAGAGCTGAAAACCACTATTCTGGAGCATTTAAATAATCTTGTTCTCTTCTACTCCCTTCAGTGTAACCAGATGATGACCTCATTTCTCATTTCTCAAGGAGAGCAGATGCTGTGAAATGGATACTTTCTATCCATATCCCCTTCCTCTGGTTTACACTGCAGAGTCATTTTTGAATCCCTTCTTCCCCCACCCCATACTCCTTTCCAGGAACCTCCCTGAATACATATCCATTACTATTTTAAAATGGTTAATTTTCTCTTATTTTTTAAAACAAAAACAAAAAGCCTTCTTTGTCATCACATACCCTTTTAGCCTATCCTATCCCAACAAAGCCAAATTTATTCCCCAAATTATCCATAATGGATGACAGTATTTCCTGCCATTCATACATTACCCTGTTAGCCTGATTTCTACCTCAATTCTCAATATAATCTATTCACACCAAAACTACTCATCCAATACCTCTCCTATCAATAGTTGACTCTTAATATCTTCCTTTCCCAATTGTTTCTTTTCATAGCTGCAACACTGCACTTTCCTGGCTTTTTCTCCTATGATTTGTAAGGTCCTTCTTAGTCACTTTGCAGGCTTCTTGCCTTGCATATATTGACACGAGACAAGGGTTTCTCATACTATCTAATGCAAGCTTGTCCAACCTGTACCCCGCAGGCCACATGTGGCCCAGGACAGCTTTGAATGCCGCCCAACACAAATTTGTAAAGTTTCTTAAAATGTCACAAGATTTTTTGATGTTTTTTTTTTCTTCTTTTTTTTTTTTTTTTTTTTTAGCTCATCAGCTATTGCTAGTGTTAGTGTATTTCATGTGTAACCCAAGATGGTTCTTCTTCTTCCAATGTGTCCCAGGGGTGTCAAAAGATTGGACACCTCTGATCTAATGCATGGACATGAAACCCACATGAATACTGCTTTGGGATGTAAATCACAAATTCTGATGCCCTGTTTAATCTTTCTTGAACTGTGCATTCATATGTTCTACTATAAATTAGACATGTCTGCAGTCACTTAATATGTCCAAGGGCAAACTCATCATCCTCCCCCACAAAATTGTATCATCCATTTTCCCTATAGAAATGAACGGTGCCATGAATTCACTTCCATCCCAGAAACATACCTGCATTCCTGAAACCTCTCTCCTCCTACACAAACATCCAACCACTGAGTCCAAACCAATCATTAAGTCTTTTTAATCCTTAAATATGTCCTCTTGATATCACCCTTACTTTCCCAGCCTGGCTGCTATTATCTAGTACCTAAATTACTATTCCTAACTGTTCCCAGTTTTGTTCGTTCCCTCTACTCCAATACACACATGGTAGTCATAAGAAACATTGTAAAAAGTAAATTGTTAAAGGTCATTTTTCTTAATAAAACTTCAGTGGTCCTACAGTTCCCTCAGAATAAAGTTCAAGCTTGTTATCTTAAAAGATCCTTCATGAACTGGTCATAATTTTCCTTTATGGCCTTATTGCATGTGATTTTGTCTTTCACATTAAAAGAAACGTCCATAATGGCCTTCTTAAATTTCCTCCAGTTTGTCATGCTCTTTCTGGCTTCTGAGACTTGGCATAGTTTCTTTTTTCTTTTTCTTTTTTCTTTTTTTTTTTTTTTTGGCCTCTTTCCTTCCTTTCCCAACCTCTCTCTCCTTCTGATTAACACTTCACTCATCTTTCAGGATTTTGTTCAACAGTAAATGCTTATACTTTTAACTCTGCCTGTGTTTGAACTGGGACTCTATCATTTCTTACAGTGTGAACCTGAAAGCGTTGTTTAACTTCTCTAAGTTGCAATACCCCATGTGTATGCTCACTTAATAAATTCTGTGTAATATGCATATTTTTATAATATGTATCAATTTTAAAAATTCCCCAAATGATAAAACACAGTCTTAAAATTTTATTAATACTTTCTGTTGTAAAAGAAAAAATCGCTGGTAAATCTGGCCTCCAGTATACAAAACTGTTTTTTCTTTTTTAGGTTTTCTAAGCTATATTTTGTACTACATTTTAAAAATAAAATGATCAACTTTGTATTTCATATGCCTAAACCATAAACTTTAGTTAGCCTGATTGATCTTAGTAGCAATAAATCTGACTTTATGAGTTCTTGAGCCCCAGTTCATATAGGACAAAGAATACTTTTATTTACTTTGGGATAAATAAAAAATCTCTACGATGCTAGGCAAAAGGCTTATTGCTCTCAGAGTCTTCCATCTACATCATTATCATGTTCAGGTTCATTAACTGAATCACTTTCAAAAGAGCCCATTAGTATGAAATAAAACAATTTCAATGGCAGGCTATAAAATCATAGTTCAACTCTCCTTTAACAAACTGTGTGACCTCAGGAAAGTGACTTAACATCTCTGTGCTTCAGATTGTTCATCTGATTTTTATCATGGGTAACAATAATAAGACCTACCCAATAGAGTTGTGCTGAACATTAAATGTGTTTATAGACAGAAAGCATTTAGAACAGTAAATGGCAGGTGGTAAAGAAACATTTATTATTTGTATCATCGCCACTCATTTTTAATCACAGCTAGGTTTTACATTAAACTACTCTACAAAACATGGCAATAAATAAATTGTATGTTGTTTTTCTAAGAGGAAGTCCAAGGATTCTGTATCTCAAAGTTTTGACCTTAAGCAGGTCACTTATTTATCTGAGTATCAGGTTCATCATTAATAAAATCAGATAAATGCCTATAGTATGATTTAGATATGATTAGAAGAGACATACAACAGAATTGAACACAATATAATCAATTTAATCTCTCTTAATTTTTACATGGCCTGACATAGTATCTAACATAGAGCAGATGGTTTACAAATAATAATACTTTTTAAAAGTAGGGATAATTGTGCAAAATAAGTTGCTCCAGTAGACATGAATTTAATTTATAAATAATAATCTCAACAGGCCAAATCTCATGAGTTGTCATCATCCCTTACATATTAAATGTACTTTGATGCCAAAGTGCAAATACCTTTCTACAAGACTAGAAAAATACCAATTTCTGGGTAGAAAGGACTGTGGCTGTTGTCTGATTTAAATCCGTCTTCACAGAAAACAATGAACTCCCCAAATTCAATGGTCCTTAAAATCAGAAGTGTTAATGTTTTGTACTCTTGCAACTCAAACTTTCAGGAACGATGATGCCTCTAAGTGCTGATTTGCTGTCAGGAAAATTATCCATGCCTTGTTATCTTCCAGTGAGTGTAGGTTTAATACAAGCAGTGTCTGAATATCCAAGAATCAGGTGGAAAAGTATTAAATTAGAAAACATAAAAATAGACACACCTTATGTAAGACATAATCTGAGAGAATGATGATCAGACAATAAACTTATTGACAAAAAACACAGGCATTTGCAAATCTTCATTCAAAAAGTTGCCTATTTTAAAATACTTGAGCAACTAAGAAGCAGCAGGATAAATTGGAAATTTTTTTCAAAAAGCTACTTAAGGAATAAATAAGGCTTGCCAGTAAAGGACAAACAATTTCTTACAACATGGATATCATATCACTATATCTGATCTTTTTATGGTTATATAATACTTTCAAACACTTTGATCCCCCAGACTCAAACACTCCTAAAACACACATATCCTCGTAAGGTATAACTTGAATTTAAGCAAAAATGATAAAAGAATATTAATTTTACTATTAAAAGCAACAACTTCTCAGTATAACTGAAAATAAACTGTATGAAACCACAAAGCTGTCTAACTGTGCCTTCATGCATGCAAATGAAGAAGGCAGTTTTTGTTGGTTTCTAAGTTTGAATTAATCATCAGAGCAAAATCCACTAAAATTGTTGTAGCTACAGAAAGCTACATCAACTGAGGATATCTAGCATCCAGAAGCCAGCATTAATAAATGCATGAGTGGGCCAGGTGCAGTAGCTCATGCTTGTAATCCCAGCACTTTGGGAGGCCAAGGCCGGCAGATCACCCGACGTCAGGAGTTTGAGACCAGCCTGGCCAACATGGTGAAACCCCATCTCTACTAAAAATACAAAAAATTGGCCGGGCGTAGTGGCAGGCACCTGTAGTCTCAGATACTCAGGAGGCTGAGGCAGGAGAATGGCGTGAACCCTGGATGCGAATGTTGCAGTGAGCCGAGATCGCGCCACTGCACTCCAGCCTGGGCAACACAGCGAGACTCCGTCTCAAAAAAAAATTAGCTGAGCATGGTGGCACGTGCCTGTAATCCCAGCTACTCAGGAGGCTGAGGCAGGAGAATCACTTGAATCTGGGAAGCGAAGGTTGCAGTGAGCCGAGATCATGCCACTGTACTCCAGCCTGGGTGACAGAGCAAGACTCTGTCTCAAAAAATAAAATTAAAAAAAAAGAATAAATGTATGCATGTACTTGAAGCAGTTTAAAAAGTGCATAAGTATTTACAATGTTTTAAACATCATAATAAATATGTACATCCCTTTTCACATTTCATTTCAATATATAAAACAACTTTATGAGACCTGGTATTTTATCTGCATTTTATTTATAAGGACACAAGTCTCATAAAACATACTTATGCATATGGGTATGTATATAAAGTTGAATGACTTGACCAAGAGCACCCCGTTGACTAGGGGTACAAACAGGATACAAACCCAAGTAGAATAACTAAAGAGCTTCTAACTCTAACCATTATGAGATGCTGGTTTTGTTGGTTGTTAAGATGCCCACAGTTAATTTTTAATTTTATGAATAAACTTTGGCAGGAAATTATTTAAAATAACTAAATTCAGCATAAATATAAATATAAGAAAATGAATTTGAGAGAAAAATCACTCTCCTAATGGCTGAGTTCCTCCTAGATAATATAGCCAAATGGTCACTCAAAATAACTAGTACAAAATTTAGTTTTAAACAATTTTCCAAGAATAATACCCTTGTGAAACTTTAAGGAAATAATGTTTGGAGGTTTAAATATCTCCCTAAAAGGTTGTACCACTCCTACCTCTTAAAAATCTAAATTCTGCATATTGTAAATACATGTAGCTCTGCATAAAAATGCCCTCATGAAACATATTATAAGAAATAAAAACCCATGTGAATTGACCATAGAAAATGTTATCCAAATTGTAACTGCAAGATAGTTTTTAGATAGTGTCAAGGGTCAGATTTCAGATATGATATACGTAATACTAAACTTTAGCTGGTCTCATTTCATTGTTCTTCCTGGATGAACTTTCATGCTAATTGCACAGCTCTGTTCCTACATTGGCTTTGGTGAGGCAAACTAAAACACACTTAGATTAAATATCAACGCGGTTACCCAAAGAGATGATAGGACACAACTCTGATCCATTTGCTTACTGTCTCCTTTGTCATCATCATTCTCAATCAAATCCTGCCAGGCTTTGAACATGTGATTACACTCTTCGAAGCTACAACAGAATCACAGAAGCTGGTTTAATGATGCCTAAAGCAAATAATTTAGATGAGGCCCCTGACATCCCGAGTCAGAAATACTCAGTAGAAAAGGGGTCCATGCTAAGTCTGTACATGTCCACAGAATACACACATGCATTATGGGTGTGTGTGCAGACATACAAATGTTTAGATATAAATGTAAAACCCATTTTGCAGTTGAAATCAATCAATAAATTTAATTTGAGCAGTAGGAGTAGCAGGCAGAGAGCATTCATGGGAAGATAATAAATTAGAAATCCAGTTTTGCTATGAGAAAACTTAGCAACAACAGTGCCTAGGGTGATTTTTGCACCTCAAACAAAAACTGCCTCTCCATCCTTACTTTAGGATGGAATTAAGGCCAACATTCATTAAATGTATACCATGTGCAGGCTCTTTGGAACATGCAATTGCCAGTGTTAGGTAAGAAGTAGGAATTACAGATCTCCCAAACAATTTCACCTTAGTATTTATTCAGCCTAATCCTGCACCATTACTCCGGCTAAAATTCCTGAGGTAGTTCTGGTCTTCTCTCTTTCTCCCATACCCCTCACCCAGTACTCAAAACTGTTAAGCCTCTACTTTCAAATTCCATCATGAATCTTTGCATCATCGCCTACCCTAGTCTAAACCGCATCATCCTTCTCCTTAACTATGGCAAGTTCCTTCTAACAGGCCTCTCTCATCCAGGTTTAACCCTTTATAGTCAAGTCTTTACCCATCCACCAGAGCCATTCCTTTAAAATCCGTGATAGATTATTTCACATCACCATTCAGATCCTACCGTTCATTATTAAAATGGTCAAGGCTCACACGACTGGCCCCTGATTATGTCTCTGGTCTTACCTTCTATTACTTTCTCTAGTTCTGTGTAATTTCTTGGCATTGTTTGAAGATACCAGACATACACATACATTAGGGTCTTGGCAGTCAGCATTTCCTCACCCTGCAATGCTCTCTCTTAACTTCATCACATAATTTAGGTCTTTGATGAAATGTCACCACAAAAAGTCTTCCCTGGCTACTTTAATTAGGAACCTCCTCTCATTTTTCTTTATCTTCTCAGTTTATATTTCTTTATAGTACTTATTACCACCTGATTTGTGTAAGTATAAAGGTATGCATATAGATATAGATAAAAACTTGTCTATTTTACCCTCTTAGAATGTAAGCTCCATGTGAATAGCTATTTATATCCTTTGAAAATGTCATTCCATTAAAAATTTGATGAACAAACATATTCACCAGACACCACTGCCGCCCGACCATGCCTCATCTTCTGTGAACGTCACTCTCTGACAAACTCTGAGGAAATCCTTCTGCTTTCCTCCGCCTTCTTCCCCTTCGAATACAACAGAGATAGTAGTTTTTTAAAAAATTATTTTCTCTAAGAAATGAGCCCTCCTTGCTTTTACGGTTACTAGTGGGCTCCAGCCTACGGCGCTTTGCATTTTTGCCTCAGAGCACTACAAGTTGAATTCTGCTCACAACTATATCATGACTCCTTACAATATGGGTACAGATCACCTCTTAGATTTCGAATTAAAATGCTATTTTTTATTCTTCTTCTATTTAAGACTTTTATAGCGTTTCATATTGTATACTGTTCTATGTTTCCATGTGTTTCCCAGTTCAGCTCCTACCAGAGGCTGCTGCTTCCCAGTCTCATTCAAGGACCTCTCCTCCAACACCAATCCATCAAAATGTTAACGCTCTATAGGACTCCACATGTGCCTTTCTGTACAGTAGAAACACTGCCTGAACAATCTCAAATATCTCTATAGCTTCAACTCTCAAATACCCATTATTCGTTTTACCATTCTTAGCTCCTTGAGAAAAGGGGCCTTAACCTACTCATTACTGCCTCACTAGCTTTAAGCCTAGTACTTGGCAAAGCATGGAAGGTAAGTAAATATCTGCTGAATGAATGAGAACTCTCAAGTAAATGTATAACTCTATGTAACATCTCACCTTTGCTTCCAGAACCGTAGCACTTTCTAACTACTACTAGATATGCTCACTTGACTGGGAGTGTCTTCGTACATTTAATGCACACGTTCACAACGTAAGTCACATATTTCTCCATCTCCTCTTTCCTCACCCTCAAGTTTAGTGCCAAATGGTCCCCTTCTTCTATAGTTTACATCTTGAGTCAAGCATTTGAGAATCATTTCTCCTCCCTAATGGTGCATATCCAGTTTTCAACTTCTGAAGGCTTTTTCTTCTAAATGTCTCTTCAGTGAGTCTTCCCTCATTTAACATTGACACGATTATGTCAATTCATGCCCTCATTATTTCTTACCAGATGTACTGCAATGACTTCTGAACTGTCTTTCCTGCCTCCAATTTTACCCTACTAGTCTTCCTTATGGTTGCTCTTTATGGTTGTCGTTGTTGGTTTTAATGGTAAAATCATCATATCATATTACTTTCTAAAAATTTGTGGAGAGAGTTCTGTATCATTCTAGAATGGATATAAATCAAATTTTTAGCATATCATAAAAGCCCAGCATGTTAAGAATCTAACCTCTTCTTTGTACATCTTCCTTGACCCTTGACTGTTCTCTCAACTTCCAAGATCCATCTACTCTCCAGTAGTTGTTCCCCTTCTAGTCATCCAAGTGTCAGAAGTTGTGGCTTACTGCACATGCTTATCCCTCTGCACAAAATATCCTCACCTCCCTCAATATTTCTGATGCTTTTACAAAGACTTAAACACAATTTCTTTTAAGAAGCCTTCCTTTCTTTATGTTATCATCAAGCCCTTTCTTCTTTCTCTCATATACAAGATCCCAGTGTAAGGCTGATAAAGGCAGGAGCACTTGTCTCTCGTTCACAGCTAGTATTATAGAGCTTAGTATGACTTGCACCAAGGAAGTACATATCAACCATTTCCTGAATAAACAAGTTTGCAATGATTACTTTTTCTTTTCCCTACTCAAGTAGCTCCTCAATGGCAAGAAGCAATGTTCATCTCCTTCCCAGTGAACGAAACACTGCAGGCATTCCATGTTTTGTTTTACTCATTTAATTAAAAATACAGAAGTATTCATGTGTACACCTATACATATGTATGTATTCAATGCAAATTAAGTATGTCTCAGTTTATTATACTTGAAGTCAAGCCAAGAAGTCCATAGGCTTGCCAGGGATACAGATTGTTAGCTTGATTCCTAAATGACCACGTCTGGTCTAAAGGATAAAACAGGTTCCTTAGTCAAGTATATGCAAGTCTGATTCCAAAGCATGATCAGTTATTTCATTTACATTGTCAACTCTGCCCACTCTGGACAACTGTAATCCCCGATTCAATGAATGTCTCTAGAGACATCTCACCATTTCTGATTACTTGAGTCCAGGTCCAAATGTGACTATAAAAAATAGACTAATGAAAATGCTATAATGAGGATCCAACTATTAGAGAAAAAGGGAAAGGAGAGAGAAAATTCAGTGGAAGAGAAGATACCAAAAAGAAATAGCATTTGAATAGGGAGTTGAATGGTGGCTAGGAGTTCAAAAGTTCAGATGAGAATCAATAAGAAATCAAAAGAAAGATTGATAAGTAGTGGCTATCTTCTAAAAAGTTGCTATTTATCATAATGAGGATATCAACCTCTTAGAATACATTTTAAGTTGAACATTTGTGGTAACAATTTGATATGAAATAATTAAAAAGTTTTGCTGTAATACCTCATCTGCATGTAATAGCTTTAGCTAAGGTTGTCAGGCACTGCATATAAAATGCCATTTTAGAAATGTATTAATTTACTAGTTCATTAATCAATTGAACTCATTTGATAGGGAGGAGATACAAGGATAGGAATGTAGAAAAGAGGAGAGCAGAGGAGAGTGAAGGGGAAGGAAGAGAATCAGCACAATCTGCAGATGAAAAGCTAGAACCCAAGTGGTGAAGAATGGGAACAGGGTGTCACAGTGCTTAATTACCTCACTCCAAATGTGTAACGCAGGAAAAGGTGTAAAGTGGAGTAAAATAAGGAGGGGAGAAGATTCTCTCCCAAGGGGAACTTGCTCTTACAGATGTGAGCTACTTTATTTATGAATAAGGAATGGACTCTGGAGACAGTTCTGCCACTTGTTATCTCAGTAGCCTTCAGCTATTTGCCCATTTCTTACTACTCAGCTCCCTCACCAGTAAAATGGGAATTATTTTGGTACTTATCTCATTGCACTCTTATGAAAATGAATTGAATCAGTATTCCCAAGGCACTGAGAAAAGGACCTGACACATAAATCAGCACTACCTAACTCTGTATGCCGAACAAATATGTATGCATTTTAAGATAACAAAATAAGCTCAAAACATGACTTTGCAGCATATTAAAAACAGACAATAACATACATCCATTGACCATTCCAGAAGAGGGCTTGGAGAGAGCTTTAGTTCCCACAGATTATCTATCAGATACATTTGGATCAAAAATTTACATTTCTCAGCCTCATACATATTGCTTGGCAAACACTGCTTCGTATCCTACCTGTGTTCCTAAACCCATGTTACATAGACGTACTAGAGTCCTCAATTCTACCAGCCCTATCTATCTATCTATCTATCTATCTATCTATCTATCTATCTATCATCTATCCATCTCTAAATAATAATATCTATATTAAGGCATAAACATTGTAAATTCCATAACTCAACTTCCGTTAACTAAAAAAGGTTAACTTTGTAAATTTAGCCTCCAGAAGATTAATAAGTGGATTAGTTTGTTCGAATTTCATCAAGACTACTCCTTAATAAGATTTTAAACAATCCAATATAATTTATTTCTTAATGAGCTGGAGCTAGATTGGGTTCAAACTCCAGCTGTTTATTTAAGACTAATGGGACTTGGGCTTCATGTGTCTTTGCCTAATTTTCCTCATATGTCAAATAAGGATAACAATAGAGTATTTCGTACATATGTTTGTATGTATGTATGACACTTAAAATATCACCTGGCAAATACCACTGTGTAAGCATTCACTATGATCACTACTGTTGTTATTCTGGATAAAGCACAATGATTATATCCCTTCCTTATACTAACGAGAAATCACATTCTATTCTTAAATGAAGAGCCAAATATATAACGGGTTCTATAAATCTCCATTTATTTTAAATTCTATTCATAAGCAAAACATTTTTAAAAGAAATATTTTGAAGTATTACATCATTTTTAATAAAATGTCTATAAAAAGTTGAAAACATATTTAATGAGCACCTGTTTTAGCATCTATGGTGCTTCTTGTCAATCATTTTTTAAATGATGCAGCAATCATTAACATTCACCATTTTTGAACATACATATGTAAATTAATGATTTCTCTACACCATCAGATTTGCTATATGGAAATTACCTATGTAAATAGCATATGGCAATTTCTTCCCAATAATTCCTAGATACCCATCCCCTAGTAGTAGTTTAATATGCAAGAGAATAGCATCCTAGTTCCTGAAATAAAACCTTGCATCTTTCTATCACCAGCCATTCACAAGTAGGAAAGCAAGGAGGCACCAAATGTTAACCTACCTAACAGTTCTTAATCTCTTCTTAAAAGGTCTGCTGTGTACATAAAAAATAACAAGAAGTCATAATTTGACTGACACATTCCTTATGTAACAATAATCTTCATTTGATAGAATAACGAAATATTTTTACTTTCTCATTTTACCTGCAATGACAAATTTAGGAACAACCAGGGCCAGAATTTTTAAATGGCATAGATTCTCCACTTTTCTTTATTTAAATAGAAAAGAAAAATTTTTGTGAGGGTTACTGATTAAATCAGTTCTTAAAAATACAGTAATAGCTAAAAGCTCATTAATGAGCACTCTCCTTGTTCAGTATAATTTATATAGTGAAAAGGAGGAAATAAGCCATTAAAAAGTCATTCAGTGGGATCAGAGTGTAGACCAGGTGAGTTTTTCCACAGCCAATTTGAAATTAGTTTATTAGAACATCTATATGCATACAGTAGGATATACAAAGATATGTTTTTATACAAAAACAGTCATTTCAGTCTATATACTAGAATCTGTCTGTGGTAGGCAGAATAATGGCCCTCAAAGATTCCCACATTCTAATCTCTAAAAGCTGTGAATATGTGTGAATATGTTGCCTTCTGTGGCAAAGAGAACTTTGAAAATGTAATTACATTAAAGATCTTGAGACTCAAAGATTATCCTGGATCATCCAGTTGGGCTCAATGGAAACACAAAAAGATTCTTATAAAATCAACCTAAGTGTCCATTAATGGACAAAATGGATAAAGAAAATGTGGCATGTATACAAAATGGAATCTTAATCATAAGAAAAGATATTACAATCTTGTCATTTTTGAATAAGGATGAATCTCTAGGATGTTAAGTGAAATAGAACAGATACAGAAAGACAAATACCACATGATCTCACTAGTATGTGGGATCTAAAAAAGCCGCAGAAGTACAGAGCAGAAGAGAAGTTACCAGACACTGGAGAGGGTAGGAAGGAGACGGGGAAGGGAAGAGATTGATCCATAGGTATAAAATTACAGTTAGAAAGGAGAAATAAATTCTGGTGCTCTATCGAACAACAGAGTGAAGATAGTTAACAATATTGTATCGTAAATTTGAAAAAAAAAAAAACTAGAAAGAGGATTTTGAATGTTCTTATCAGAAAGAAATGATAAATGTATGAGGTGACGGACATGCTAAATGCCCTGATTTGATCACCACACATGTATACACGTATGGAAACATTACACTCTACACCATAAGTTTATGCAATTATTACATGTCAAATAAAACTAAAAACAAATCTTAAAAATATGTATCTATCTTAAAATAATAATTAGGTGGGAGTTTCAGAGTAGGATAAAGATTTGAAAATGTTACTATGCTCATTTTGGAAAAGAAGGAAGGGGCCAGGAGCTAAGGAATGCAGGCAGCCACTAGAAGCTGGAAAAGGCAACGAAACTGATTTTCCCCTAGAGCCTGCAGAAAAAAATCACAGTCCTACAGACAGACTGATTTTAACCCTATAAGGCTCATTTCAGATTTCTGACTTCTAGAACCTAAAATAACATATTTTAATGGCTTTAATCCACTGAATTTGTAGGAATTCATTATAGCAGCAATAAGAAACGAAGGCACCGTTTCTCTAAAAATAATGCAGCTAACATCTTCACATAATTCTTATAATTCAATCTTTTTTTTTGAGACGGAGTCTTGCTCTGTCACCCACGCTGGAGTGCAGTGGCGCGATCTCGGCTCACTGCAAGCTCCGCCTCCCGGGTTCACGCCATTCTCCAGCCTCAGCCTCCGGAGTACCTGGGACTACAGGCGCCCGCCACCATGCCCGGCTAATTTTTTGTACTTTTAGTAGAGATGGGGTTTCACCGTGTTACCCAAGATGGTCTCGATCTCCTGACCTTAAGATCCGCCTGCCTCGTCCTCCCAAAGTGCTGGGATTACAGGCGTCAGCCACCGCGCCTGGCCCAATTCAATTCTTATGATTCAAAAATTGTCAGAATTCGTACAATTCTTATAAATCTTATAAAAATAATTCGTATAATTCTTATAAAAATAATAATTTTTATAATAACAATTATTATAATTATGGACTGTTTTATTATTACACAATTTTTTAAGATTTCATAAAACTAGCACCAGCACTAACAAAAATGTTTACACCTGATCAAAAGAAGCTCTAACTAAAATGTAACTATTTAACAAAACAGATTAACACCACCACCCAACGTTAAAGAGGAAGAAAACTGGCTGGGCGCAGTGGCTCACACCTGTAATCCCAGCACTTTGGGAGGCCGAGGTGGGTGGATCATGAGGTCAGGAGATGGAGACCATCCTGGCTAACACGATGAAACCCCGTCTTCAATAAAAATACAAAAAAAAAAAAAAATAGCCAGGTGTGGTGGTGGGTGCCTGTAGTCCCAGCCACTCGGTAGTCTGAGGCAGGAGAATGGCGTTAACTTGGGAGGCGGAGCTTGCAGTGAGCTGAGATCCGGCCACTGCACTCCAGCCTGGGCGACAGAGCAAGACTCCGTCTCAAAAAAAAAAAAAAGAAAAAAAAGAAAAGAGGAAGAAAATTTTCCTCAGTTTTACTACGTCACAGAAACTTTCATTTTTGAAATACACTCAATGTTAAATACAAAGATATAAATATATACAATATACCAATAGGTTTTGTTTTTTTCACTTACTAATGATGTGTGTAGGATAGATTACCAAACTAGTTTCTTAAAGCGTATTTCAAGAATCTATACAATTACTTCATTAAGCTTTTCACATACATATATGCATGTATATACATATGTACACATATAACATATAATACTCATATATATAATACATATAGATGCATATATATTATACATATAATTCTTTCCAGATTTTTAGCTTAAATTTTACTTCTGAAGCCAAAACAGTGGAAAAGTGATTGAAAATGCATGCTTCGGAGTCTTTCTTCTTGGGTCTGGATCCTTGGATCCTTGGTCTGCCACCTACTAGTTGGGTGAACTTGGACATGTTATTTATCCTCTCTAAGCTTGGTATAATAATCAGTGAAGTGGGGATAACAATAGTACATTCTTCATTATGATGTGCAGCCAAGAATGCATATGAAATACTTGCCCAATCATGAGCGTAATTTGTATGAATAAAAGTTTTTCTTATACATCATTTAGTGCTCTACAACCCTTAGTGTAAAATCTGGCACATTTTGAACAAATATTAGATGACAATTTAATTTTAGGGTTGAATTTGGATCAAAGAGTCATTTTATGTAAAACGAAATTGTTTGTGAGTCTGTAATTTGAAAGTCAGATTTACTTGCTCCTTAAATCCACACTCTTTAGTGTGTGTAAATAGTGCTTTGTGTGATTAACATCTCTGCTTCCCTTGGACAAGTTTCACTCAACTATTTAGGAGCATTCTACTGCACCATAATTTACATCAATATCCAAGAGACAGTTTATTAATGAAACACGTTGCCATGTCTTATGAATTATGACTGTCTATCCTAAATATTGTTTGGATTAATCTTTTGCTCTATCGTCTTATATGGTATTCTAATATGTCAAATGTTCATAAAAATAAATGTTTGTATCCATTTACCAAAATACATGTCATGCAGATTAAGTCAGGAAGATTAAAAATACTCTAATATTTTAATTATTCAATTGTATTTTAGGTCTGTTCAAACATTTTGAAGTCTCACCTTAAAAAATCAACTTCGAAAGTTTTCTATTAATTGCAACATGTTATATTAGATTATAAGCAGTGACACACATGGCCTATTTCAAATTAATTATTCATTTTATTGCACTGTATGAATCTTTGTAATGTCATCCTTGGGATGACTTTTCCTTATAATAGCAGGCATTAACATTAGACACAAGCTTTAAAAAGGCAAAAAAAAAAAAAATGAGAATTTCTGTGAAACACAATTCCACTTCTCCATTTGGCTCTGGGACTGAATGTCATAAGATTTTTCATCCCAGATGATGAAAACCCAACTGGAGAAATAAACCATAACCTTTTGTAAACGCTGTATACAATATTGATCCCCTTTTGTAGAAAAAAGTATTTCACATTGCCCATGTTGATACTTAACTTACTCTGTGTAGTACAGTAATATTAGGGTGGGCAGGTAGCTTGCCACTTTTCACCTACCACAAAATAACATGGAAATATTAATACCCTTAGGTCCAAAACATCTGTGTTTTATAACTGTTTTAAAAGTTTTAGAAGGTTAAACATGAAATATAAAACATGAAATCAACTATATACATTGCAGTATCTTTGTCATTGTATTTTCTGAATTCTATAAATTATTGTTTTAACTTATATAGATCCATTTTTGAAAAGACAAACATTTAAGGTGATGGCTATCCCCAATACACTGAATTGATCTTTACAAATTATAGTAATGTATTAAATTATTACAGGCACCACCAAAATATGTATATCTATTATGCATCAATAATTAATAAATAAATAAATAAATGCCTAGAAAACAATAAACTATGACCAACCACTGTCCGGAGCTGCACGCCCCGGCCATAGCGAATAATAATTAAGGATTAAACGCCTGAGCTATATTCATTTCCACCCCACACCTTCTCCCTATCTTTGCCTTTTTTCCCCTGTACTAATACCTCATTAAAGATGGCGCTCTTCCTGCTTCTTCTTCACTCACTTTTCCCGAGCCCCGGAAAATTGTTACTTAATAGCGGAAGCGCAACATGACGTCCGACCAGAGAAACCGAAACTAACCTGGCCATCCCCTCGGCAATGAGATCATTTCCGCCTTAGCCCAACCCCTTCCCTTCCAAGTGTATATAAGGCAGTGCATTACCACCATTAAACGAGACTTGATCAGAGCACTGTCTTGTCTCCATTTCTCGTGTCTCTTGTTCCCCAAATTCCCACCCCCTCCTCCAGGGCCTGCTCTGACTATCCCGCGGGCCGGGATAAACCACTTCAAATTGTGTGGGCAAATATCTACTCACATACACACAACTTCAAACTGTGTTTCCTGTGAACCTTCCAACGGTTTGCCTATGTCATACTGTGCCATTTTATGCCGTTGTTAAGAGACATGAATACAGATTATCGAGTGAGACACTTCTGTTTTTAATCTAGGTTTTCAATTTATTGGTTACATAACCTTTCACAATTTATGCAGTCTGAGACTTAGCCTCTTCCTCTGAATTTTGAGATACTATTAAAGATGTTGAGAATTTTTCAAATCAAGTTCCTTCTACATAGCATGTTCTCAGTAAATGGTATTATTATGGGCATGATTATAAATTCCCTTATCTTTCCAATAAGAGTATATGCCATTTGAAGACAAAAACCATTTTTATAGTTCTTTGAGTGTTTCCCTCAATGGCTAGAAAGTAGCCTGTTATATATACATAATGTCTAATAATGATTTGCTCAAAGAACAATTGTAATAAAAAATAAATAGAGGGCAATAAGTGCTAAACCATAAGGCACTGAAATATAAGCACAAGCAGAGTTCAGCTGCAAAGAATATCTGAGTGGGCTGGTATAGTCAGAGAAAGATGAATGGCAGAGAGAGAACTAGGAATGGAAAGTAAAAGCATTTCATAGGTAGGATAAGACTGGATAAATAAAATCACCCAATGTTCTCTGCAGAATACATTTCAGAAGCGTATTTTGACCTAATTGAAGTGTACTTAAAATAAAGTTCATAAAGTATTCATAAAATCACTTAATTTTGGAATTTCTTCATGTGTGTTCAACACTTCTATCTTAAACCATATTTAAACAGATCTTCTTTAGAATACAAACAGAAATGGAGAAGAGATAATACATTTTTACCTAAAATTATGTTAACATCAATTGTACCTGCAGCTATCATATTAACACTTAAAAATGATGGTTTATATATGTATTCTGACCTCATGTCTGGTACCTAGAGGAAATAATTATTTAGTAATATCAATACATTTTTAAATGTCTAAAATTCATCATATAAAATATTTGTATACTCATTAAATGTTTTAATCATTATTTCCATAGTCATAGTAATTCAGAGTAACTTTAGATTTCTGCTAAAAATCCTATTGGGTATTTTGTTCTTCTTAATAATTGAGGGAGTAAATTGCAACTTACTACTGGAAAACTTTCTTACTGTCCTATGATTCCAAGACCGCAGCAACTGCTTCAAAGGTTATCTACGGACAATTTTAAGCTAAAGAGTTTGTTCATGGATCTACCCATTAATTCTGTGGACCAAGTAAAATAAATGTGTTGTGTCAAGCAAACTGCTAAGTGCTTTATGTATAAATGGCAAACAAGTCACAGTAGTTCCTATCCTTTTGGTCATCCAATTTTACACATTAAACAAATCATTTCACAAATTTATACAGTATAGCCTGGGCGACCAGCCTGGCCAACATGGTGAAAACCTGTCTCTACTAAAAACACAAAAATTAGCTGGGCATAGTGGCACGTGACTGTAATTCCAGCTACTCAGGAGGTTGAGACACAAAAATTGCTTGAACCTGGGAGGCAGAGTAGAGTAAACCAAGATCATGCCACTGCCTTCCAGCCTGGGCAACAGAGCAAGGCTCCATTTCAGAGAAAAAAAAAAAAAAAAAAAAAGCCCACAAATATCTAGAGCATAATAAATTATAATAAGTACTCAGAGAGAAAATATCTAATGCTATAGGAGATATAACAGTGGATTTAAATTTAAATTTCGGGGATGGTGATTATTGAGGCGACTCTATTTTAATCTGAATATTGAAAAACCAGGATGAATTTGGCTAAAAAAATTGGGAGAGAGGAAGAGAATGTAATGGTTAATTTTATGTGCTAACTTGACTGGGTAATAGGATACCAGATATTTGGTCAAACTTTAAGTGTTTCTGTGAGGATGCTTTTAGATGAGTTTAACATTTAAATCAGCAGACTGATTAAAGCGGACGGTCTCTCTAATGTGAGTGGGCCTCATTCAATCAACTGAAGGCCTGAAAAGAACAAAAGGCAGACCCTTGCCCAAATAAAAGGGAATTCCTCCTGCCTGACTGCCTTCAAGCTGAGACATCATGTTTTTTCATGCTCTGGGAGTCATGCTTAAACACTTCTTTTTGGGCCTAAAGCATGCCAGGCTTTAGGCTGGAACTACATCCTCAGCTCTCCTGGGTCTCCACCTTGCCAACTGCAGATCTTGGGACCTGACAGCCACCATAATCATGTGAGCCAATTCCTTATTTTATATATGTAGCAGGTCCTTGAATAACATTGTTTCTTTCAACATCTTTTCATCATGCTTTTGATGAGAAAAAGAAATCAATTCCCAGCAGCCTGTGTGGAGTGAGGAGGTTCTCCATATCTGCATGGGTTTTTTCTGGGTACTCCGGTTTCCTCTCAAATTCCAAAGACATGCACATTAGGCAAACTGGCGTGTCTAAACTGTCCCAGTATGAGTAAGTATGGGTACGTGTGAGTGCACCCTGTGATGGAATAGCAACCCGTCCAGGGTTGCTTCCCAACTTGCACCCTGGGATGCTGAGATAGAGTCTGGCCACCTGCAACCTTGAACTGGAATAAGCAGGTTGGAAAAATGCATAAATGAATGAATTAACACAAATGATTGTAAAATAAAAATCTGTAAAGCAGATGATAACCATACACATGCACGAAAAAACAATGTGACACGAATGCACTCAGCAAGCCCACCATATCTATTATTGTTTGTTTTGAATTGCATGGTGGTAGGTAGTGACAGTTTTCATTTTGCAAATGTTGATTCCTTGATTTGACCCACTGCCACTACGACTGCAGTCACTCAATGATTCACCAAAAATTGGGTAAATAATTATCTTACTTGGTGTTATGATTTCTTAAAAGTCTATATAACTAACATTTATTTCAATGTTTAATATTAGAAGCTTTTTGGGTCTTTATTTAGAAATTTGGTGATGAGTTTGTGACCAAAAATATACCACAGGAACTTGACTGTCATTTATGTTAACTAGCCTATAGTAAAATTCGTTTCATTATATGTCATTTTGCTTAAAGTCACAGTTTTTAAGAACATGTAGATGACCTTAAGGGAGACTCTGTGTGTGTGTGTGTGTGTGTGTGTGTGTGTGTGTGTGTGTGTGTACACCCATAAATACTGAAGAACTCTAATACAGGGCAGACATTTTTGGAGCAATGGATAAGCACATACAAAGACTCTGAGGCAGAAAAGAGCTTAGAGCTTCCGTGGGATGAAATAAAAATCACTGTATCTCCACCACAATGCTTAAAGGGGAAGTAATTCAAGATGAGGCAGCAGAGTGGGCAGGGCCATATCTGGAGTGTGTGAGAATGATAGTAGAGGTGCAAATTTATCTTCAGAGGAATGAGAAACCACTGAATGGTTTTCAAAGCAGAAGAGTGATGTAATCTGCTTTGTTGTTTTTAGCCATCACACAGGCTTGATACACGGATGTATGGAGGGAGGTACATGAAGCATGAGGAAGGGGCACTCACAGGGCAAATGGGAGACTAATGAAGAGAATACTGAGACAAAATAGAAACATGGAGGGGATAACAGTGGTGGCAGTGGTACATCTGAGATCTATTTGGCAGAACTGATCCTCAAATAAAGGTGATGGTCTGCTTTCAGGGATAAAAACAGAAAGGTCAAGGTCAAGCATGACTTTCAGGTGAATGATATGTGGACCTGGGTGACTTAATGAGAAGGAGTAGGGTGAGAAGAAAGAGTTGGGTAGACCAACAGTCCAGCTTTTAACATAATAATGTTGATGCCTTTGAGCACTCTGAGAAAAAATGTGAAAGAGGCAGTTACACATACAGATCTGGAGCTCAGAACAAAGACCTGATATGTAAGTTTAAAAGTTGGCAGACAGGGATGATATTTAAACTGCCTAAGGCAAGAGGGTGCGTGGTGAGAAAAGAAAGAGGGACAAGGCCAGAAACATAAGGATCTTGATCACCTGTGATTGAGGAGAAGAGGAAGAACTAGCAAAGGATATACAGAAGCATTAGCTGTCAAATATATTTATCTGCTAGAAGGTATTATTATCTTCTTTTGCTATAAAGTACTATCAGAACATCTGAAATTATTTTGGAATAGAGAAGGTTATTTACACAAAACCTATATGCAGCCCATATTCCTCTCATCTATTATTTCTGAGAACAAAATTTTATATAGCCATTATAAATTATTCACAGAAAAACCTGAACTTTTACTATACATACATAACAGCAGTAAAAGTATCAGAAATAAATGAATGTTCTTAAATGTTATATAATGAGACTATATCCAGTGATGGAAAAACTAAAAAGTAGGTTTCCTTTATCTGAAAATACTAATTTGTTCAAGTTATAATAGTTACATGTGTTGAAACAGAATTAAGCTTTGATTCACAAGTAACAAACTTATAAAGATGATATTAAAATTTCATTAAAGTTTCGGGATTATATAATTATTTCCTGAGTTAAAACAAGTACTGTGAAACATCAGCAAACCAGGCAAATGGATATTGCATAAAAAATTAGTATCTTATAACTCTTTAGTAATTTTTAAAATTGCAAAGATCATTTCAATGCTGCTCCCCTCCCCTCAGGCACACACAAATATTTATCCAGCAACTGATAATTAATAGTGGAAAGAAAACATATCACTTTTAATTTTTTCAAAAAAGTAAAAATGAATAAGAACTATAACTCAGAGTCAGAAATCGGGATTTCAAAATCCCTAAAGAACTGACCTGTGTGGCCCAGATTCTTACCACACCACAGGGAAGTAATTGAAAGTCTGAGCCAGATTCAGGCTGAAGCACTGTCTGACAGACTATCTTCTCTTCATTTTTATCCCACTAACTTCCAAAAACCAATGCACGGAGCCACTGGTGGATGTGAATGCCATACCAGGAGAACTTCAATATCCCATAAGAATCTTAGATGGACAAGAAATAATTCTCACCATAAGAAGATGTGAAATTGCCACAGTTAAGGTCTTCTAAAATAGAAAAATCAATTTTCTATGGAACATACACACACACACAAACAACTCAGGAAATAAGAACAAGACAATAGCAATGATTTTTCCAAGAGAATAGATTTCATTCATCCAGGGAATACTGTGGAAGCAATAGTTCTTTTTTGAGATTTGCTGAGATCTATGACTGAGATTGCTCGTGAGCTTTCTGTAATTCTGTCTTCTCTAGGTGAAATGGGATAATATACCAGAGGAAGGTATGTGCAATGACGCTGGTGCTTGAAGAGTTGGGGAAAGTAATAATTATAAGGACTACAAAATTAGATGGTTATCTCTGGAGGCTACCCACGCATTTGAGAAAGCCAGTGGAAAATGGGAAGATGACACTGATGTATTACTGTGGTAAGCAGTAATAAACCAGTAACAAACAAACCAAACCTCGCCAAAAAAAGTCCATATCTTAATTCCCGGAAACTGTGAATATGTCAGACTGCATGACAAAGCGGAAGTAAGACTGTCAATCAGCTGTCCTTAAAATAGAGAGGACATCCTGAAGTATCGGGGTGGGTCCAATGTACTCGAGGGTCTCAGAAAGTGCAAGACAGAGGAGGAAGAGGAGAGTCAGAGGGAGACAGGACTATGGAAGAAAGGCACAGAGAGATGCGATGTTGTTAGCTTTGGAAACAGAACAAACAGGCCATGAGCCAAGACACATAAGCAGGCTGTAGAAGTTGGGAAGAGCAAAGAAATGGATTCTCCCTTAGAGCTTTCAAAAAGAAATGCAGCTCTGCTGAACCCTTGATTTTAGCTCAGCGATACCCATGTCAGGCTTCTGACCTACACAGAGAATTAATATTGCTTAAAACCACTAAGTTTGTGGTAATTTGTTACAAAAACAAAAGAAAACTAACACAACCATCAATTTAAGGCCAAAGATCTTCCCAGGGAGTAAAAAGAATTTCACCTCTATAAATAGCGTAAAAATTCCTTAGCTTCAGATAGAGAACTATAAGAGCAAAGATCTAGATATGGTTGAATTCACCTAAAAAGTTAGCTACGTGAAAGTAAGGGTGCAAATTAGGAGTATAAAGAGGCCTAGAGATAACAAAATCTGGTTTGATGCAGTCAATAATCTTGATCATCAGGTTCCCATGGACATTATGTGCCTACAGAAGTCTCCTCCCTGTTAAGAGACGAGTGCTTCCTGCTTCCCCCCTGCTTGAAGACAATGAAGATGACTCTTCCCTGAAAAAGAACATAAGTCTCACCCAGGATTTTCCAATACCTCCTCTGCTGGCCATATGGCCAATAACTAAGGGCAAGTCACAACTGGCTGAAGTGTTAACTCTTCAAAAGGAGCACAGAGACAGTAGTCCAAAAGAGCCACAGCACCTAGCCAATATGTTCCAGTAGAATCAGGAGAACAACTTTGGAACCAATTCTGAAGATGCTGGGTCACCAGAGAATGGAACATAAAGTTGAATAACTGAGAGTGCCAGTTATGAAGAGATCTCCACCTATCAAGACAGTATATTTCCCCCTTAGAATATATCCCAACTCCCCTACTGGCAGCCAAACTCATCACCAGGGTTAAGTTACAAGTGAACCCAGCAATGAAGGTGCTAAGAGTACCAAGGGAGAAAAGAAGAAAAAAGCTCTGAATGAGGTAGATTTAACCAATAAGTACTGGCAGAAGCTAGAAGAGTATGTAGGTGAATTGATTCTAAGGATGCTAGATTAAGATGGGAAGGAATATAATGCTGGGTAAGGGAGGCATTTTTGATGTGGGAGGACCCTCCCAGGATACAGGATTTAATAACACCCTGGTGAGGACTCCAGAAAATGGTGTGATAGTGTTGCTAGGATAAAGACAGTATTGCATTCTAAAAACAATGTAAGATATCAGTACCACTCTTAAAGATCTAAAGGAGGCACATTTTATAGTACTCATTGTGCCCTCCATTTTATTCACCACTCTTGTTGATACAACAAGCAGATAGATGCTGGAAGCTGGAATTGAACTACACAAATTCAACCAAGTAGAAGCCCGAGTCGCCGGTGCTTGGCCAGTTACAGTATCTTTGCTACAGCAGATTAATGCAACTTTAGGTCATGGTACCTGGCAATTATCTAGCGAAAACACTGTTATCCATCTCTACCAAGAAAGTGAACCAGAAGCAGTTCTCATTCACATGGACATAAAAACAGCATGCACCTTCCATCCTAACCCAGGACTAAAATAACTTTTCTGTCCTCTGCCACAATATAGTCTGAAAGAATGTGAATTTATTGGATATTAGAAAGAACATTATCCTGGTCCATTATATAATATCAACGACACCCTGTAAGAGAACCAAATAAGCAAAAAGTGGCAAGTAGTTTGGAAGTCTGGGTAAGACATGTGCTCAGAGGATGGAAAATAGACACCTCCTCAGTGAGTTGTAGGAGTCTATGGCCTGAGTCATGGAAAGACAATCTTTCCAAAAAAAAAAAAAGACAAATTGATGCACATTCCAAAATAAAGGGCAATCTTCCAAAAAAAGAACAAATTAGCTCACTTTCCCTATCAATAAGAAGGTAGCACAATCCATAACAGAACACTTTAGATCTAAGAGAGAACACAGTCCATGCCGGGAATACTGTTCTGACCTACTTACCCGGGCCACAGAAGGATGCTGGCTTGGACTGGGGCTTAGGGCAGTTAAAGACCTTGGAGGAGGTACAGGTTCAACTGAAGAATTAATTCCTCAAGCTTAGACCATATAACCCCAAACACCCCATGATATTAGAAGTATCTTCGGTGTGACAAGCAACATGTAAAGTCTACAGGAAGTCCCTGTATGAAAATCAAAATGTTAGCCACTGAAGGTTTTTCAGCAAGCCTGTACCATTTGCAATATAGAATTACAAATCACTTGGCCGGGCGCGGTGGCTCAAGCCTGTAATCCCAGCACTTTGGGAGGCCGAGACGGGCGGATCACGAGGTCAGGAGATCGAGACCATCCTGGCTAACACAGTGAAACCCCGTCTCTACTAAAAATACAAAAACTTAGCCGGGCGAGGTGGCAGGCGCCTGTAGTCCCAGCTACTCGGGAGGCTGAGGCAGGAGAATGGCGTGAACCCGGGAGGCGGAGCTTGCAGTGAGCTGAGATCCGGCCACTGCACTCCAGCCTGGGTGACAGAGCGAGACTCCGTCTCAAAAAAAAAAAAAAAAAAAAAAAAGAATTACAAATCACTTGACAAACAGTTTATGGTGTACTGCTGGGAACTTACTTAGGCAGAATGCCTGAAAATAGGCAATTAAGAGACCATGGTGCCAAAAATGTCCATTATAACTAGGTTTTGTCAGCCAAGTCATAAGATCAAGTAGGTCCTGTAGGAGTCCATTATTAAATAAAATTGATACATCTGGGACTGAGCACAAGTAGACAGAGAAAGCCCAAGTAAGCTACATGCAGAAATGGCAAACCCCTACATCTTTCCTGTTGCACTGCCTCATTTCCCTCAACTCATCCCTATGACTGCATGGGCAGTCCTTTCTAACCACCAAGTTCAAGACAGGTTCACAGATCAGTTAGCTCCACATGTGGTATAAACCAAAAAGGTACTGCACCTGCCCTGCAGCCCCACTAATGGGTGCCTTCAAAGAGTGCAATGAGAGAAAATATTCCCAATGGGGTAGAGCTTCAGGGACCATACACGTTGTATGGGAAGAGAAGTGGCTGCAGTAAAAATAAACATAGTCTTATTGGCAGCAGTGAATAACTTGGCTGATTGTTGGCTGGAGGCCTGCAAAGCTAAGTGACAGAAAATCAGCAACAATAACTCAGAAAAACAGGTATGCAAATGTACCTCCTATGGGAGTGGGTACAAAGTAGAGACATCTTTGTAGACCATGTAATTGTCCCCCAGAGAGCATCCACCACACAAGAGGCATGTGGCAGACTGTATTCTTTTAAAAAGGCCACAACAATTTCTCCAATTCTCCAAGTCCTCCATTAAATGTAAACTTAACACTATTCCCATAAAGAGGTGTAAAGAGGTGGGATCTATAATCCCTTTCTTTCAACCTGAGTGGACCTTTTGTCTCTGCCTCAAATAATAGAGCGCCACATAATTGATGCATGTAACTTCCAAGGCAAAATTCGAAGCAATCCTTTGTACCTTTTCAGGATACTTACTCTCAGAATCCTGACACCATGCTCTAAGAAAACCCAAACTATGCGAGAGTTCATATGGAGAGGTAACATATAAGTGTTCCACCTTCCAATTCAGCCGAAGTCCCGGCTATCAGCCAGAGTCTTAACTATCACATGTGTTAGTGAAGATGCCAGCAGATGATTCCAGCCCCCAGATGTCAAGTCATCCTCCATCTTCAAGTCTTCCCAGGTAGGGGCTCAGAAATTATGGGGCAAAGATAAGCCATTCTGAATATCCCTCGTATAAATTATTGGCCCAAAGAATCCACGAATACAATAAAGGGAGTGTTTTACACCACAAAGTTGGGGTGGGTTGTTACAGAGCAATAGTAATTGGAATCAGAATACACAATAACTTGATTTATTGACATTAGTCAGCTTGCCATTGCTACTCCAATGTTGCATCAATAGACACAAAAAGGAAGAAGTCATAGTGAAAAGTATGGACATTATCCGTATACTGAATAGCAAAAGCTCCCATTCATCAGCGTTGACCTAGCTAATGTTGCAGTTAAACGTCCAACCTGCCAGCAGGAGGAACCCTGATGTACCCCATTCCTCAAGGAAACTAACTAGGCATTTGGTAGAAATTGAGTACAGTGGACTCCACTTACAAATGAAAGATCAGAAATTCATCTTGATTGGAACTGACACTTACCTTGTGCCTACAGTGCCCCATAAAACACATCAATATAAGAGGTTTCAGAATATGTGATATACCCAAAAGGGGATCTCTCCTAACATTGTACTAAACAAAGGGATCCACTGAACAGAAAAGAAGGTGCTGCAATGACCATGGAATCTACTGGTTCTGCCACATCATCTAATAGAACACTCTTTTGAAGGAGCAGCATTAATACAGCAGCTTGGAGATGATGCTCTTAAAGAACTGGACCCCACATTTGCTGGATATGACACAGTCCTAAATTAATGAATATCATATGTAGCTGTGTCACATAATGACTATTATATGTAGCAGTAGGTAGAATACGTAGGTCCAAGAGCCAACAGGAGGCGGTGTAGTGTCCTCAGTCATCTTCACTCCCACAACATATGTAGGGTATCTGTACTTCCTGTCCCCAGAATTACAGGGCCTCTATGGCTAACATGTGTTGGTTCCCAGAGGAGGAACACTTTTCTTAGGGACAACAGCAAGAGTCTCAAACTCTTGTGACAGTTGTCACCTGTTTATTTGGGTTCCTTATGCAAAAGACAAGCAGGCAAAGGACAAAGTCACTTTTCAGGCAGGGATAATAAATCCTGATTGTCTGGAGGAGGCAAGGCTGCTGTTATGTAACATGAGCAGGGGAGAAGACCTCTGGCACCCCAGTGACCCACATAAGTATGTGTTGATGCTCCCCTACCCAGTTCTGGTAAAAAAAACCAATAAATGCATCAGCTGTGACCTGAGAAGATCTTGGGGACCAGGATCTTAGGTCCTTCAGGTCACTTCGCCAAGTTCACAATCTAGTCCTTTAGAATTGCTAGCTGAGGGTAACAGGTATCTAGAAGAAGTAGTAGAAAGGGGGAATGATGAGTATCAGACATGGTTCTGAGACCAGACGTAGGAGCTGACGTTTGTCCCACTAACATCCTCTTTTGTAAGTTTCCTTAAGATAAAAGGCCAGCTCCTGAGGGTCCAGTTCTCAAATAGGATAAGCAAGCAGATATGAGCAACACAAGTGGTCTAAGATGGGATGTAACATCCAGAACTCCTTCTGCATGAAGAAGACATCCACTCTCCCAACTTCCAAGAGTGTTAACCGATGGTTGCTCACAACTGAGTTCCTTCCAGAATTTCCCTTCCACCAAAGGGAGCTGCCTAACCCAAATATAGTGGTTCTGCCCCAGGGGCAACCCACATCCAAGGACTGGTAGAAGAGGGAGTAGACAGAATTATTTTTCTATTTGGAACATCTCTGAAGGTCCATCCCAACTCTACAGCATCTCATGCACTCAGCCTAGGACTCTGCTGCAAGTGAATCAGAGTTCACCTTCTCCCTCTGCTCTACCCAGGTTCCCTGCTTCCCTTACAGTTGTTCTTCCCAACATCACTCTCTAATAAGTTTACTCTTCGTGTAAACCTTCCACTTGGGGTTGGTTTCCTGGAGAAGTCAATCCATGACTTGCACACACTGCATTCTGCCTTGATCTATTTTATTAATCCTCATGACATGAAAGCCTCCTATCACCCTGCTATGTCAATAAATTTATTCCTATTTCTCTAGGCCTATTTCTCCAGGCTAAGATTATGACCAGGCTAACACATCTGCTCCTACCTATGCAACTTCAAGTCTAATCCCCAGAGCAGAGCACAATAGTAGGCTGAAATTCTGCTTTACTATTTTCATTATTTGCTTTATAAATAACTTTCCATCCGTAGAAATGCTGAGTCTTTCATTAATACTGTGAAAACCTCTGAAATGTCATAATAATTGTTGAGAGGGTGACAACTATGTAAAATGAATGAGAAGCAGTCAATAGTTAAGCCGCTAAAAAAATTCTTAGAACAAACTTAGAAATACCTTAAGAAAGTCTAAGTTAGTTTTCGTCACAGCCAAAGACATTTAAATGGCATTTTTAGGTTCATAAGATATTTTACCTTTTACTTTATTTAAGAAACTCTATTCCACCTTTCATGAATATTATTTAATTATTGTTGGTAAAATTAAATGATAAAGCACAACATACAGATGTACTTAAATCTTAGGTGTATAAGCGTGTACCTCAATTATGAAGTCACTACCCACTCTCACTCAAAATAGAGCATGCATCTAATATATCACAACATGCAAAAATTGGAAGCAGAGAAAGATTTTAAAAAGGTGCACTATATTCTATGAGTACTCCCAAATATAGAACTAAATGTGTAAATTGTAAAAACACGAAATCTATTGAACTCTTATGAACTTGGATTTGACTCATCTTTTACTCTGCCCTTTACAAAGGCTTCCAGTTTAATTTGAAATTTTTGGTTACAAAATGCATGACGGCTCCACCATTTAACATTAGCACTATTTCCAGTGTGCAAAAAGTCACATCCCATTAGTTTCAAGTATTTGGTCAGATATTAGGAAGTCATCATTTAAAGAAGGAATTCACAAAATCAGTGCTTCTCCATGCTTTTTTTTTTTTTTTTAAGAAGAAATCTGGCTTTGAAATACAATAACAACAGTTATGCTACAGAATTAATGAATTCCCAATTGTAAAATGTGAATGTATAATGAATTTCAGGGCAGTGCTCTTGCAGCCAGGCTGAATTAAGAGTTAAAGTTCTAAAGACTCAATTGCCTCTGAAAATTTGAGGGGGGATGTTTATCAGTTAAAGAAAACATCAGCTGCTTAGAAATGCATGGCGCTACAGCTGAATATAATACCTTTCCTGTTCTCTCTTGAAATGGTTTCCTATTGAAGCAGTTTCTGTATCAATCACACAATAGCCACAATGATACAGGGTTATACTATAGGACACAATAACAGCATTCAAAAAGCATAGGAAAAATGACTTTTATAGTGGCAAATACTGTAGCTAAAAGCCTAAAACAAATCACTAAACTGCACTAATTTGTAAGCTTTGAGGTTTGAGGAACTCACTGTCAGCTAAGAGAAGGGCAGAGCTCGCAATCAACTGTCCTCTTGAACACACAAGATTTTCAAGAAAAGAAATCCGCTGATAGAGTCTCCTCAATTAACTCTGTGTGAAAAATGCCCAAGCAATACCCAGAGGCAACTCAACAAAATTAGGCCAAATATGACATTTAACTATCAGTCTTTCCAAGGCCAGTGATTGTTAATCAGCCTAGGGAGAAATAAAGTAGTACACCTGACAGCGGTTATTTTTTATAAGCACATACCTACTATTGTACATGGAGGAATATAACTACTTCTGCAGAATATGTAGTAGAACCATTTCTTCATTTTTAGAGGTTACCAATTATGAATAAGCTTAAAATATCATATCATTCCAAAAATAAATTATATGAGAGAGAGTCCTCAATATGGGCATTTCAATACTGAAAAGAAAAAAGAATTATAAATCACATCTTTCTTTCCTAAGAAATAAAACTGTATGGTATAAAGTGCTGACATTAGCTACCTATATATACTTCTCATGTGACAAGCTAAAATGTATTACCCAAGCTGCATTTCAAGTATATACTGCTTGAGATAATTTTCAGGAATAGCCCAACGTGAGCTACCTAACTTTGATGATTTCATTAAAGTATAAGCACACCCATCTGAATATAATTTTAATAATATAAATAAATATGTATACAAGTATTTATTTTTACATACATTTCATATTTGATTCCAAATTCCGCCACCAGTAACTATATGGTGGTTATTTAAACTTCATAAATTTCAGATTTTGTATCTATTGCATACAAAGATTAGAGTATGGCATAATGTGTATAAAACTTCTAATACAAGGTGTGGCATACAGTAGGCACTTGATAAATGGCAATTATGTTATGAAAAAATACTATATCTCATCTTTAATTATTTTCAATTATAGGTGAAAAAAGATGAAAGATAATCCAAGTTGCTTAAGTTTTGTTTGTGCATGTATTTTAGAATCCAGACATGAATATAGACATGCTGGTGCACTAAAAGCTCACTTATAAAAAAGAAAATACAACTTAAAGGCCTGATTAGTAGAACGGCAGGGATGGTCTTCTGAATATGCAAGTGATGCTAAGCTTCAAATATATACATTATTGTAATGCAGGTGAAATAAACTGCACACGCATTGCTGTTAGGCAGCTAAGAAATACTTCTCTTTTGTCAACTGCAAAAAACAGAACTCATTGGAGTTTCTTTTTTTTCTTTTTTTTTTTTTTGAGACAGGGTTTCGCTCTTGTCGCCCAGGATGGAGTATAGTGGCGCAACCTCCGCCTCTCGGGTTCAAGCAATTCTCCTGCCTCAGACTCCTGAGTAGCTGGGATCACAGGCACTCGCCACCACGCCCAGCTATTTTTTTGTATTTTTAGTAGAGACGGGGTTTCGCCATATTGGGCAGGCTGGTCTCGAGCTCCCGACTTCAGCCAATCTGCCTGCCTCGGCCTCTCAAAGTGCTGGGATTACAGGCGTGAGCCACCGCGCTCGGCCAGTAATCGCAGTTTCTAAAGGTAATTTTGTAAACCCATGAACAATAGAAACACGAATGTATCACAAATATTTAAATACAAACTGAGTATTAGGTGAGAGACTGCATACTCTGCTGCCAATACTGAATTAGAGTTAGCTTTGCAAGAGAAGTGGGAAAAACACCCAGTTTCTTGGGATTAGCCTAAATAAAATTTAGCTACTATTCCAAGCATTGTTGAATACACACACACACTCTTATATACTCTTAACATAGTTAATAGATTTCTATTTGAACATGTAGTATGTATTTTTATAGTATACATGCCAATACTCTATATACAAATATATATTTGTATTATGAATGTGTGTGTATGCACATGCACATGTGCCTGTGTGTGTGTGTATCTTCTTTAGCTCTCTCTGGAAGAGGAGAGGTGGTTAAACATAAGGGTGTCAAAGTACTTCTTTGCATAAGTAAGCTTAGAGAGTTAAGGCATTAACAAATTAAACGACAGAAAATAAAAAACTTAAATACTTTTTGAAATATTAATCAAAAAGACATAATGATCATAGAGTTCAGCTGCAAAATCACAGGAAGCAAGAAGAAGGACACTTTCCACCCCAGCTGCTGCAATTGGAGGGATGTTTGATAGTGAGGCACAGGAAATAATCAGAGAAGAAGCAGTCTCTGAGAAACAAGACAGATTATTTCAGGCTGCAGTCCACTGGGAGTTATTCTTGTCTTGGGGAAAGACTGGGAGGTTTCTAAACCCCGATTTTCACAGTAATGATGTCATTATGTAGTTTATAATATTGTAGGGAATGGTCATAATGGAAAAGCGTTGCACTTCCTTAGACAACTATATGTAGATGAATCTATGCACAACAAAGGAGGAAAAAAAATTAGTCAAAGGTTGAGCTTTGATTGATTGGGACTAAGACCTAAAACTCCAAAATGAATATAGCATCTCTGTTGCACAGGTGGTACAAACCAGTGTGAAACATGAACCAAATGAAAAATGTAAGTTACTCAAAGGATGAGACAGAATCACAACAACGATGTAGAGTAACCCATGAAAAACAAGGAACAAGTTCAGAACTGAAATAAAAACATTAACTATGCCAACTCTTGATAATAACTTCACTCATTCTAAGATACCAAGTTAGACGGACAACTGTGAAATACTCGGGAGTTATATCTGTCCATATTACAGAGTACTGTGTGTCTTTGCTTAAGGTGATTTGTTTAGCAAAGTCAATACTGCTCATTTCACATAATGGGAAAAATCTTCTCAACTAACAATTTTTGTTGTCTTTCACAGTCCTGAGTAAAGACTGCCTTCTATTTGGTTAGAGAGATACTCGACCAATATACTCGACTAATATTGAGTTAATACTCAGACATGGAGAAGAATAATTGAATTAAACAATTACAGCCATCTAGTTAATTATATGAATAGAGAATATGGAGGTGAACTACCTTCCACCTTCCAAAAATAGAAAGTGTTTGCCAAAGAAAACGAAAATGCATCATGTATAAAATGCTTTCTTAGGTATGTGGCTGTTACAGTTTAATGGTGAGTAAAGTCCCACTCAGCCTTTTCAGTTAATTCTAATTTAAAGATGTTTTAAATGATTAGGTGATTGGGTGGGAAACACCAATTCTGGTTACTTCTGGATCAAAACTAGAAGATGTTACACAGTAATTGTGTGATGACCCCATTTAATGGTTTATCTTCAATTTCTGTTTTTATGTATTAACTACCAATTATAAGTATTCTTATAAATATATCCCTAGGTTACTTTTTTCCAATGGGATGGCTGACTTTTATATACTCCTATTTTTCAATTAGTATTGAAATGAAGAATATTAAGAATATTCTTGCTCCTTGATTCAAAAACAAGATAGATACACGTATTTGAACACACTTACAGATTTATATAAGCATGAATTTACCCATGACCATAAGGTTCAGGATGCACTAATGTTCTCTGGAGCCCTTAAATGAGTGGGGGATGCCAGCTCCTTGCTAACCACCACCATTAAGGAGAAGAAGGAGAAACTCCTGGGTTATGTGGATTGAGAAAGGAAGACCAGCATAAGGAACAATATAAACTACACATGCATCGAAATACAACATCAAATCACATTTTCATGCACATATTTATAATACAGTGTTTAAAAATACTCAATTTCTGTCATTTTCCACTAGACTGACACAATCAGAACATATTTTTCCAGAAAAAAATTACTTGGTCTCTGTTACCTCCTAGCTTCTTATTCTGCTCTAAAAACTAAATGACAGTCCTATTATGAGGTTCAATTGCTAGAGCATCTAAGTGCAAATTTTTAACAACAGAAGGGAAACTCTCCATGCTCCCTTCCCGCTTCTACTCCAGATATAAAAATGCAGGCCGGGCGCGGTGGCTCACGCCTGTAATCCCAGCACTTTGGGAGGCCAAGGCGGGCGGATCACGAGGTCAGGAGATCGAGACCATCCTGGCTAACACGGTGAAACCCCATCTCTACTGAAAAAATACAAACAAAACAAAACAAAACAAATTAGCCAGGCGTGGTGGTGGGCACCTGTAGTCCCAGGAACTCGGGAGGCTGAGGCAGGAGAATGGCGTGAACTCGGGAGGTGGAGCTTGCAGTGAGCCAAGATCATACCACTGCACTCCAGCCTGGGCAACAGAGCGAGACTCTGCCTCAAAAAAAAAAAAAAAAAAAAAAAAAAAGGCAGCCGTACTTTCTTATTCTTGCTAATATCTACATTTCTCCTATTCATCAGCACACTCTCCTAAGAGTTTATTAGATGTGGAAACTGAGGGATAGAGATTAAGAATTTTGCCTGAGGTAACACAGTAAAGCAGCAGCTGAACAAGAAGAAAGCCCAAGTTACCCAACAGTTTTCAACTACATCACGCTGCATGGCACAATAATAAAAAACAATAATGAAAGCATATACCTCTCTTTTCACAAGGGCAATGCCTTCATCTCAGTGGCTGTACATGCGTAAAGAACAAAATGATTTTTTAAGTCATTCTGGACCCATAGTCTGCTGCTGCTAAACAGCACTTCTTTTTAACACTCTAAAAAGACTTTAAAAAGTCTTTGAGTTTACCTCCAAGAGGAGTTGCCCCCACAGGAACTTTAAAGATAACTGTCCTATCTTCTGAAGAAATGGTCAGTTAGCTTCGCACATTTAACACACACCACTTCAGAATCTTGATGGACGTATATATCTGAGCAAGTTCCACAGTATCATACAATAGAATTGTATGATCACATAGGTTAAAGGACAGATACATCTTTCTAGTTGGGGTAAACTTTAAAGAAATTCCTGAGGCTTTATTACATACCCATTCCAGGACTACTTTTCTTTCTGCACCACTATTCCTCCACCTAGAATCCACGCTATAGAAATGCCCCTTCTTCCTTCTTTATCTATATTATGTCAACCCACTTTCAAGTCTTACCTGTTACAAGCTTTTTCAAGTTTTCTCCAACCACAATAGGAAATGTAATTCCTCTCTCTGGTCTAGGTACATACATTTGTGTATTTCTCATAGCCTTATTTTATTTGTTTTTCTATTTGTTTTTATCTCCTGGATTAATGCATAACCTCTTTGATTTTACAGACCTTACTACATAGCTACATGCATCATCCACAGTAGTTACACATTAATTAGTTGACTGAAGTTATGAGAAATGAACTTAAATCAGCCTGGAGTTTGTGTGGGGAATTCTCACTGGTCACCACTTCTGAAAAGTAGCACATCTTCCTCTAGTATTTTCTAGCCTTCCTAGTAAAGAGTCCAGCAGAGGTGAGGCAAACACCCAACTCACTTACACTCAGGAGTAAAAGACAGAATGCTCCAATGCTCAATCTGTACCCAACTTTTCCTTGTGTTCCCAAATCCCACAATTCATCAGCAAGAAGAATAATCTGGTTCAGAGTGACCACAGGCCCTATTAAGAGCCCTTTATCCCTTCACCCTTTCCTTTCAGGACACCAGAAAAATCTCCCTCAAGATGGTCTTTCTTCGGGCAGGCAGCAGACATTTTTCTTTTCACTCTGATGCACTACAACAAAGTTCTAGTGGCTTCAGATAAAAATATATGCTTTTGCTGTTCGGCCATTATTTAAAGGGTAGATACATTTTTCTAAAAGCCTTTACTTCCTACTCACCTCCTTCAGATCTCAGCTGCCTTTTGTGCTGTCCATTAAGACTTTGAGACGCCTAGCTGTGAACAAACCCTTCCTCTTTCAGGAAGACATGTTTCCCCTTCTACAGGATCACTTGATTATTTTTATTTCCACCATTCACATTACAACAAAACAAGACAAAAAATATACTGCTTGAAGATACTGACACATGTCATATATATGACCCCAAATATCAGCCACACAACAGTCCTTAATATAGACTTGAGCAGGAACAGCAGGAAACTGAGGTTCCTGTTTATGCAAAGTTGTAGAGACAGAAAGAGTAAGTTACATCATAATTTCTAATGCCTTTCATCATACCATAGTATGTATTTAAATAACTTTGTAGTAAATGTGTAATAGCCAAAAATGTGTTTATAATAGTTGGAATCCTATTCTGTAATTCCTAGAGAATATATGATTTGGATGTTGAAACAGAAAGCGTAGATCTTACTCAAGTCAATCAATGAAATCAACAGGAAAAGAAATAGTGTTTAAAAATGTAAGATTAGAAATGGCATAGTGTCTTGGAAAAGTAGCAAGAAACTGATACAGAAAAGCTGAAATGGGATCAGTGCAAGGTGGTATAGTTAGAAAAGAAAATGGAATTGCACTGATATAAAATGGAAATAACAAAGTACATGCCCCATTATTTTAATAACAGATTATTTTAATAAGAGATTTTAGTAGTTTGTGAAAAACAAATCCATCTAATGAATACGACTGAACCCTGGAGAAAACAAGTTTCACAAACAATGTAGGACCTCCATTTGCCTGATATAATGGTAAAAATCACTGTGTCTTGAATTAGTGAGATGATTTAATGATATCTTAAAGTCTCTTCTCACTTCCAGCTTTATGATTTTACAGGGCCAAAAGACTGTTAATTGGATTTGAAAATAAAGATAGGATATAGTTTTCTATGAATGCAATATTTTATTGTTTGCTCTAAGTAATATAGTGTTTACACTCACAGTCACTAAAGCAAAGAAACAAAAGTTATTTTGTGGGACCATTAAGTTACTGTCAATTACAAAGAAACTAAAAATGTTCACTCTATTCATACTTCCAATGTATGCAATATACTTTGCATATCCTTCCAAAACAGCCAAAAGGGAGCCTAAGGAAGACCTCCTCTTGTTTAACTGAGATGACAGCACATTCCCTTAGTTAATCTGAGCTACCAAAGAGCACAAGCTCTCGAGCTCAGTTCCCAGAGTAGGATGTTGTATCTGGCTGTTTGCTGTTGCCTTCGCAGATTACAAACCTGGAGCCCAACCCTTGCAAGACTCTTCTCAAAGCATGGGGACCAAGTCAGAGAATATGAGTGATGAATCACCTCTATACCTGGAATACAACCCCAAACCATGGTTCCTGACAATGTCTTAATAAAATATAATTGAATTCACAGGCTTATGCTCTAATCCCATCCCCATGAGCCCTACTGCAGTTACATTAAAATAGTAAGTTTTAAAAAAATACAGAGCACTTCCTTTCAGAAAAGTTTATTTGTACCCTTCTTCTCCAGCAGGGTTTAAGGTGTTTTACAACTATAAAACAAAAATAAAAATATTGGTAAAATATAAGTATAAAGAAGCATAACCAAAGATAATAAAATTAAGCAAAGAAATCAAGATCTTGAAAAATGCCTTCCTAGAATTTCTCTTGTGACATCTATTCACCAGAATTATTTCATCTCTAAACTTTTATCTCTGCCTCTTAATTGTCTAAACTCTGGCACCCTAACTGACTTATTCATTGTAAAATAAGTTAGGCTCAACCTGCTCAATCTAAAATATTTATTAATCCACTTAGGGGCTTTCCCAGGGAAATATAGGACAAGAGCAAGTAACACTATATAAAATAATCTGCCCATTTTGCGTGTGAAATCTCAGTAATATGACCAACAAGGACAATTTTTGAATGGGCAAAAATGATCCCAAGATACAACGAACAGTCCAGTCACTTTTCTTTCGTGATCGTGGCCAAGGTGATGACAATATAAAAATGTGCATGAGTTTGTAGGGACAATGGAGTGAGAAGAGGAGAAACAGGTTTGAGCTGATGCTATATAATAGAGCTTCACATTGATTTTTAAACAGCATTTATTAAAATAATCTCTTCCTCTTTTCCTACAGACTAACACCCTAAATATGGTTTAGTCAAAGGCAGTATCTCATCACAGGGCCTCTCCAAACCCAATCTGAACAAAAATCATAATCAACATACGCTGAGATCACGTACTTTGCTATAAGAATGGCAACATCCTGAAACTGAATGTAATGGCCAACCGACCGTCCATGTCATTTTTATTCCTTCCTATCCATCCAAATTCAACCCACTAAACTACCGTCTGAAATATCTTCCAGAGCCGCCTCGTATCACTTATGCCCTTGTTCTTAATTCCACCAAGCCATTTCTCTCCAGCTACTGCCTGGGGTGTCATTCTTAAATTGTATGGGATTTACTGATATTACCTGAATTGAGTTAATATAGCTTGCTAATTTGTCATACTCACATGTTTCTTAAGCTTACTCTATTTATTACTTTTAATGCACTCTGAAAGCTACTTTTGGACAGTGAATTAACCATTTCAGGACTCCAAATCATCTTTTGATTTGGTTCCCAATAAAACTATTCAGACTTGGAATTGTATTTTGTTTTTTGTTTGTAGTGGGGATTTGTCTGTGCTGATGCATTCATAATGTTTAATAACTTTCTTAGCAATTAAAGGCATGATGACGAGAAGCAAAATTACAGAATTCAACAGAATAATTTTTCTTTCTTTAGCAAGTCAGCTGATAAGTTTACAGGAGATACAATTTTTGATATGATGTCATTATCAGTAGGATCTCTAAAAAAACAGTTAACCCAAATGACTTACTACCATAGAACGACTTACAAAGAAAACTTTCAAAACTAAGAAAATGTGTTGGATCACTTAGCTCTAGGTATTTCAATAAGCATACAGATAGCTAGGTTTTACATTCCAATTCTTAAGGCCATGTCAATCAGTTATCCTAAATCTAATGAAATGTGAGTGCAACAAAATTAATAATATGAAAACCAGATACCAGTTCATTTAATGACTTTTTGTTATCCAGTGGTGTTTAATGAAGCTAAAAGGAAAATTCAAACAAAACTTTAACATTCCAAGAGTAATTGGGAGAATTATTTTAATATAAATAGCTTTTTAAAATCCACTAAGCAAAAATCTATAGCTTAACAAAGTAAAAATTTTTAAATACACAGATTCATATTGCCATATATATATGTCAAGTGGGTATTATCCATTAAAATTGCCATGGTTAGCTCATACGATTTTTTTTTGTGCTATTCTATTACGAAGAGGTTTTCTTGCAATCTTTCCTTCAGAAATATTTTCAAATAATCCATATTACTGTAATGTTATATCTGATATCAAAAATGTAAAAAAATATAAAGTACAAACAAAAAAGTTTATAGGACACTTACAAAAAAATTTATAGGACGGAATTGGTGGTGGAAGGTAGGCAGTTAATAGATAATCTCCGTCATCCAACTCTGATACCATATATAAATCTTAGCTATTGTGCAGTTAGTTTGCTAAGCAATATTCCAAGATAAATGACAGTAAGTTCCTAGGTCTATAGCAGAAACTTTTATACTTAAGTATTGCACATGGTTGTCAAACAGATTGGGCATAACAGGAAGAAGATTAAAATACTTGAGAGAAAATTATCCATGCGTTACAACAAATATTCTCAATTCACTAGAAAATAGAATCTGAATTTCATGCTCAGAGTTTTTCAGTGAGGAAGTAGAGAAGAAAAGGGATACCCTAGCTATTCCAGGGAATAAAGTTTATAATAACACAGTTCTAAATCATGTAAACAATTTTAGGCTACAATGAAGTGATTTTTGCTTGAGTAACCTAGAAAATCATTTGTGTTTCCTCTTGAACCACGCTACTAGAAAACACTATTGAGAAATATTAGTTTGTGTGTAGTATGAATGGCTTTACATGTAGCAAATATAGGCAAATAAAGGAAGACAGATTTTTATGCTAGCAAAGTTCCTATCTAGGCTTTTGAAGCTTCTGTTTATAATAACCCTGCCTTTTAAATTAATCATTCTCAAAGTTATTCATATAAAATGTTCAAAACACACTTTTTAACCTTACACTAAATCTTATGTCTATGTCCTTTACAATTGATTCCTTTTTTAAATAAATTTTTAAAATGTTCTCTTCCTTATAAATGCTTCCACAAATGAAAATAAAACTACTTTAGGTTAAGAAAGTTCATTATTTACAAAATCAAAGCAATGAAACTGTAAGTCTATGTCAGTGTTTCTCAACTTCAGTGTCCACTGTAATCATCACTTGAGGTGATATACACAAACCACTGGGCCCTACACTCTGAGTTCCTAATTTAGAAAGTCTCAGAGGGGCCCGAAAACGTGCACTTCAAACAAGTTCCAGGACGATGCTAATGCTGAAGACTAGGGGCCTAATCTCCTTTGAGAACCTAACTTCTGTGACAGGTAACACATATCTGAAAAGTAATATATAATTTTTAACCCATCTCATAGCTGTGACATTTATAATGGCCAGGAATACTGATTAATATTTTTCACACAAAAGCAATTCTATTCCTAGCTACATGAGTAATAACCACATCAATATAAAAACAAAACTAAATGAAAAAGACCCCCACCTTCATCACAATCATCAGCTCAGTAGTGGAACTGCCTCCTTGTTTATTGTTAACAGACATAAACACAGAATTATTTTAATGCTATTGTTTCCTATTTGTCTTCACTACCAGATCTTACCCTTTTCCACTACCCAATCTGAGACTTGCCAGGACAAATAATCTGAATGACAAAAAGTGACAGGAAAATGGAACCATGCCCTTCCGATCTAGATAGTTTTCAGCATGTCCCACTGTCTCCCCATTTCCCCAACCTTTCTCACTTCTCATCACCCCGTCACACACACATACCTTCACACATGCATATACACAAATCTGAAAAACACACCAGAACAAAAAATTCCTTTTAGCTAAGATGATCTGAATCAATGAGAGAGGAACACAGAGTTGGGCATGGGATGAGAAGAATTCAGACTCTCCCATCCTAAGGAACAGCCCTTTGAGAAGGCTTTATCTCCAGCATTCCACCATCGCTAGAATCCCCATTTTTCTCAGCCGTTCAGAGGGCACCGGGGTCCAGGATAGTCACAAAAGCACTAAGTTAATTCCTACTCTTTTCAGGCCCCACCTCCTGTTCTCAGTCAAACCTTGAGGTCTGCCAGGAGACTCAGCATCTCTCTCATACACACTTCCCCCCCTTACCACAGCCACCACCACCACCAGATAGTTGTCTTTCATTTGGGAAGGAGGGGTTGGGAGAGGGGACATCCGATCCTTAGAGATGGGAAAAAGTGAAGGTTTCTTGGAAGCCAAGAAGGGAGCTAGAAACACAGGAAAGGGGAGGAGCAGATGGAGTGCAGTGGGTACCAGAGCTCACCTCAGCACTGTTCAGCCCTGGACAGAACACAGTGGACAGAGTAAAGGCTGGGTCTGTGGCATTCATCCCCAAACACCCACCCACTGTGCACTCCGTTCCCAGAGAGTTTGAGGACTCAGGATTCACTGGCACCTGTGTCCACTTCGCAGTCAGTTCTAGGGTCTGCAGGGAAAGCTCTGACACTTCCACAAATATTCATTCCTTTTTGCTCTGGGTCAGCCATTGACTTAGTCCTGCAGCACCAGAGTCCAAACACCTAAGTGAAACCAAGGGCAAGTGGCCTGGATTTTCAGCACACATTCTGCGGACACTAACTCAGGGGCGAGGGGTGGGATTGGCTGTGGGTGGGTCTTGGCTTGATGTCCTCTCAAGGGGTGCACCTCTAACCTCCCACCAGACCTCAAAAACACGGAAGTTATTTTTTGGGCACCACCTGCTTGTCCCAAGAAAAGACTTACATTTTAGTCCACTATAAACATGACCTGGATATATATGTGTGTGTGTGTGTGTGTGTGTGTGTGTGTGTGTGTGTGTGTGTGTGTGTGTGTGCATGTGTGTGTTTCAATCCCGAAAGCTAAGGGTGCCAACTGCTGACAGGCAAAAGAACCTGAATTTGCTTTTGAGGACTTCAAAACCTCCTAATTAACAAGCTTGCCCTTCTCTAGTTCCTAAACCTAAATCTGGGTTTTCCAGAAGGCAGATGAGATTGTGTTCCCGCTGCAGCGAGCTGGTGTCCTGCCCTGGAACCCAAACGCGCGGACTTAGCAGTCCGTTCATTCATGCATTTGTTCATCCATTCACACAAACATGTCCCTTAATTGTGTCTGGCACCGAGAATCTTGTCTGCTATTTTCCCCTCCCCAAGTCAGTGCTCATGGCAACGGCTGGTGCAGAACGCAACTCAACTGTCACCCCACTTCCTGAGCCGGAAAATCAAGGCATGTAGGCATTCACAGAAAAAGGAAAAGGTGGAGAGGAGGAGGCGGCGTGGGGCGGAGAGGGGTGGGGAGACTCACGGGGTCACACTGGAAGCTTCCCTGGAGGGGTGGGGGGAAACCGCGGCACCGACACCGTGGCATGCAAGGAGCCAAACCATTATTAAATCAAAGACTGCTGGAGCTCGGATTCCCCGCGGGGATAAATCAAGTGCAAAGCCACTCGTTCGCACGAGTGCGTTGCTGCCGGCTAGACCCAACTCCGAGCCGGAGCCCAGGCGCCGGGGGAGCGGCTCGCAGCCCAATCCGCAGCGCGCTCGCTGCCTCCTTATCGCTCCCAATAACGTGATGAAGTGTAAATCAAATGCCACGCCGGGAGGGGCCCCAGAACGGCGCGAGTCGTGCATTTTCGCTCACCAGCCTATCTTGCCTAAGAATCACAAGGTCACGATAGCGTCGCGATTCCACTCACCGTACACTCCTTGGCCAGAGATCCCCTCCAGGAGGACTGTCAGCAGCCACACGAGACCGTACAGTAAATCCATCTTCACGTGAACATGAACATATCCAGCCCAGGGGGGACGCAGCGGGACCTTCCGGAGGCCGGCGGCCAGCCAGGCGCGCTCCACTCGCGCCCGGGCCGAGCCGAGGTGCCCGGGAACCGCTCGCCGAAGGAGGAAGCGCCGTCCGTCTGTCCTTCCCCGGCGGCGGCCGCGAGCGGAGCGCAGGAGCCCCGCACTCCAGACACTCATGCACACACACACTCACACACACTCACACACTCTCCCACAACACAAAACCCTGACACACTCACACGCACGCCGCACTCACACCGGGTGCCTGGGAAAATCGCAGACGCCGGGGAGGAGCAGGGGGCGGTGATGGAAAGGGGAGCTGCGAGGCGAAGTGTTCTTCAGGGAAGCGGGCTCGAGTCTCCGCAGCGGCGGCGGCGGCGGCGCGCTGGGCTGGCGGCGGGCGCGGGCAGGGGGCCGGGGGTGCCGCGCGGTGGGAGCCTGGCTTGGACAGCCGAGGAGCAGGAAGTGGCCTCTGACCCGGGACACCGAGCAGGGCTCTCTTGCCTGGGTTCGCCTTTACAAAGTAACTCGCGAAGGTCCCCGGAGGGGCGTCAAGCGGCGACAGCGGCCCGCCCGCCCGCAGTCCGAAGCCCCCAGCCCTGCTGTCTTGCCTTCCCCCATTCCATCAGTTGCCATTGCAACGCCAATCCTGTTACACGATACAGACTCGCATCGCCGAACGGGGAGAGGAGGAAGAGGAGGAGGAGGAAGAGGAGGAGTGGGACTAGGGGAACGGGGGTGGGGAAGAGGGAAGGGAGGAGAGGGAAGAAGGAGGAGGAAAGGGTCCAACAGGGAGCGGAGTGTGCGTCTGGAGCTCGCTTGGGCACACCAGCCACTGCCGCCGCCGCCACCGCCACTGGTCTCCAAAATAGCCTTTAGCGCCCCGCCAGCGTAGAGGTGCTCTGGCCGGCCGCACCAATTCCCGGAGCCGAAAGCAGAGTCCAGGCACCGCCACTTGCAAGAGAGGGAGAATGCCAAGCAAATACCCGATCCGCACACGTCTACGCGTGCCCACCGGCACTGCGCGCGTCCTCTTCGCTTCCGCGCCGCCCCCGCCAGGTGGAGGGGATGGGGGCGGTCGGGACAGGCGGGAGTTTAGAGGAGGGAGTCGCAGAAGGGGTTCCCCGCTTGAGCTAACGTAGTGGTGGCATCCAGAGGTGAACGCGGGAGCGGCCGCCTGCGGAGGGCACCCGGCTGCGTGGCGTCCGCTCGGGCCGCTGCTGCGGCAGAGGTGCCCTGGCTGGGCTGCTGGGGGCCGGGGCTAGACGCCGGCCGGGATCCCTGGGTGTGCGCGGAGATGCGCGCCGCGGAGGCGAAAGGAGGGAGGAGGAAAAGGAGAAGGAGGAAGAGGAGGAGGGCGAAGCGGCTAGCGCGGAGCGCAGGCGGACCGGCTGCCGGGCTGCCGGGCTGCTGGGCTGCCGGGGAGGAAGGCTGTGTGTGGTCACGTTGTGCGCTACGTGCTGAGAGCGCGAGCTGCTAGCCGCAGCCGGGCGACGTCAAAGCCGGGTGCGCGGCTCTGCCGCCTGCCTCCGCGCCTCCTCTGCCCCTCCTTTGCTCTGCCTTCCTGTGTCAGCCCAGCTCATCAGTATGGACAACGCCGAAAGGCTCCGCGAGGCCGGCGGCATCAGGCCTCCAACCTCCCCCGCCGAAGGGCTCCCTCGCCTCTTGGGGAGCTCCGCGGCGGCTAGTGCCGGTTATGTATTTCTGATGCCGCCGTCTGCGTTTGCACGCCGAAGGGCCAGCTACCCACCTTACACCCGGGGTAATTACATGACACGCTATCTCCTCTCCGCCGCCCAAGGTCTTCCAGGATCCGTTATGCTTGACTAGAGGGCAGAACAGGCCACAGCATTTGGAAGTGGCAACGTTTCTTCTCTATTTCTGTCTTCTTTAAAGGAAGTATGGTCATCACAGTAGATGAAGGCTCTGGGGGAAGGCACACTAGGAGTTCAGAGATTAGTTTATTTTATATGCAGTGTCTCCTACTAAAGTTAACTGCTTGGAAAATCTTTTCCTTGTGTGAAAGACAGGCTCTTTTGTTGGGGCAGAGGTAGCTGTAATGTTTAAGGGGTTTTAAAAACTTATAGGTACAAAAGGATTAGAAAATCTAAAGCATCTTTAATTTACATTGCAACAAGTGTGGAAATACTCCGCTAAAAATTAATAGGGAACATCTGGGAATATAGTAGTGGTTGATTTTTTTCTGTAACCAAGATAATAATGTTTCCTGTATGCAGTCCACTTTGTTGAAAATATTCTTCACTATTCAAACAGCATATGGGTAGGAAGTGATTGGAATGGTTTAAAACGCGCATTTGTACATGTGTTACAAAAGTAATTGCTATGGGAAATCTGGAGCACAGTATTCATTTATCTGCTCCCATAATAGACTAGTAGAAGACACTGCAGGTCCCTCTCCCCATGCTGTACTTCTGCTGGGGGCAGGGGACCCTAAGCACTAGAAAATGCTTAGTCCCTAGTCTTTCCCCCAAGGTCCTTTTCCTCACTTAAATGAATGGTGCATGTTATTTTTTATAGAGTGCGATTTGGTGCTTACCCTCTGGGTTTACAAGATATGAGAAACCAAACATTTTGAGAGGGTCCCCCAGAGGATCATTCACACAGTGTTGAGAACCTGTTATTTATGAAATTCCACTTTCACTCGATGGTATTAAGCGTCATGCTATAAATAAACTCAGTGTGTGCGATTTCTGAAGAAAAATGAGTGATGCTCACTTACTGGTCACCTGTGGCATAAAAATTGTCTCATGATTTTAGAAATCTGCCTTTTGTGGGTAGATCATTCCTGTACACTTGCAGCACAGGAGCTTCATGGGGCAATAAACTTCACCTCCTTTCTCAGATCAAAGCTCATAATGTATCTTGTCCATGAGGCTCTTCCTGATTTCAGCTTATCATGTTCTGAAGTAGTACTTCACCCCCATATTTGTACTGTACTTTTAAACACGTAGTTATGGAATCATAGGATCTTTGAGTGTGTGAAGAACTATAGATTGGGATACTTTGTCATCCCCAAACGTCAGTGTATCATTTTAGGAGAGCCCAGACTGAGTATGGAGATTACTCTTCTTAACCTTCAACATTTGAACAGAGCCTTAGGAGCCCAGGACCTTTCTTTTCCATATAATGCTCATCTCTGCAGAGGAAGGAACATGCACCCAGTGAGCCCTCAGCAATGCCTGAGTGAAATCTTTGGAACTTGGAGAGAACTTAGAGAACCCAGTCAATTTACAATTCCAGTTGTAGTTTAAATTAAAAATGAGGAAATAGCTAGATGCAGCTACTCTTTGCTGGGCCTTATCCTAGACTGTTGTACACTTAAAGATTTTATAAGACATATTTCCTTCCTTCAAGAAGCACACAATCTAGTGAACAGAGTGCATTGGTCAACATATGCACCATTACTTCTACTGATACTGTAAGTGCTGCAAATAAACAAAGTCCTAGGGCACAAAGTGGCAAATTTTACATGCAATCATTAAATGGCTTATATAACAGTTTTTTTTAATGCACTGGATTTAATATGGGTTTTCAGTTCCTGTGAAAATGCTTCATAGATTACTTATGGAAATAATTGCCAATTCAATCAAATGACATTTTTTTGCTTCTTGAAATTCAACATTCTTCAGGCTGCACTGACCAGCCAGACATAATATATATAACCACACCTTAGCACTGGCTAATGAAGGCCTCCAGGTGGTGAGCCTGAGCTGAAGCTTAAGGACAGGCAAGAGATGCTTTATCAGAGAGAAGGGAAAAGCTATAGAAGGCAGGCCCAGAGACTACTATGAAATCTGGCCCAGCAAACTTTATATCGCCCATTAGAACAGTTTTCTACAGGAGTAGTGTAAATAATTTCAGAGATCACCAGTTTCTTGGATTTTTCACAGTGAATATGGATGTTGCATAGAGCATAAACATCCCACATAAACTGTCATCATAACCTGTTATCATTTTATTGACTATAATTTTATTTAAAATTTCTGTCTCCATTCTCCAATATGAGCTTGATGTTCCAACCTCCATAGCTTGGAGGAGGCATTGTCATGGAAAGAGTCACAGGTTGGCACAAGACCCAACCAAGGTAGTGGGACAGAAGTAAGAAAAACTGCTGTCTCCAGAGATACAGTTGAGTGAGGCAAATTCAGAACAATGGGGACAAATCTGTCTTTCTTTCCAATTTAGCCTCTTCCCAGAACACAAATCTCAGACCCTGTTTGTTGTTTACATCAACTTCCATTTTCCCTGCCGGCCCTTTAAGTCACACAAACTCCCATACACACTATTGCCAAACAAGAATGTGAAAATCCTCAGTGGTGATGGTGAATTATTTCTAGCCAAATCCCTGTTCACCTGTTTCTTTCTACTTAGCAATAGCTTCCAGCATGCAAGCTTAGAAGTCTAAGAAGCATCACATAGAACTGGCTGTTTCAGATGATAGTAAAGCCATGAGGCGCAGAACAGCATTGGAGATTCCAGGTGCTGGTTATTTCAGGCAGATAGGGGGCAGTTGCTCCTAAGCAGTGGGACCCAGATACTGCTGTTAGGTATGAGACAATGATTTCATTTAGGGAAACAGAATTATCTCTCAAGAGGGCTTTAGTGAGAACAAAAAGAGGAATAAGAATGGTTAATTCTAATATTAGAAATAAGGAGGCAGGTCAAGTCCCAGATCCCCACTGTATGGACTGAGAAAGGTCCAGGAGAGATATTCAACTTGAGGAAGCAACAAAATACCCAAAGAACAATCCCTGGAGATAGCAAATCCGGGGTGCAAATAGAAAAGGAGGTACCCAGGAAAGGCTGTATATTTGGATACCGTGAGAGGATGCCAAGATAATTTGTAACCAGATGATGGGGCTGAGGTCTCAGATATTTTGTGGCTGCCAGTGAAGAGTATCTAGCTAGGAAAAGAAGAAGGAGAGGCAGAAAGCATGAGGCAAGGGTCTTGGTATTCTAGATATTCTATCTTCAGCTTAAAGTAGCAGCACATTTCTGTGAGTTTTTACTTGTTTGGTAAATGCCATCCCTTTTTCAAGCCAGACATGCTAGTCCCTAATTTCAACTTTCAGGATTTTGTGTACCACTCATGATTTCTATACAATTTGTATCTTGAACCTATAATTATTTTTTAAAAGACTACCCTTAGATACCATATCCTGGGTAATTTTAGTAGCCCTGCCCTAGATTTATTCTTATTCTGGCATGTCTACCTTGAACTCTTATTATAATTCTGACACTATTTCAGGAACAGACACAAGGCTGATTTGTTCCAGAGTAGAAGATGTTCAGTGCAGGGCAGTGTGACATAGTAGGTAAATGTCTGAGCTTTGACAACAGACTGCCCTAGGCTGGATCGTTGACGTCAGTATGACCTTGACATTCCCCTTATCCCGTAAAAGGAAAAGAGCAAAAAAACCTAGAATTTTAAATAAAATAATACATGTAAGATATACTCATCACCCAGCATATAGTGGTCAAGAAATATATTATTCTTACTCAATATATTTATTGATAGTATTTTTAGTTAAAGGGCATTAATATATGGGGGTAATAACTTGAGTAATTTCTATTTGGGGATGAACTGACAGCTTAGAACGTTTAGTTTTATAAGTATGATGACATGTTTTTCTCTAAAAGCATTACTTTACTTTCTTTCATTCAAACTTCATGTGCCCCATTTCTGTCCAGTCACATCGAATTCTGAAGTCTTTCCACAGTTTAGCTGTAATGGTTTGGCAGTTTAGTATTAGGCATCACTTAATATCTTCTGGAAACATGAAAATTTGAGAGTGCAATTCTGCTTCAAGATTATTTTTGAAAGTGCCACATCCCTGGATGTATCCTTGGAGAACTCGACAGCTTAAATATTAATGTGAAGAAGTTCCTGTTCATCACTATGCTTGGTTTACTGTCTTTTAAAAGCATGTTAGTATGAAGCAATGCATACATGTTTAGATTGCCAATAGACCAGATTAAAGATAAATGTCAAAGTTAGATTAGAAATTTTGTGATGTAAATATTAAAACGTCTATTGTTTCTGACAAAGAGATGATCTGATTAACCCACAGATAAGATATAAAGGACTAGAAGAGAGTTGAAAAGTTTTTCCAAGATTTTGTATTTGGAGCAATTTACAGATGTGCATGTACTAGGAAATAAAGAATATTTGCGTCTTAACCAGATGATAGGCTTGAAATTTGCCATCACAACAGATATTTATAGAAATGTAACTTTTAACATCCTCCATAATTAAACTCAGTCTGCTAATGAGCTACTCATATCAGCTAATGTTTGGACATCAGAGAAACTATCTTCTGGGTTTACAACTTAGTCTCCTTTATGTAATTACCCAGTTTTTCTGGGTTACTCTCACACAGTCTTCTCCTTGTCCTCTTCCCATGTCCTGACAATGGGGAAGGATGTCCTTTTTTGTCCAATATTGCTGGCCTCCACTTGATCTATGAGTGTCTGCCACTTACCCTGCTACACCCACAGCTCACATCTTTGCCCACTGGCTTTGAGTACAAAGGACGTAGCTCCCTCCTCTTCCAAACATCAGGCTTTTCCCAGATCTCCAGCCATGGAAGCGTTTCCCATTCTCCTCTGAGGCCATCAAGAAGTTCTGGAGCTCTTGCACATCACTCATATTGGGAAACCAAATGGCCCCACTCTTCATTCTCTGTACCTGGATATACCATGTTGACATTTCTACTCCTTTGTATATTTTCTAATGTGTACTCTGTGATGCATTTCCATCAGAGTTAATGCAAGATTTGAAAAAAGACTTTCTATGCCACAGAATGTTTAAAGTGTAAGGGACATGCATATACCTATGCCAACTTTGCTGTCTTTTGTCTCTCTTTCTCTCTCTCTCTGTTCCTCCATTGTCCCCCAACCCTCCCACCAGGGGAGTTTTTACCTTCCTTGTATAGGGAAAAACAGACCTCATTTCAATCTTGCATTCTCCCTACTCACTGGTTTACAATAGACTGCCGTGGTCTGAATCCTCTGAGCTAGAACGTAATAATTTAAAGCTTAGGTCTGGGAGTTCCCCTAAAAAACCTTTTTCTCTCAAATATCTACTCTGACACATTTTTTTCTTCCCTTGGCTTTTGCCCTTTCCCTGAAGGGATGCTCGACTTCAATAAACGTGAAACCATAGAGCAGTAAGAATTACAGGGAATCAGAAACAAATTGAATATAAGATATTTTTAATTTATAGCTGCACTGCCCAACCCTCTATAAATAAGTTAGTAAGGTGGTAGGACCAGAACCTGCCTATCTGGGGTGACCTAGAAAGGCAAAACATCTTTTTGTAAGGTCAGGAGGAGATCCACAGAAATTCAGGGCTAGAGTAGGAGGATTTCAGAAGAATCAATGAAAAGAAGTACCTTGAGGAAGGGGGGGAAAAAACCTGTAGGCAGGAAATTGATTGTTAGGAGTTTGGAGAGGCAGGTATCCCCGTGTGTGTCATCAAACTGGAAGGGTAAAGAAAATAAGACCAGCCAAATAAACCTGTGCAGCTGAGGTACCTGATGTAGGTCAACAAGCAAGAACATGACAAGATAGATACAGGAAGAAGAAATGTGGCAAAGGGAGCTGTACTAGATAGTATACTTACTGTCCCCCCAAAATTCACATCCTTCTCAGAATCTCAGAATGTGACCTGATTTGGAAAACGGTCATAACAGATGAAATTAGTTAAGATGAGGTCATATTGGAGTAGCATGGGTCCTTAATCCAATATGACTGATGTCTTTTTTAATTTTCATTTTCAAGGTTTATTGCTTAGCAGAGCAAGGAAACAGATGGGAATCAACATGTTCTAGTAAAGCACAGCAAAAGACACACACACAGGGGAGGACGCCATGTGACAATGGAGTCAGAGATTGGAGTGATGTATTGACAAGTTCAGGAATGTCAAGGATTGCCAACAACACCAGAGGCTGAAAGAAAGGCATAGAACACAGTCTCCCTAGATCCTCCAGAGAGAGCATGGTCCTGCTGATATCCTGACTGAATACTTCCGGCCTCCAGAACTGTAAGATAAAAATATTTCTGTTTTAAGCCACCCAGTTTGAGGTACTTGTTACAGCATTCCTAGGAAAAGAATATAAGAGCTCATTTTGTACCTTAGTTGAGAGTCTACATACAAGTTATTTGGCTAAGACCAAATAACTAGGGTCTTTATCCCAGTTCCTTGTCTTTAGGAAATTTTCTTTTAAATCATTATGGAATCGCACTTGCCTAGCTTAGACAAATCGGTAGCACTTGAGTTTCTGCATCTGTAAAACATACTTCAGGAAAATATCTTGAGAGCTCAGTGGAATAACGCTTTTTAAAACATAGATGACATATTATTCCCTCTCTCAGGGAACCAGAAAGAACAAGGAAAACTAGACTTGAAGGACTCCTCCACCCAAGTTAACTTCGATGAGGCTGCTTTCCAGATAGAGGTGAAGTAGCCCGAGATGTCCTAGAGAAGAATCAAGGCAGCAGTGCCTTGATTCTTGATAGGTGCAGGAGAATGCTGAGGACTCTGATGAAGACCACTTTACTTAGAAAAGGTGTGAGGAAATCTCACAAGCCTTCTCCTCTTTTTTCTTACTTTCCTTTGACCAGAAGAGGAGAATTTCCCTCTTCTTCCTGTTTCCCTTCAATAAAATGTATGTAGAGTAAAAGCTTTCAAACTGTCTTTTCTTGCCATTTTTTTAACCTCAACCCCAAATAATATCATGAACCAGTACACACACACACACACACACACACACACACACACACACACACACACACAGGCACACACAATCCAGAATGTATTTTTTCCCTTAGAAAGCAATTACCCTTAGCACATGCAAAGTATTTTGATATGTTTCTGTCTATTCATTCCATTTTATTCCACATTATATTTAAAAAGTGTGGTTGGAACATATAAAAATTTTCTATAACTATTTAGTATGTCATGTGTTATGCTAAGTGAAAATCCTGGTTTGGGTCCTGGCACAGTGACTCACGTCTATAATCCCATCACTTTGGGAAGCCAAGGCAGGCAGATTACCTGAGGTCAGGAGTTCAGCCTGGTCAACATGGTGAAACCTTGTCTCTATTAAAAATACAATAATTAGTCAGGTGTGGTGGCGGGTGCCTGTAATCCCAGCTACTCGGGAGGCTGAGGCAGGAGAATTGCTTGAACTCAGGAGGCGGAGGTTGCAGTGAGCCGTGATTGCACCACTGCACTCCAGCCTGGGTGACAGGGCAAGATTCCGTCTCAAAAAAAAAAAAAAAAGAAAAGAAAAGAAAAAAACTGGTTTTGGGATACTGAGGTGCACGTCCAAAAAAAACAAAAATGAATTTTAAAAAAGCAACTCCTCTATCTAAAAAGCCTGAAGAGAACATTTAACATTTATCCTCACTCTGCCCTGAGGTAATAAATCTTTTAGGCCTTGGAGGAGGGATACTTATATATCTGTTAATATATCTGTGTGTGTGTGTGTGTATGTCTATATGTATAGATTATATATATGTAATATAGATCTAGATCTATATAGGTATATAATATCTATATCTCTATATAGAGATATATGTACCTATGTATATATGTATATACATTTATCTATATATATCTCTATATTGATATATATAAAGATATAGGGAGATATAACATATATGTTTTTATATATAGTTCTATATATATCGATATAGAGAAAGATATATGTTATTCTTTTTATCTAAGAGTATGTTGTACGCCTTAACCAACCTCTCCCATCCCGCCTCCTACCTGCTGCTGACACACATCTTTCTCCACCTCTGGTAACTATTATTCTACTCTCTATCTCTATGAAATCAATTCTTTTAATTCCTGTATATTAATAAGAACATTTAATGTCTGTCTTTCTGTGCCTGGTTTATTTCACTTAACATGTTGTCCTCCAGTTTTAGCCATGCTGTTGTACATGACAGGATTTCATTCCTTTTTATTGCTGTATAGTATTCTATTGTGTAAATATGACACTTTTTAAAATCCATTCATTCACTGATGAACACTTAGATCAATTCCATATCTTTGCTATTGTGAATAATGTTGCATTAAAGGTAGGAATTCAGTTATTCCCTTGATATACTGATTTCCTTAATCAGTAGTATTGATTGGATGAATACCCAACAGTATTTGGATAAATAACCAGTAGTAGGATTGTAAGAATATATGGTAGTTCCATTTTTAGATTTTTTGAGAAATCTCCACATCATTTTCCATAATGGCTTTACTAATTTACCTTTCCATGAACAGTGCATAGAAGTTCTCTTTTCTCTGCATCCTCACCAGTATTTGTTATTTTTAGTCTTTTTGTTAATAGTCATTCTAATTGAGACAAGGACAAGATGATACTTAATTGTGTTTTTGAATTGCATTTTCCTAATCATCAGTGATGTTGAGCATTTGATGATGTACCTGTTGGCTGTTAGAATGTCTTCTTTTGAGAAATGTCTGTTTAGGTCTTTTGTCAATTTTTAATGAAATTATTTGGGTTTATTTTGCTGTTGAGTTGTTTGAGTTCTTTGTCTATTTTGGATATTAGTGCCTTGTTGAATGAATAGTTTGTGAATATTTTTCCCATTCATCAGGTTGCCTCTTCACTGTATTTATTGTTTTCTTTGCTGTGCAGAAGCTTTTTAGATTAATGTAGTCCTATCTGTCTATTTTTGTTTTTGTCACCTGTGCTTTTGATGTCATAACCATAAAATCTTTGCCTGCATCGACATCCTGGAGTATTTCCTCTATGTTTTTTGCTAATAGTTTTGTAGTTTTATAAATTTACACTTAAGTAAATTTACAATTTATGTTCAAGTCTTTTATCTATTTTGAGTTAATTTCTGTATATGGTAAGAGATAGGGATCTAGTTTCATTCTCCTGCATATGGATATCTAATTTTCCCAGCAACATTTATTTAAGAAGTTGTCCTTTCCATGATGTATATTCTTAGCACCTTTGTCAAAAATCAGTTGGCTATAAATACATGGATTTATTTCTGGGTTCTCTGTTTCATTGCTGTTTCATTGGTCTGTGTGTCTGTTTTTATGCCAATACAGTGCTACTTTGGCTACTATAACCTTGTAATATATTTCGAAGCAATGTGTTGCCTCTAGCTTTGATCTTTTTCCTCAGGATTGCTTTGGCTATTCTGAGTCTTTTGTGGTTCTGTATGAATTTCAGGATTTTTTTCTATTTCTTTGAAAAATAGCATTGGTATTTTGATAGGAATTGTATTGAATCTGTAGATTGCTTTTGGTAGTATGGTCATTTAAATAATATTAATTCTTCTTATCCATTAGCATGAGATGTTTTGCTGTTCTTGCACTCTTCAATTTCTTTTATCAGTGTTTTGTAGTTTTCTTTGTAGCTGTCTTTAGCTTTCTTGGTTAAATTTATTCTGAGTATTTTATCGTAGCTATTGTAAGCAGAATTGCCTTCTTGAGTTCCTTCTCAGTTAGTTCATTATTAGTGTATAGGAAGACCGCTGATTTTTACATATTGATTTTGTATCCTCTAACATTTCTGAATATGTTTATCTATTCTAAGAGATTTTTGGTGGAATCTTTAGGGTTTTCTAACTATAACATCATGTTTTCTGCAAAAAGGGACAATTTGACTTCCTCTAACTTAGAGTCCTTTTATTTTTCTCTTGTCTGGCTGAGATTTCTAGTACTGTGTTGAATAGGAGTGGTGAAAGTAGGCATTTTTGTCTTGTTCTAGTTCTTAAAAAAATGGCTTTCAGCTTTTCCCTATTCAATATGATGTGAACTCTGGATTTATCATATAAGGCCTTTATGGTATTGAAGTATGTTCTTTCTATGCCTAGTTTATTGAGGGTTTTTATTATAAAGCAATTTTGAATTTTATCAAATGATTTTTCTCTGTCTACTGAGATGATCATATGCTTTTTATCCTTGATTCTCTTGATGTGATGTATCATGTTTATTGATTTGCATATGTTGAGCCACCTTTGCATCCTTGTGGTAAATCTCACTTGAACATGGAGTATTATCTTTTCGATGTACTGTGGATTCATTTTGCCAGTATTCTGTTGAGGATATTTGTATTTATATTCAGCAGGGATATTGATCAATACTTTTCTTAGTTTGTTGTGTCATCATCTGGCTTTGTTAGCAGGGTAATGCTGGTCTCCTAGAATGAGTTAGAGAGAATTTCCTCCTCTTTAATTTTTTGGAATACTTTGAGGACAGTTTGAGTTAGTTCATCTTTATAAGTTTAGTAGAATTTGTTGGTGAAACCTTTGGGTCCTGGGCTTTTCTTTGCTGGGAAAGTTTTTAATACTGATTCAATCTCTTTACTCATTATGGGTCCGTTCAGATTTTCTGTTTCTTTCTGATTCAATGTTGTAGGTTATATTCGTACAGGAATTTGCTTATTTCCTCTGGGTTTTCGAGAGAGAGAGAGTCTTAAGTGTATAGTTGTTCATAATAATCTCTGATGATCTTTCACATATCTGTACTATCAATTGTAATGTCTAAGTTTTTGTTTCTAATTTTATTTACTTGAGTTTCTCTTTTTTCCCTTGGTTAGTATAGCTAGTGGTTTATTTTAATTATCTTTTCAAAAAAACCAACTTTTCATTGTATTAATCCTTTGTTGTTACTGGTCTATTTTGTTTAGTTCTGCTCTGATCTTTATTATTTCTTTCCTTCTATTAACTTTGTTTTGTGGTTTTTTTTCCTTTTCTAGTTTCCTGAGGTGACTTGTTTCTTTGAAATCTTTCTAATATTTTGATGTAGGTGTTTATTGCTATAAATTTTTCTCTTATCACTGCTTTTACTGTATCCCATAGGTTTTGGTATGTTGTGCTTCCATTTTCATTTTCTTCCAAAATTTTAAAATTTCCTTCTTCACTTCTTCATTGAACCAATGATTGTTCAGAAGCATGTTGTTTGATTCCCATGTATTTTTACAGTTTTCAAAGTTCCTCTTGTTATTAATTTCTAGTTTTATTCCTTCATGGTCTGAGAAGATACTTGATAATCAGATTTTGATTTTTTAAAATGTGTTAAGATTTCTTTTGTTGCCTTACATATAGTAGTATATCCCAGAGAATATTCTGTGTGCTGATGAGAAGAATGTGCATTCTGCAGCTGTTGGATAAAATGTTTGGTAAATGTTAGAATTATTTTGTCTAAAGTCCAGTTTAAATCCAGTGTTTCTGTGTTGATTTTCTAGACTGCTGAGATGTGGTGTTGAAGTTTCCACTATTATTATATTGGAGTCTATCTCAACCTTTCTATCTAATAACATTTGCTGTATATATCTGGGTGCTCCTGTGTTGGGTGCCTATATGTTTAGAATTGTTACATATTCTAGATTAATTTATCTCTTTGTCATAATATAATGTCCTTCTTTATATCCTTTAACTATTTTCCACTTAAAGTCTTTTATTGGATATAAATATAGCTACCTTTGCTTGCTTTGGTTTCCATTTGCATGGAATATCTTTTTTCCATCTTTTTGCCTTTAGACTACATGTGTCTTTGCAAGTGAAGTGAGTTTTCTATAGGCAACAGATAGTTGGTTCATTTTTTTGTTTTGTTGTTTATTCAGCCAATCTATATATCTTAAGTGGAAAATTTAATCTGTTAACCTTCAAGGTTATTATTGATATGTGAGGAGTCATTCCTGTCAATTGTTTTCTCATGATTTTGTGTGTCTTTTGTTCCTTTATTTCTGTCTTATTATTTATCATTGTGATTTGGTGGTTTTATGTAGTGATAATATTTGGGTCTTTTCTGTTCCTCATTTTTGTGTTTGCTCAGTGAGTTTTATACTTTCATGTGTTCTCATGATGGTAGATAGTGTCGTTCACTTCCAAGTTTAGGATTTACTTAAGCATTTCTTGTAGGTCTGGTCTAGTGGTGATGAATTCCCTCAGTTTTCGCTTGTGTGAGAAAAGCTTTATTTCTCCTTCATTTATGAAGGGTAACTTTGTTGGATATAGCATTTTTGACTGACAGGGTTTTTTTTTCCCTTTAGTACCTTGAATATGTCATCTTACTCTCTCTTTACCTGTAAGGCTTCTGCTAAGAATCCCCCATTATCTAATGGGAAGCTTCCCTTATATGTGAGTAGATGTTTTTCTCTCTTTTTTTTTTTTTTTAATAATTCTTTCTTTCTCTTTGACTTTTGGCTGACCATAGTGTGCCATGGAGAACCATTTTAGGTTATATGTATTTAGGGATTCATGAACTTCCTTCCTGTATCTGATGTATAAATCTCTTGCTAGACTTGGAGAGTTTTTAGCTATTATTTTGTTACACAGTTTTTGTTGTTGTTGTTTGTTGGTTGGTTGGCTGATTGGTTGGTTTTTGCCTTTGGCTTTCTCTTCATGGTTTGGAGCACCCAAAATTCCAATATTTCATCACTTTAAGGTGTTCCATTCGTCAAGTAGGCTGCTTTGTTTGTTCTTATTCTTTCTTTTTCTTTCTCTTTCTTTTTTTCTTTCTTTTTTTCATTCATTCTTTCTGTGTTTTGTCTGACTGGGTTTCAAAACATCTTCAGATTATAAAATTTTTTTCTCTGTTTGATCTAGTCTATTTTTTAAGCCCTCAAATATATTTTTTATTTCATGTATTGAATTTTTCAGTCTGGGAAGATTATTTCTAATATCTCTCTTAGTGAATATCTTATTTGTACCCTGAATTGGTTTCCTGGCTTCTTTGTATTGTTTATCTGTGTTCTCTTATATCTCATTGAGCTCCTTTGATATCATTATTTTTAATTCTTTTTCTGGAATTTAATAAATATTTTTCATTGGAATCTGTTGCTAAATAATTATTGTGTTCTTTTGGAGGTGTAACATTTTATTGATTTTTATACGTTCTCATATCCTTACATTGATAGCTAGTGTAACAGTCACTTCTTCCAATTTGTGGATTGGCTTTCAGAAAGCAAGACATTTTTCTGACATTATCTATGGTTGGGTAGGGCACTTTAGCTTTGTTTCTGGGTACCTACAGTAATATGGTCTCTGTATGATTTCCCTGGCTACAAACAGCATCAGTGGTGTCAGTGATTTCCTAGGTAGCTTGGGTGCAGTTGTTAGTGTAGGCTTTGATGTAGTTTTGGTAGGGACACAGTGATTTCCTAGGTAGCTTGGGTGCAGTTGTTAGTGTGGGATTTGGTGAGGCTTTGCAAGGGACTGAGCCTAGTCCTCAGGCTCAGCAGCAGCTAGCCAAGCATGTGTTTCCTTGAGCCCCCGGGAAGCATAAGGTAGCACCATTGTTAGTGGGTCAAGGTGGGTCTATTCTTTGGCCTCTAGATGGCTTGTTCAAGGGCCAGCAGTGGCAGCAATGGGTAACAGTGAGATGGGGCAGGGCTGTCATCAGGTCCCACAGTGATGCAGAGGGGCAGAGACCATGATGCATGGAGCAGTGCAACCTATGGTGTTGGGTGGAGAGAGCATGAACTCAGGCCACATGCAAGTGTACAGTGACCCTGCTGCTGGTGGGGGTTGGAGGAATTCTATCAATGGGAGAATTCCCAGGTAGTTGGGAGGCTTTCAGTCTCTGGGGAGAGTGTGTTTGGGCCACTGGTGGCAGCTGCAGCAGTGTACAAGGAGCCTATTCTCAGGGTGCATGTTCGTGCACAGCAGCCCTACTGCTCGGGGCCAGGAGTGTTACTATGTGGGAGCAACTCCAGGCAGACATATATGTGGCTTTAAGGCACTGGTGAGCACACACTTTGGCCCTGGTGGCAGCAGTGGCAATGGTGGTAGAAGAAACAACCTGTCCTAAGGGTGTGTGATAGTGCTCTGTGGCCCTGCTGCTGGTGGGAGTGGGGTTGCTGTCATCAACCCCAAGAAGACAGCTCTCAGGCTCTGGGAGGCAGGTGCTTCAATTCTCTTAGTCCCAGGCAGTGGTCTCCCTGGTGAGCTGCACTGCCTCTTGCCTGGGGCGTAGGACTCTGTGTGAGCTAGAGTGCCGGGGACCCTGCCGCACTGCTGAGACCAGCTGGTGTAGCACTGCCACAGCCCTCTGGATGGATGCAGGGGGATGTCACTGAAGCTCTGGGATGTGAAGATGGAGGGATCCCGGGAAAGATGCATTCTGGTGGGAGCTGAGCTCTCAAAATGGCCCTGTGCTGTAAGTGCTTTGTCTGTAGGTCTCAGAGGGTGCTGGGCACCCAGTATGAGCTTTGTCTCTAGAGCAATGTTGTCATGCAATCTCCAGGCAGCTCTGTATAATAACCTCAAGGCCCACAAGGATCAAGGGACTGTCCTGTAACTTGGGTTGCAGGGGTGTGTGGTGAGAATGTAGATATTTGAGGTTCTCTTACTTATCCTTCCCCAGTACTGGGGAGCCTCTCAAGGCTCGCAGCTGATTTTGGTGGAGCTGGCTGCCTCACTTCCCTCTCCTTTTGTGTCCAAGGTGTTTCCCATCTTTTCTCTTCTGTATTCCAGTGCTCTCTCTTAAGTGTTCTATTAACAGTGTGATTATCTATTTACTTTTTTGATTCTTGTTTTTTGGAGGAGGCAAGTGTTTAATGCTTCTAGTCAGTCATCATAAACGCTCCTCACATTAAGGATAATATAAGATTTTTATAAGTATTAAAAAAAGGGTGTGATAGAGTATGAAAAGGTTTGGAATTAGATTGATAATATCAACAGGAGAGTACTACTGTGATAGACCTGAAGGATAAAATGTCCACCACGTGCAAAGGTAGGGTAAGATCTATAGACAAAGGAAATAAAACAAAAGTTCTTGGAGCTTACTGCATTAAAGGAACAGAAAGAAGGTTTTCTGAGAAGTGGTTAGGGACCAAGTCATGAAGGACTCCATAGGCCAGTGTACAGAAATGGCTTTATCCTTGGTGTAAAGAGAAGCCCCTAGATAATTCAAAGAGATAGAAATAGAAAGTAGAGAGATATAAAGATATAAAGAGCAGAGACAGCAGAGAAACTATCCCAGAAGAGGAGAGACAAAAACTATCTTCAGGAGAGGAGACAGCCTATAATCGGTGGGTATATTGGATATGGATATCAATGAATTGATTTGGGAAATCAGCATATGGTACAGTCAGTTTCAGATTATAGAAAACAAACAATTTACACACACCTAATAATGTGTATTATTTTCAAATTCACTTAGGTTTTATAAGTTTTTAAATATTTTATACTTTTAATTTTACATGTTTTGTATATTTTTATAAAATTATACCTTAGTCCTATGAATAAAAAACTTCTAAATTATATTTCTGAATTGATTATAGTTGGTATATAGGTGTATTAGCTAGCTTGGGTTGCCATAACCAAATATCATAGACTGGGTGGCTTAAATAATAGTTTTGAGGCTAGAAGTCGAAGAGCACGTGTGAGTACAATTTCTGGTGAGGGCTTTCTTCCTTGCTTGTGGAAAGCCATCTTGTTGCTGAGTCCTCACATGACAGAGAAACAGAGACAGAGAGAGAGAGGGGGAGAGAGAGAGCGAGCTGAGGGCAAGAGGGGAGAGGGAGAGAGAGACAACCTCCTCTCTGGATTCTTTTCTTATACATAGACACTAATGCCATCCTGAGGTTCAAATCCCATAACCTCAACTAAACCTTATTATATACCAAAGGCCCCATCTCCAAATACCACCATATTGGAGGTTAGGGCTTTAATGTAGAAATATTAAAGGGACACAGCTCAGTCCATAGTGGTAGCAAAGTTATCTGATTTTTGTATAATCATTTGTTAAATAGATGAAATTTTTTTGTTAAGCCTGTTTTTCATTTTCATTGATTATCTTGAGTTTATAAGTTAGGGAGACCATCATATAATCTCCTGATAATGACAATTGTGTTTGCTTCTTTCCAGTAGTAATGAGTCTCCACTCTTCCGTTTTTGCAAAATTTTATTGTTAGAAATTTCTGTCATATAGTAGAAAAATGGTATTGATAACATGTTTCAGATTATCATTGGATTGCTTCTGGTGTTTCACAGATCAGAACAACACTGACTGTTAGTTTCAAATGGATGTACAATTCCTAGTTTAATAAAAGATTGGTCTCGCTGAGCATGGTGGCTCACACCTGTAATCCGAGCACTTTGGAAGGGCAAGGCCCATAAATCTCTTGAGCTCAGTAATTCGAGACCAGCTTGGGCAACATGGCGAAACCTGCTGTCTACCAAAAATACAAAAAATTAGCCAGTCATTATGTTGCATTCCTGAGGTCCCAGGTAGTTGGGAGGCTGAGGTGGGAGGATTGCTTGAGCCTAGGAGGCAGAAGTGGCAGTGAGCCCTCCAAACTAGGTGGCAGAGTGAGATCTCATCTAAAAAAAAAAAGAAGATTTCTTTGTGTTGTTTTTTGTTGCAGTCATTTTTCGTGTTCTCCCACCTAGCTCACCCAATCTGCATGGCTGATTAATTTAACCAATGCCATTTTGGTATGAATTATAAATACTTCACAATGATTTTAAACATAAGTTCATTGTAATGACAATTACCATGAAAACTTATAATGTATTAATCACAATAAATCTAGAAGAAAAATATAATTGTATATTTGCATCTATAAAAAGATGACATTTAAAGAGGTTAAAATCATTGTTAGATAGAATTCTAAATACAAATCCATCTGATCCAAAACCACTTTGATGCATTTTAATGTGATTAATCAATGTTCTTTGCTATTATATTAGTATGGATAGACGCTATTACTCAAGGTGTTATGTAACAAAATTTCTAGGGCATTTAAAGTTAATACATTCAATTTTCCTAATCACCATATGAGGTAGAGTTTATCATTACTCAGTTTGTAAATGAGGAAACTGAGGCACAAAACACTAATCATGTTGAAAAATCTTTGTATTTCTGAGAAAATCCCACACATAATAATATATTAGGCCTTGGTAAAGTGCTAAATTTACTAGTAATTTTATTTAGAATTTTCTTGTATTCATATTTCTATTTGAAATGTATCTCAAATTTTTTGTGCCATATTTATTAGGTTAATTAGAAAGCTTCTAATTTTTATGAGCTCCAGAATATTATAGAAATAATTACATAATTTCAAGAAGCTTACCTGTTCAAAAAGGTTCAAAAGAGCTTACCTCTTAGTTATCTGGATTTGAATGTTTTTGAAGGGCATTCTCTCTCAATTTATAGTATCACACCCATGTATTTCTTTACATTTATTAAATAAAGTTTTATAAGTAATATCGTTTTACAATTTAATAAATATCTCTAAATATATTTGTATCACTTTTCTCATTTTAAAAATTTAGGACTTTTATTTTCTTTGTGCTTATGTATATTAATATATATATTTTGCGAGTTAACAAGTTTAATGTATTTTTTGGCCTATTCAATCAACTAGCTTTCAAATTTATTTGTTGATTATACTGTTTCTTGTTTTGTTTTTTTGTTTTTGTTTTTGTTTTTGAGAGGGAGTTTCACTCTTGTTGCCCAGGCTGGAGTGCAGTGTCTCAGTCTCGGCTCACCACAACCTCCACCTCCTGGGTTCAAGTGATTCTCCTGCCTCACTCTCCCAAGTAGCTGGGATTACAAGCATGCATCACCACACTGGCTAATTTTGTATATTTTAAAATTTTTAATTTATTTTAATTAATTAATTTATTTTTTATTTTTATTTATTTTATTTATTTATTTTTATTATTTATATACTTTAAGTTCTAGGGTACATGTGCACAACGTGGAGGTTTGTTACATATGTATACATATGCCATGTTGGTGTGCTGCACCCATTAACTTGTCATTTACATTAGGTATATCTCCTAATGCTATCCCTCCCCCATTGCCTCAACCCAGGAAAGGTCCCAGTGTGTGACGTTCCCCACCCTGTGTCCAAGTGTTTTCATTGTTCAATTCCCATCTATGACTGAGAACATGCAGTGTTTGGTTTTCTGTCCTTGCGATAGTTTGCTCAGAATGATGGTTTCTAGCTTTATGCATGTCCCTACAAAGGACATGAACTCATCCTTTTTTATGGCTGCATAGTATTCCATGGTATATATGTGCCACATTTTCTTAATCCAGTCTGTCATTGATGGACATTTGGGTTGGGTCCAAGTCTTTGCTATTGTGAATAGTGCCACAATAAACATATGTGTGCATGTGTCTTCATAGTAGCATGATTTGCAATCCCTTGGGTATATGCCCAGTAATGGGATGGCTGGGTCAAATGGTATTTCTAGTTCTAGATCCTTGAGGAATCGCCACACTGAATTCCACAATGGTTGAACTAGTTTACAATCCCACCAACAGTGTAAAAGCGTTCCTATTTCTCCACATCCTCTCCAGCACCTGTTGTTTCCTGGCTTTTTAATGATTGCCATTCTAACTGGTGTGAGATGGTATCTCATTGTGGTTTTGATTTGCATTTCTCTGATGGCCAGTGATGATGAGCATTTTTTCATGTGTCTGTTGGCTGCATAAATGTCTTCTTTTGAGAAGTGTCTGTTCGCATCCTTTGCCCACTTTTTGATGGCACTGTTTGATTTTTTCTTGTAAATTTGTTTAAGTTCTTTGTAGGTTCTGGATATTAGCCCTTTGTCAGATGGGTAGATTGTAAAAATTTTCTCCCATTCTGTAGGTTTCCTGTTCACTCTGATGGTAGTTTCTTTTGCTGTGCAGAAGCTCTTTAGTTTAATTAGATCCCATTTGTCAATTTTGGCTTTTGTTGTCATTGCTTTTGGTGTTTTAGTCATGAAGTCCCTGCCGATGTCTATGTCCTGAGTGGCATTGTTTAGGTTTTCTTCTAGGGTTTTTATGGTTTGAGGCCTAACATTTCAGACTTTAATCCATCTTGAATTAATTTTTCTATAAGGTGTAAGGAAGGGATCCTGTTTCAGCTTTCTACATATGGCTAGCCAGTTTTCCCAGCACCATTTATTTTTTAGTAGAGATGGGGTTTTCTCCATGTTGGTCAGCCTGGTTTCTAACTCCCAACCTCAGGTGATCTGCCCACCTGGGCCTCCCAACGTGTTGGGATTACAGGGGTGAGCCACTGCGCTGGGCCCTGTTTCTTGTTTTCTAATTAATCAAGTCTTGCTTTTGTTTTCATCCCTAATTAATCCGATCTCTTAGTTTCCTTGAGAAAATTTGGCATTCCAATTATAGTTTCTTAAATTGAGTAGTTTATTATTTGTATGCTTATCTATTTACTTATGAAATGTTTAGATTTATACCTCTGATTTTGAGTGTAGAATTTGCTGCTTCATTCTGTTTTGCACAGATTCTGTTGTCTTTTTTGTTAGTTCCCACGTAGACTGTACAGATTTGCTTTGAATTCTGGGTTACCTATGGATGTTAGGAAGAATTTTTAAAAATTACCTTCTGATTAGATAACTGCCCCATTAAATATATCATACTGACAAAAATGAAGACTATATTATTTTTGCTTTTTTAAGTTCATTGAAATTTGTATTGTGGCCTTTTAGGGTTCTTCTAGGTAAATATTTTCTAGACTCTATAAATAGTGTGTAATCTTAAGTGTAAGATTAAAAATTTATCTATAAGTTTAAATATAAAAAATTAGATTATTTATGTGCATTGTATCTTGATATAATTTGATGCCTTCTGCACCAATGTATTTTGTCACTCATTATTGTAGAGAAGAGATCTGAAGCCAGGTCTATTTTTCATCCACTATAGGTATCTGCTTTTTTCTCTTAAATTGAAAAACCCTGATTCTTTCAGTGTTTTTTATTTCCTGTTTGTGATTTACATATTTCATCAGGATATATATATATATATACTTTCTAAGAAATTATACTTTAAATGTAATAAGCCCTTTCTCATCTCTGAAATGTTGTCTCTTAATTATGTCTTCCCTGTTTATTCTAGTCATACAGTTTTGGGAGCAACTGCTATTTGCTTTATGCTAAAACCTCTTTCATATATATATGTGTGTGCATGTGTATGTATATTACATATACAAATGAGCACATACATATATATCTCCTCAAATGTATGAGATATATAATATTATACATGTATATTATACATAATGTATTATCTTATACATTATATATACATTACTATTATACATGTATTATACATTACATATTATACATTATATATAATATACATGTATAATATAATATGTTTGTATTATATATCCTCATGTATTATATATACATATATTCCCCATATATTATATGTGTATATATTACACATGTATATCATATATACATATTATATATTATATACACAAATAAATACACACAGAGGCGCACACACATATATATGTGAAAGAGGCTTTAGTATAAAGCAAATACTTAAAAAAAATCTTCTCATGATTCTGGTCTATATACTGCTGTGATTTTCCACAACAGTGAATAACCACTCAAGAGTCAAATGGAGATTTTATCACTGATTTATAATTTACTTGAAGGTTTTTGATAACTTACTTATTGCTTTCTTTTCTTCATCCTGTTTTTGTCTTATGTCCTCCCCTGACACTTAGGAAGTCCTAAGCCTTGTTAAATAAGTAACTATAATTTTCTTCTAGATCCTGAAGTAAATTATTGTCTGAGATGTACTCTCTTCAGTGTTACTCCCTTACTCTTTTGCTGCAAAATTTTGTATTAGCCTGATGCTAATTACTTTTCTTTTAACAGAGAGTTTAGATCTATGAGGATTTAATTGTTGTTAGCAGAACAAATGAATTTTCTTAGGTCCTGTTTTCTTATTATTTGTGCAATGGTGAAATTCCCTTCTGAGAGAGAGTGATCGCTGAGGGTAAGTTGCTTTAGCCTTAGCAAGGAGCAAGCCATGCAATTCTTTATTATTTTCAGTCTTTTTTTCTACTACATGCATAATCTGATTTTCTGGTCTAAACCAATATAGTAGATAAATTCCATAATTTCCAGCATGCTGCAACAGGGTTTTTAAAATATCTGTCACCTCTTCAGTGCTCACTTTGTAGTTAACTATACTTTCTGGAAAGTATGCATGGTGTCACTTCCTTTGCCAACTGCACCTGAAAGGTAAAGAGGAGTGCTTGCCTAATATTTGGTTAGTACAGATTCTGAATTAGGGAATGCAAAAAAAAACATCTTTCATGTGTTTTGCAGTCAATCTCTTCACTTTAGTGGAGGCTAATGCCAGAATTAGATAGGTTCTTTCTTCCTATCTCTCTTTCTTTCTCTCTTCCTTCCTTCTTTCCTTCCTTTTTCTTTCTTTCTTGCTTGCTTTCTCTCTCTCTCCTTCCTTCCTTCCTTCCCTCCTTCCCTCCTTTCTTTCTTTCTTCCTTCCCTCCATCCCTCCCTCTCTCCCTCCCTCCCTTCTCTTTCTTTCTTTTTTTGCTTTCTCCTTCCTTCCTTCTTCCCTCTCTCTGCATGCCTCTGTCCCTCCCTCCTTCTCTCCTTCTCTCCTTCCTCCCTTCCTTTCTCTTTCTTTCTTGCTTGCTTGCTTTCTCTCTCTCTCCTTCCTTCCTTCCCTCCTTCCCTCCTTTCTTTCATCCTTCCCTCCGTCCCTCCCTCTCTCCCTCCCTCCCTTCTCTCTTTTTTTTCTTTCCCTTCCTTCCTTCTTCCCTCTCTCTGCATGCCTCTGTCCCTCCCTCCTTCTCTCCTTCTCTCCTTCCTTCCTTTCTTTCTTTCCTTTCTTTCTTTCTTTTTCTTTCTTTCCTTCCTTCCTTCTTTCTTTCTTTTTCTTTCTTTCTTTTCTTTTCTTTTCTTTGCCTTTCTTTCTCCACATTTCCCTTCTTCCTTCCCTGCTTTCCTCCCTTTCTTCCCTCTTTCTTGTGTTCTCCCTCCCACTACTTCTGTGTCTATTTTAAGTATGTCAATTGCATCCCAATTATAGCCTAAGGCTAAGGATCTCTTTTCCTTATTAGTTTTTGTCTTTTTCTGTGCTTTTTCTTTTTTCCTATCTAGAGAAGGCACATTAGGGGTCTCATAGCCACATATCATTTAAATGGGAATTATTACATTAAATGTTCTAAACTTTTAGTTTAAGTCATCATCTTTACTTTCATTGTTGTAAACAATCCAACCATTCTGCATATTGTTACCTGGTAGCCATAATAAATTTTGCTTTGCTTGTATTTGTTAGGTTACTTTGAATTTTGTTAAATTGTCCTTATTGCTTACAAAATATCCATAAAAAGAATGATAGAATCATAAAGTATCATTATAAGATTGTATTATAAACAAATCTCATTCTACAACAACAGAAATGAAATTGAAATGGATTTAGCACAGGTCACCTGTTTTGAAAGTGGAAGAACTCTTGCTTCAGAATCTCAGAGAAAATTCTTAGAACCCTGAACCCATACAAAACATCTGAACCAAATACATTGTGCATCTTCCTATTACTTTTATTATCAACTTTATATGAAACAAAAGGAAGCAAAACCACAAAGTATGAATTAAAAGTTATTAGATGAGTAGTAATATTAATACATTTCAAACACTGGTTAAATACATTCAGGAATGTGGAGCATTTTTATAATGCCCTGACCTTACTCTTTTGGTCCTGGAGGTCACCTGCAGTTTCAGTAAAGAATGTCATACAAGCCAATGGCTTCCCACCTCAGACACCTCAACCCAAGGGCTGCCTGTAGTTGTAGAAGCACATAAGGTCTGCTTAAGGAGCAGGTCAGAGGTGTGGGAAAAGTAATGCCCATAGGAGCATCTTTCAAACAATAAGGAATATTGATTGTTAGATAAAAGCTCAGCTTTCTCACTCACTGGGGAGAAATTCTCTCAGTATGAAATCAGCAAATGTGAGTCTCCAGTTGCTCACAGCAATGACCATTTATTAGCACATGGTTTACTGACTTTACCCCCTTTTTGATCTCTCTTCCCTAACTGTGCTTTCTGGGATCAGGCTCTACTTGTGAAGAAACGTCACCTAAGAAGTGCCCTTCTTTCTTAGAGAGCATTTCCCTTTCTTAGACGTGATTCTTAGACTCAGATTCACCTCCAAGCTTTGTATATATGATACCAAATCATTACTGGAGGTGTCAATCAATGCATATATGTCCAAGAGGTAATTTCTTACAAATTTATTCTATTCAGTTAAACTTGTCATCAAAACGTTTGTTCCAAGCCATTGTTTTACATAATTATAATAGTGCTAGTTTCTCATGTAAAAGCTTCATGCCAGGAAGTCAGTAATTGTTGCCAACCCAGGTATCCATCTTGCATCATCTTACTTTATTTTAAAATTCTTTTAATTTTTAATTTTTTGTTTTTTATTTTTTTTTTGATATGGAGTCTTGCTCTGTCGCCCAGGCTGGAGTGCAGTGGCGCGATCTCGGCTCACTGCAAGCTCCGCCTCCCGGGTTCACGCAATTCTCCTGCCTCAGCCTCCCGAGTAGCTGGAACTACAGGCGCCTGCCACCTCGCGCGGCTAATTTTTTGTATTTTTGGTAGAGACGGGGTTTCACCGTGTTAGCCAGGATGGTCTCGATCTCCTGACCTCGTGATCCGCCCGCCTCGGCCTCCCAAAGTGTTGGGATTACAGGCGTGAGCCACTGTGCCCAGCCTAAAAATCTTTTTATTTTTAAAATTTCAAAATATGTCAAAATTCTAAAAGCAGAGCATAAGACCCCATATATCCTGCCATTCAGTTTCAGTAAATATTAACATTTGCTATACATTTTAATGTGTCCTATCCCAATTTAGGTTTTAAAATCTTCATGGAATTGTAATATACACAGAAAAGTGCATATATCATAAGTGTACAGTAAAATGAATTTTCTCAAACTGAACACACTGATGTAACTAGCACACAGATGAAACAAACAGAATATTGTAAGCACTTCCAAATTCCTCCCCCATTCACATTCCTTTCAGTTAATACTCACATCAACAAAGGAACATATTAATTATTCTATTTTTCAAGAGTCTTTTAAAGCAAGTAACACTCATCCTGTCATTTTATTATTAAATCTAATCTAAGGACAAACCACTCTCTAGTCACACCATGCTTTACCTTCCTAACAAGCATACGGTTTTTCCAAAAATTTTGTTGAAAAATGTTTTAATTAGAAATGAACAAAATCTGGATTTAGTTAATTGAACAAAAATGTATAATGACAGAGTAAAATACATGCTTTCACTCTACAGGTTTGGAATTAGTCAGAAAAATAGTGTCCCAGGCTCAAAGATTGTGAAAGGCACACACTGACTTTTAAGAGACTTGCTATGTCTTCATACCTCAAATTGGATTAATTTGCTAAGAAACTGTAATTTTATTAATAATATGCTTAGATTATAGCATTACATTCTAACTTTAACCCAAGTTTTCAAGTAATTATTTTATTTGGGCATAAATCATAATCTATGTTGAAAGACTTATTTTAGGATGATTAGAAGTGTTTCAGAATAATTTTCTTTTTCTTGGGACATATCTGTTCATTTAAAATCCACCTTTGAATTTGCAAATGCTCAAAATAATTAATTTTGATGATGACATAATGCAGTATATATTTTTTAAATGTTGTCTTTCCCCACAACATAGAGTAATTCCATATTTATTCAAGGCTTCTTTATTTGATAAACAAATGCCCAAAGGATACAATTATTGCTTATCTGACTCAGTGAACTGCCTTTTCTGCTGAAATGTAACCTTTCCTCTTGTTAGCTTAGAAATAAAGAACTGCTAGTGAATTTTGAGTTACTTCTTTACATTTCAAAATAAAGTGAGTCTCATGTTTATTTTCCATATTGAATTAATAATGTTAGAAAGAGTTGTAAACAGGAAATTGTGAAAACATACCTGGTTAATTATCACTTTTAAGAAAGTCTAGGTTTGTAATAAAATAGTTATATTTGCCCTCCTTCAATGATATGATGCAAATAAATAGTATCACTATTCAAATAATATCACATTTAGTTAATAAAACATTCAAGTAAACACAAAATATTGATTTATCACACAATGTTGAAAACTAGTAAGTATAAAAATTATGTATAGAAAATCAAAGCTCATGACAGATTATTTCAAGTAACTTATAGTGAATATTATTGTTATTATTATTATTAATTTTAAAGTCAGAGTTTTTTTCTGTTAGCTAGGCTGGAGTGCATGGTGTAATCTAGCTCACCACAGCCTCAAACTCCTGAGCTCATGATATTCTTCCACCTTAACCTCCAGATTATCTAAAGGACTATAGGGATGCACCATCACTTCTGGCTAATTTTTAATATGTATATATTTTGTAGAGACTTGCTCTCACTTTGTTTCCCAGACTAGTCTTGAACTCCAGGCCTCAAGCAATTCTCCCAACTCAGCATCCCAAAGTGCTGTGATTAGCAGCATGAGCCACTGCATATGGCTTATAATGACTGTTATCTTTAATCTTAATTTTTAAACTCCCTAAAGAATTCACACTCAGAAACAATGACTTCCAGCATGCAGAATTGAAAATTACCTATCTTGTTTATTTTGCAGAGAGTGTATAATTGCCATTTATTTTTCTAATTCAGCAAGCATTGAAAATATATGCATTTCTTAAAATTCTTTGACTCAAAGATGTTTATTTTATCTGTCTAAATCAATTTTTGAAGAAAATATTTGAAAGCATAAGTTTCCAGGGATGCTTTCAAAAAGAAGGAGGGCAGTAATATAGTAAATGTCTCTAACACTAATTGTTTACCTCTCAAATAATAATTAAAAGCACTTGAAATATGTATCAATAAAAAAACTCATTTTTAGTTCTTTCTTTCTCCAGTATCCTTGCTATCATAGCTAATTTGAGCTCATTAAGAAGTATCAGTGGGGTGGAGCCTTTTTCCTGGTAATGACAATCTGGTAATTTGGATGAAAATTGCCACTGAAAAATCACTATTTTGTAATGAGAATTTCTGTATAGCTACATATCTACATCTACATCAATCTATGTGTTTGTCTGTCTGTCTGTCTATCTAAACAAGAGAACTAACAAGCTAGTGAGAATTGTGGGGCTAAGATTTAAGAGATAAGAAAACCTAGAATAGTAACCCAAGCATTGAGGTCACTTTCCCTTCTCTTCACACAAAGAATTAGCATGTTCCTGAAGATGTGGCCAAGAGGCTGAAAAGCAAAGCAAAATATTTCAACAATTTCAAAGGTCTAGCAGGGTAAAGTTGTGATTTAGGATCCACTAAAAAAATAAAGCATGGTAAAATACCAAGTTTAATTTGAAACCCGAAAGATCTGCATTTTAGGAGTAAAGATGGAACTGAAATAGACTAACTCTCACTGGGTCTGAATCACAGCTTTAAATCAATTCCAGCACTTATATGATTAAGGTAATCAGATAATATCATATTGCCTCAACTCTCAAGTAAGTTCTACAATTTATTTATTTTCCAATTATTTTTAGTTTCTTTATATTTTAGAGATGGGGTTTTGCTATGTTACCAAGGCTGAACTTGAACTCCTGGGCTCAAGCCATCCTCCCACCTCAGCCTGCAGACTAGCTAGGATTACAGGCTCATGCTACTGAGGCTGGAAGCTCTACAATTCATTTTAAAGTAAACAATACTGGTGGCTCAATCCAGTATATCCAAATATATGAAGAAATAAGGCAAATTGATTGCTGTTGTCTGAATTGTGCCACCTCTGTCCCAAATTCATATATTGAAGTTTTAACTTCTAGTACCTCAGAATGTGATTCTGTTTGAAGATAGGGCCTGTAAAGTGGTGACTTAGATAAAATAAGGACAATGGATGAGTTTTATCTGATATTATCTGATGTGGTTATAAGAGGAGGATACTAAAACAGACACAGAGGGAAAATGATGTGAAAACATCAGATGAAGATGGCCATCTACAAGCCAAAATTGTGAGAAAATATATTTCTGTTATGTTAGCCACCTAACTGGTGCTTGTTCATCACAGTACTGTTATACCAATAGAGTGATAACAGCCCAAGGAAACATAAAATAGAAATATCTATAGGGAAGAAAGATAGTTGTGGTCTATATATAGGGAAAACAAAGTCTATCCCTACAATATTCCAGGAACTAAAATAAATGATTTACACAGAAATGGACACTGTGATAATAATCTGAGAAACTCTATAACTGGAAAATTGAGAAACTGAAATCAAGAACTCAAAGAGTGATTTAATAACAGTTTTGATATAGATGAAGAAAGACTATTGAACTCAATGATAGATCAGAAGATAATTTCCCAAATATAGAAAGAAAATATAGAGGAATAGAAAATACAGAAGAGAGCATATGAGACAAGAGATCAATAAAAATAGTCGATGTATACATTATTGGATTCCAAAGAGGAAAAAGTATTAAAATTTAAAGATATGATAACTGAAAAATTTTAAAACAGATGATAATGTAAAGCCTCAGATTAAGAAGCAAATGTGTAATGACACCCATAGACTCAAAGTAAAGGGTTGGAGAAAGACCTGTCGTACAAAAGGAAAACAAAAAAAGGATCACTATTCTTACATCAGGTACAGTAGACTTTAAACCAACAACAGCAAAAAAGACAAAGAAGGACATTACATAATGATAAAGGATTCAATTTAACAAGAAGACGTAACTACCCTAAATACATATACACTCAACATAGGAGCAGCCAGATACATAAGACCACTACATTTGGATCTAAGAAAAGACTTCCACAGTCACACAGTAATAGTGGGGGACTTCAAAACCCCACTGACGGCATTAGATGGATCGCTGTGGCAGAAAACTAATAAATTCTGGATTTAAATTCAACACTTGACCAATAGGACCTAATAAACATCTACAGAATACTCCACCCATCAACCATAGAATATACATTCTTCTCGTCTACACACAGAACACATTCCAGGATTGACCACATTCTCAGTAATAAAGAAAGTCTCAATACATTCAAAAAAATCAAAATCCTACCAACTGTACTCTCAGACCACAGTAGAATAAAACTTGAAATCAATATCAAGATCTCCACAAATCTCACAATTACATGGAAATGAAACAACTTGCTCCTGAATGACTTTTGGGTAAACAGCAAAATTAAGACAGAAATTTTAAAAAAAATTATTTGACGTAAATGAAAACAGAGACACAAAGTACCAAAATCCCAGGGATGCAACAAAAACAGTGTTGAGAGGAAAGTTTATAAGGCTAAATGTCTGCATCAAGAAGTTAGAAAGATCTCAAATTAATGATGTAACATCACACCTGGAGGAACTAGAAAAGAAAGAACAAACTAACCACAAACATAGCAGAAGAAAAGAAATAACTAAAATAAGAGCAGTACTGAATGCAGTTGAAATCCCAAAGCCTATACAAAGAATCAACAAGTTCAAAATTTGGTTCTTGGAAAAGGTAACTGAGATTGATAGATCTCTGGCTAGAATAACAAAGACAAAATCCAAATAAGCACAATCAGAAATGACAAAGGGGACATTAGAACTGATCCCACAAAAACACAAAAGATTCTGAGACTATTATGAATACCTCTATGCACACAAACTAGAAAATCTGGAAAAAATGGATAAATTCCTGGAAGCACACAACTCCCAAGATTAAATTAGGAAGAAATTGAAAACTGCAATAAACCAATATCCAGTTCCAAAATTGAATCAATAATAAAAACCTAGCAAAAAAAAAAAAAAAAAAAAGCCCCAGACCAGATGAATTCAGAGACAAATTTTATCAGACATACAAAGAAGAGGTAGGACAAAATCTACTGAAACTATTCCAAAAAGCTGAGGAAAAGGGACTCCTCCCTAATTCATTCTAAGAAACCAGAATCCCCCTTATAGCAAACCTGGCAAAGACACAATGAAAAAAAGAAAACTACAGGCCAGTTCAAAAATCCTCAACACAATACTAGCAAATCAAATCCAGCAGCACATCAGAAAGTTAATTCTTCATGATCAGGTAGGCTTCATTCCTGGGTTGCAAGATTGTTTCAATTGTTTCAACATGCACAAATCAATAAATGTGATTCACCACATTAACAGAAATAAAATAAAAACCACATGATTATCTCAGTAGACACAGAAAAAGCCTTTGATAAGATCCAACATCCCTTCATGATAACGCCCCTCTCCCCCACCCCCAGCAAACAAGGCATTGAAGGGACATACCCCTAACTATAAGAGCCATCTATGAAAAAACCCTCAGCAAACATCATACTGAAGGGCAAAAATTGGAAACATTCCCCTTGAGAACAGAACAAGACAAGTATGCCCCCACACTTACTACTTCTAATCAAAATAGTACTAGAAGTCCCAGCCAGAGCAATCACACATCCAAGAAAGAAATAAAAGGCATCCAAATAAGAAAAGAAGTAAAACTATCTTTCTTCATTGACGATATGATTCTATACCTAGAAAACCTTAAAGACTCTGCCAAAAGGTCCGACACTAATAAAACAACTTCAGTAAAGCTTTAGGATACAAAATCAATGTACAAAATTCAGTAGCATTTCTATACACCAATAATGTTCAAGCTGAGAGCCAAATCAAAAACACGGTAGCTACAAAAAAACATAACACACCTAGGAATACATCTAAGCAAGCAGGTGAAAGATCTCTACAAGAACTACAAAACAAAACGCTGCTAAAAGAATTCACAGATTCCATGAACAATTGGAAAAACATTCATGTTCATGGATTGGAAGAATCAATATTGTTAAAATGGCCATACTGCCCAAGGCAATCTATAGATTCAATGCTATTTCTCTCCAACTAGCAATGTCATTTTCCGCAGAACTAGAAAAAAAGCTACTCTAAAATTCATCTAGAACTCCCCCCCCCCAAAAAAAAAGAAAACTGAAAGCCAAAGCAATCCTAAGCAAAAGGAATGAAGCTAGAAGCACCACATTACCCAACTTCAAACTGTACTGTAAGGCTACAATAACCAAAGCAACATGGTACTTGTACAAAAAACAGACACACAGACCAGTGGGACAGAGTAGAGAACCCAGATGTAAAGCTGCACACTTATAACCATCTGATATTTGACAAAGTTGATGAAAATAATCAATAGAGAAAGGACTCCCTTTTCAATAAATGGTGCTGGAATAGCTTGTTAACCATATGCGGAAGAATGCAACTTGATTCCTACCCTTCACCATATCCAAAAATGAACTCAAGATGGATTAAAGATTTAAATGTAAGATTTCAAACTTTAAGAATCCTAGAAGAAAACCTAGGAAACACCATTCTTAACATTGTCTTTAATGTTAAGACATTAAATTTAGAAAGAATTTATGACTAAGTCCTCAAAAGCAATTGCAATGAAAACAAAAATTGACAAATGAGACCTAAGTAAACTAAAGAACTTCTGCACAGTAAAAGAAACTATTATCAGAATAAATGGGCAGCCTACATAATGGGAGAGAACATTTACAAACCATGCATCTAAAAATGATTTATAAGGAACTTAAATGATTAAACAAACAAAAAACTAATAACCCCATTAAAAAGTGGGCAAAGACATGAACAGTCACTTCTCCAAAGAAGACATACAAGCAGTCACAAGTACATGAAAAAATGCTCAACATCAGTAATCATCAGAGATATACAAATCAAAAATTCTGTGAGATACAATCTCACCACCAGTCAGAATGACTATTATAAACAACTTAAAAAACAATAGATGCTGGCAAGGCTGTGGAGAAAAAAGAATCCTTATACACTATTTGTGACAATATAAATTAGTTCAGTCACTGTGGAAAGTAGTTTTTAGATTTCTCAAAGAACTTTAAACAGAACTCTCATTTGACCTAGCAACCCCATTACTGGGTATATATCCAAAAGTAAATACATTGTTCTACCCAAAAGACACATGCACTTGTATGTTCATCGCAGCACTATTCATAATGGCAAAGACAAGGAATCAACCTATGTGTGAACCAATGGTGGAAAAAGAAAATATAGTACATATACACCATGGAATAATACATAGCCATAAAAAAAGAATGGAATTATATTCTTTGAGGCAACATGGAAACCATTATCCCAAGCACAGGATGAACACAGAATTAATACAGGAACAGAAAACCAAATACTGCATATCCTCACTTGTAAGTGAGAACTGAACATGGAGTGTTCATGAGTGTAAAGATGGCAACAATAGACACTAGGGACTACTAGAGAGGGAAGGGAACTTGGGGGTTCCGCATTGAAAAACTAACTATTGGGTACTATGGTCACAACCTGGGGACAGAATTATTTGTATCCCACACCTCAGCATCACACAGTATACCCATGTAATAAACTTGTACATGCACCCCCTGAATGTAAAATAAAAAGTTCAAATTATATTTAGCCATTATATTTATCAGAAAGAAGTCAAATGAAGAAAATGCACTTCCACATAATAAGATAAATGTGCTACTAAAACTAAACAAAACAAACAAAGAGAAATCATTAAGGCACCCGGAAAAAAAGATGGGTTACCTGCAAAGAATTTAAAATAGGATTGAAGTCAGATTCCTCAACAGAAAAAAATTAAAGCCAGATGGCAGGGAAATGATATCTTCAAAATATTAAAAGTTAAGTATTCTATACACAGGGAAAATAATCTTCACAAATGAGTGAACAAGAGGAAAAGGTGCTCATTCTTAATCACAATATGATATGGTTTGGATGTTTTGTCCTCTCCAAATCTCATGTTGTAATGTGACCTCCAAAGTTGATAGTGAGCCCAGTGGGAGGTGTGTGGGTCATGGGAGAAGATCCCTCATGAGTGGCTTGGCGATGTCGTCTTGATAATGGTGAGCTCCCACCATACAAGTTCATGTGAGATCGGCTTGTTTAAAAGAGTATGACATCCTTCCTCTTGCTCTCTCATTATGTGATATGCCTGCTTCCTTGTCCTCTTCTGCCATGATTGTTAGCTTCCTGAGGCCCCCACCAGAAGCTGTGCAGATGTTAGTGCCATGCTTATATAGCCTATAGGAAAATGAACCAAAATAAACCTCTTTTCTTTATAAATTACCCAGTTGCCATTCCTTTATAGCAATGCAAACAGACTAATGCAAAAATGCAAAATGAATGTGCACTATATGTCTTTTTTCATCTATTGTAATGGAAAAAGTTTTAAAAGTTTGAAAGTATTATGTTAGTAAGACTTGGTGAATAAGCATTCTCATTTAGCACAAGATAGTGCAACAAGTATGGAAAGAAGTTAGGCAACTTGACGATATCGCATACACATTTTCCCTTGTATCCAGAATTCTTTCCTATCCCAAACATATACTGGCAAAAGTATACAAATAGACATGTGTACAGGAAACAAAATGTAGTACTATTTCTAAAAGAAGAGGAAAATAATACAGTGCAAATATACATTAATAGGGATTGATTCAATGAACTATGGTATGATATTTAGTTAAGGACTTTTCCAAGCAAAGTTTTGAAGATGTGACCTGATTTATGCTTGGTGGGGATAGTAAAATTTGAGAAAAGAGATAAATTGACAGAAGAATTATTATACTAAAAGGACAAGGACTGATGATTTTTGGAAATTCTCAGCCAATCCATATTGCAACTGTGGTAAGATAAAAGAAATTTACAATTAGGAAAGTGTGATCTATAGAAAATGCTGGGAATGTGACCTTAAAACTCTTTCCTGAAACCTCATAAAGATCAAAAGATATGAGTATTTCGTCACACAAAAAGCCTTTTTTTTTTTTTTTTTTTTAAGATTAAGGGTGTCACTCACAGAACTTCTCAATTAAACCATAGGACCTCTAGAAAACTTGAGGTCAATGTTCCTCAATAGTAGCAAAAATCAAGAAGGGATTATTTATGTAAGATCTCTTAATAAGTCTCTTGTATATTAGAGCAAATTCCTGTGATATACACAGAAAGTTCCTGAAATTTTTATGTCTAGAGAAAAACTATCTGGTTGGACTAAAAGTGACAGAGAGTAAAAAATGAAAGAATGTTTCACCCCAAAAACTCTAGTGGTAAAAACTAGGCTGATTAAAGTAGTCATATGTAGAGTGGAGCAAGATGGCAGAGTAAGAGGCTCTCTCCCCATTTTCTCCCCATGGACACACTGATTCAACAATAATACATGAACCAGTTTCCTTGGTGAGAAATTAAGAAACCAGTTGAGTGGCTCCAGTACTCCAGAAAAGAATGAAGCTAGTTAGATTAAAGTTTTAGTAAAATTTGAGGATCCTTTTTACTGTAATCCCACTGGCGCAATGCAATTCAGAGGAAATCCCAAGGGCCTAGCTTCTTCCTGGAGAGAAAATGAAAGAGCTGAATTGTATATCCAATGTTGTCTCCTTTGGCTGCTGCATGGGGGACTGATTTCTGTTTTTCCTGAATCTGAACACTGACAGGAAAGGACTCATATTGGGAACTGCTGAGAACAAAGACAGAAGTTGGACTAAAACACAGGCACTCATTATAGCCCAGAGGTGTCCAATCTTTTGGCTTCCTTGGGCCACATTGAAAGAAGAACTGTCTTGGGCCACATATAAAATACACTAACACTAACAATATCGGATGAGCTAAAAAAAAAAAAAAAAAAAAAGGGCAAAGAAATCTTGTAATGTTTTTAAAAAGTTTACAAATTTCTGTTGGGCTGCATTCAAAGTTGTCTTGGGTAACATAAGGCCCATGGGCCATGGGTTGGACAACCATAGCCCCTAGCCTGGCTCAGTGCAGAGAAAGCACATGAAACCCCCCAAACTTAGCCTCTCCCTGGAGAGGAAAAGAGTTAAAGTATGAGTCCAATATTCCAACTTTTCAAGAGGTTGCCTGAGAAACTGACATCTGTCTGCCTCTCACAGAGAACTGATAGTACCTGGCAAATTTAGATGCCCGAGGGCTTCTGAGAACAAAGGTGGAGACTTATTCTAGCACATGTTCACATGACAAAATCCAGCTTAATGTAGCATGCTTGGAAAGTCTTTCAGCTCCTGGCTTATTGCAGGGGAGGGAAATAAACAATTGGAACATCTGTCCAGTGTTTGGACTTTTAAGGTGACTGCCCAAAGGACTGGTTTTATTTTCACCTGTATTGGAATGTGGACAAGACCTGGCATAATCTAGATTCCTAGAAGCTACCAATAATGAAATAAGAGACCCTAGGAATTGCTTCAGCTCCAGAAGCCACAGTACAGCAGAGGCACACCAGAGGGAGGAAGCCATTACAAACTTCTGAAAAAAGAAATAGGAAAATCTCTCTAATGGAGAATTTACATGAACAAGTCCAGAGAAGATGCATACACAGATTTAGAGGCCCCCAGAACATCTGAGAGTTTAGGATCTCTTCCCTTCTAGGTTTTCACTAAAATTTAAGGTTACTAAAGATAAGAATTCTAGTTAAGATATAATTCTGTATATGAAATGTGCCAAAAAGATGTGTTTTATTGAGAAAAAGAATAATTTTGTCTAATTCAGAAGTTATCTAAAGATGAATTCACATTACAGACTGGAAAAGGTTATTTATTAAAACAGTAGGAAAGAGGAGAGAGATGTGAAAAAGTTATGGATATGAAGATGTGTTTTTGGTATGGAAGTTTGTAAAGAAAAAAAAATTAGGATGAAACAAAAAGTCCAAGAATGTTATAGATAGTGTGAGTAAGTCATATGCAGTTTTTCTCCTATTTCTCTGTATGTGTATCTCTGTGCACCTTCAGAGAAAATAAAAGTTGAAAAAATTTAGATAGTGAAATATTATTTAAAACCTGATAGGAAATTGGAGAAGTGTCTAATTAACCCTGCTCATAGCTAAAGTTCTTAGTCTTGATGAAGGTAAATTAAGAAATACTGTAATAAAATACATTGGCAGTTTGGCAATTCTTTTTAAACATAGTTAGGCATGAAGCCAGATTTAACATGGAGCCAAATTTCACATAAATGTCTGCATTGCATTATTTAATATTATATTTGCTTGTCTGCATAGGTAAAATTCTTTGGGTTTTATTTACATGTACATATATATAAAACCATTGAATTTTTTAGGTTCTAATGGAAGGCTTTTATTTGATTCTATTTATGAATAACCATTTTGTTCCCTTTGCATTTCCAGCAACTTCTCAGTGGTTCTATGTATCTAAAATTCCTAAGCTACCTTTTTCAGCCTGCAAAAAATTGATAGAGGATACCAGCCACTTAAAATTTGATTGATTTTGTTTGCTTCTGGTGATCTAGAGGGCTATGTGAGCTTTAAGGTTCCCAGCAAAATGTAAAATAAAAATAAAGGACTTATGTTTACAAGTTCTAAGCCAAAACAGTACATTATTTTGGTATTTGTTAGGTGAGAATAAAAATGTTTAAATCGTGTTTATTTCCAAGGTAATTCAATTTAATCAATAATTTGAGTTGTTTTCGAATCTCCTCCTTTAAGTAATGAAAAAAATCTGTGATACAAGTACAAAGTGTTAGTGTTCAGCAAAGATTGGCCTTGTCTGCAAGGAAATTATATTCATTGGGATTTATATCAAACTAATTTTGTTATCTTTGCCAATATTGAAGTGTAGTGATGTTCACTTGGATTAAGTAGTAATAAAAATATGTGAGACTTTCTAGTGATTTTTTTATCCCAAGACATTTATCACTGATGTGGCTTCATGTATGTACTTGAAAACAAAATATATACAAGTGTTCCACTGGTTTGAAGATTTTAATGGTGGAAATTGCCTAATCAGTTGTCAGTACTGTATCTGGAAACTAATCTTGGTAATGTGTGATGATGCTCTTTCAAAATAGCTGAAAAGAAATTACCTTGTGCTTGTTCTTACTTCATCCCTGTTTTGTTGTATGGTATTTAAATGAAAGATTATTTATCCTCCTATTGAATTTCCAAAGCTGATGTTTGCATTTGCCATTTTTTAATGATGGGTAGAAACACTAGTTGTCTTACTTTGCTAACTTTGGTGTAGGACCTATCATATTTTTCATGTTTTTCGTCACAGTCCTGTTACTAGAATGCTAGCAATTAGACATACACAATGAATAACCTAATTGCTTTCATACAGTGATTTGAAGTGCTGCAGGCAGTAATTCCTATACTCCGAATCACAGTGTTTTAACTTGTAACATGTTAGAGGGAATTAAAGGACTTTCTATCATATAAATATCCTATTAACTAATTCTTGTGCTGTTAAGTTACAGGCTTGGAGTTCTGGGCCTGAAAAAGTCACCTACTTCAGCTAAATCTTGAGCATTGACACAAGTCAAAGTCTTGTCTTCAAACCTGGGTGAAGGTGACAATAAAAATGAACTGCTTTTGTGAGACACAGGGCCAGAAATTACAACCATTCAATCCATCTAGGCTCAGGGACTATCACAGAAGAGGTGGGCATATGAAATTGTCAGGGTCAATTCTGAGGGGTAAACTTAGATCAGAGTTTTTCTATAAATTAAATATTAATATCAAAAGCACACTAATGCAAGGCCAGTGTTGGAGCCCATGTGTCAGAATAACAGGGTTTTCTTGAAGCACTGGTCTGCTCTTTAATAGCAAGTTGTAAAAGTTTATAAAAGGTTTATGGAAATCTTGCCTTATGGTCAAACTGATTAAAATTAGATAATTTGTTTATAAGGTTTTATTAAAATTAGTTTTAACATTAATAATATACTATACAAAGGTAAAATTTGGTTTTCTTTTCTGAAAAAAAATTTTATGTAAGGGATAATAAGAGATTTTTGTTTACGTTATGAGTAAAATGCAGGGGAGAAAAGAAGGATAGGGGAGACACAGATTTATTTGGCCTCATGCTATCTTTATTAGATCTTATTGTTTGGGAAATTGAGTCTACTCACTATCAAAGGGTAAATGTCTTCATATTATCATCTTGGCTAAATGAATGACTATTTTAGAGTAACTTGTGATTATATTTTGTCATATCAAGTATCTTAAAACTTTAATATTTGACATATTTTCCAATGGCAAAATTTTAAGTTTTAAATTCAGTCTTTTTGACCTCAAAGTAACTGTTTTTGGATATTGGGTCCCCTGAAGTCCGAGTGAAACATATTAGGCTATTTGTTATGTAAAATTACGTAGGAAGCATTGTCAAATGTGAGGTACTATTTAGCTTCATTCGAGTTGTATTTATATAGATGTGTTAATATGTGTTCCAGGATTGTGCAACATTCCTGAAATTCTGATGTGTGTGATTATGTTGTCAGTAATGATTGCAATTATTATTTTAAATTTTTGTATGACAACAGAAATAACGAAATTTCCTTGCTAACTGTGTCTTTACTTATGGCTGCCCTAAGACTTTTGTCATTCACAATTGTTTTGTGTTGATTCTTCCCAAAAGTGACTTATAATCAACTACAGTCCAGAGCTTGCTTCTTTGGGGGAGCTCATGGAAAGGACTCTTGAATGCAAGTTTCTCATAACTTTGGAAATTGTATCACTGGATTAGAGAGAAACCTTCTGGGATCCTAATTAAAAGACTAATGTGTTCATGAAGACTACTAACCCAATATGAAGCAGAGCAGGAGTTGGTTGAATAGACTGAACTAATGGAGAACTGAAATAATTTTTATGGCTTTTTAAATTTGAAATGTTGATGATTATTTTTGTTTTGTTTTTTCAGGGTCTGGAGAACTTTTTTTGAGCTATTTATAGCTTTTAAATACACTTTAGGTATACTGAGTAGAGTATACAGAATTTGAGGCATATTTATCTCTCTTTGCCTAATTTCTCCGGAATTTGTAAACTATTTGTGATTCTTAATTTATGGCAATGTGTTTGTTTGCATACGTTTAATAAGAATCTGTTTCCTTTTATAACGGGACACAGTTGAAGGAACTAATTATTTTCCCATGGCTTTGACTGAAATGACCTTGTGAGAGGTTCCAGCAAAGCCAATTTAGAAGAGCCTTTGTAGACAATGATTCTTGTTGCACTTTGTGTGGGTAATCAGGCCAAGTATATGGGACTGAAGATTATTTGGTAGGTAAGTTGGTCCTGCTGTGATTAGTCTTTGGTAGAAGTGGAGGACTATGGAGAGAAAAATTGTGTTTCAGAAGATAACTACAGTATTAGATTAACCTTTGATTCCTGGGTGGCCACGTGGTCACCCATGGTATGGAGCTGCAAAGGACACCCCCTTATCAGCATGAAGCAGCCAGAAACATTGACAACCAGATTCCCAATGACTAAGGAATCAATCAATACAAAGAGGGGACTGAAACTGTCCCACAGACAGCTTTGTTTTTTGTTTTGTTTTGTTTTATTTTGTTTTTGATAAACATAGAAATTGACCCTTCTGGTTTTAAGCTTGAAACAGCAGATCCTGACAATGAGAAACCAGACTTCTCAAAAGTTACCAAAGAACTGAAACATCCCATCTAGACAATGAGAACCAGGCCCTTCATTCATTATGATTGCCTTCTTACTCCTCCTGAGTTCCTGTTTTTCCATACATAGTTACATTTCTTCCCTTTCATATGAATCCCTAATTTTAGTTGGTCAGGGAGTTGGATTTGAGACTGATCTCCCATCTCCTTCACTGTGCCCCCAATTAAAAGCCCACTTCCTTGGCAATAATCATTGTCTCTGATTGGCTTTCTGTGCGGGAGCAGCAGGACCTAGATCAAACCTCTCATGTTTCAGTAACATAGTCTCTATGAGAAACAGTATAGTGACTCCTCAATATATTAAAAATAGAATTATCATATGATCCATCAATCCTACTTCTGGGTATTTATTAAAATAATTGAAGCTGGGCGGGTGCAGTGGCTCACACCTGTAATCCCAGCACTTTGGGAGGCCGAGGCAGGTGGATCACAAGGTCAGGAGTTCAAGACCAGCCTGACCAACATGGTGAAACCACGTCTCTACTAAAAATACAAAAATTAGCCAGGTGTGGTGGCCTGCGCCTGTAATCCCAGCTACTCGGGAGGCTGAGGTAGAAGAATTGGTTGAACCCAGGGGGCGGAGGTTGCAGTGAGCCAAGATCGTGCCATTGCACTCCAGCCTGGGTAACAGAGCTAGACTCTGTCTCAAAAAAAAAAAAAAAAAAAAAAAGAATTGAAGTCAGAATCTCAAAAATTTATTTCTGTTTTATTTTCATCTCAGTATTCAAAATAGCCGAGATTTAAAAACAACCTAAATGTTTATCAATGGATGGATATATAAATACAATGTGGTATACGCACTCAATGGAATATTATTTTACCATTAACAAATAAAAATCTGCAATGTGTGACAACATGGGTGAACCTGCAGGACATTATGTTAAATAAAATAAACCTGTCACATAAGAGCAAATACTGCATGATTCCACTTACATAAGTATCTAAAATAGTCAAACTAATTGAAACAGATAGTAGAATGGTAGTTGTCAGGGGCTGGGGATAGGGAGAAGTGGGGAGTTGCTATTCAAGTTGTGTAAAATTTCATTTATACAAGATGAATAAGTCCTAGAGATCTGCTGCATAACATTTTGCTTATGCTTAACAATACTATATTGTATATTTAGTGATTTGTTAAGATAATAGATCTCACATTACATGTTCTCATCACAATAAAAATATTAAAAGCAAAGTAAAAGTTGGTGTTGGCAAGTCAGGTTTGGTCCATGGAGTCCTATTTGCTAATCTTTTGTCTAGATTATCCTGACTGATATAGTCTCATAATGGAGTCATGGGAAATACATGAATGTGAACTTCAAATCATGTATTTTGATTGATTCTCCTAATGTTTTATATCTTGAAGTTGAACTAACACTTGCAAAGCAGTTTTGACACTCTGTCGTTTTCATTTTCCATGTAGTTTCTAAATAATTTTAGGACTGTGCTTAAATTTAAAAAATAAATTTCTATACCCTTGAGTTAAAAAACAAACAAACAAACAAAAAAACTATTCACCTGCAAATCCTGCTAACTATCATTAAAATGGAAGGATAATTTGTGAGGTCAGCAGAGACCAGAGCCACAAAGAATTACTCCAGGTCATGAAACAAATGGAGCTTGCTGGGCTTGATTTTGAAACTATTTTAGAATGCTTACTCCATTTTATATTCAATTTCCTCTCTGTTTGAACCATAATGTCTGTAACTGTTATGCTATGCCTGTCCCACCATTGTGGTTGGGTAGAGAAAATGTCTTTTTAATGTCACTTATTCACATATGGAGAGAAATTGTTCCCAGGTGCTATACCTAATGGATTACTTAACGAATTCAGATGATGTGATTTGGGGGGACTATTGAGATGATTGGATTTGAGATTTTAGACTTTGATTGGATGCTGTAATGGACACTAGAAGGTCACTGCAAGATCAGAGCAGGAGGAAAGAACTTTCCTTTTACCTATATGATTTGTCCCACATAAAAGTTAGTGGATTGTTATGTAGGGAGCCTACTATTATTCAATCACAGCATCAACTTTCATAGGTTATGAGTCCTTGCCTTCCAGCAAGTTTCTCTATTATTATAACAGCAGCTTTTCGACTCCATTGTGCCCAGAACCCTTAAGAATTTTTTGTCATTGTTCACCAGACAAAGCAGGAGGTAATGGTAGTTGGGGAAAGCTGAAGTCTTAGCCCCAGTTTGTCACAGTGGGCTCCTAGTTGGCCTACAGATCAATTCCATAGCTGTTTTTCCAATTTCTGAATATGTATTTAAAAAAACACACTTGGCAACTGGCAAAATCCACACTAGCTTTGTGGCCCGTGCATAAGGGCCACAACAACAACAAGGTCTAAATGAAAGCCAGTGGGCCTTTTTCTCCCTATTCAGATATTAAACAAGAAACAATGTTTAAAGGCTTTGAAAATATTTGTACTGTCATCATATACACTTGTAAAAATGCAAGGTGGTGATACTTATCATATCTTCATTTAACTTGACTATTTGACATACACAAAAGTTGGATGTATCTTAGAGAACAATTTTGATGACTCTGTTTGCAGTTAATAATCCAGATATAATATTTTTACTATAAAAATCAATATAGTGCTTGAGACTTTGTTTTCAGATACTGACCTAACCAATTCCTTTTTCTCCATGCAAAAATTGCAAGGACCACCAGAAGTTTGCCTCATCTAGCACCATCAACGGTACATTCTCACAGCCATACCTCAGGGTTACATCTCTTCCCCTCTGTGCATAATACAGTCTTCAGAGGTCTTGATCACCACATTCCACAAAACATCACATTGTTTCTATAAATTGACAGTATTGTTGAAATTGGACTGGATGAGCTGGAAATAGTAAATTTTTAGATATCTTAGTAATACATATATGAGTCAGAGAGACAGAGATAAGCCCCACAAAATTTCAGGGGCTTCTCACGTCAGTATAGTTTCTGTAAGTCAGATGGTCTGGGGCACAAGATATATTCTTCAGGTCAAAACACAGGTTACTTTACTTCTCATTGTCTAACTACTGCCTGCCCCCAACTCCCATCTCTATTAAAAATACAAAAATTAGCCAAGCCTGGTGACAACCGCTACTTGGGAGATTGAGGCAGGAGAATCGCTTGAATCTAGGAGGCAGAGGTTGCAGTGAGCTCCATTACACTCCAGCCTGGGTGACAAGAGCAAAGCTCCATCTCAATGAAATGAAATAAAATAAAATAAAATAAAATAAAATAGACTATCAGAAGATTGATTATCCTCTCCATGTTTGAACTTTATAAAACTTTAAGGTAAATACAATGAGACTAAGTGAATTTGATGATTAATTAATATAAACAACAATTCATATAATGATGATTAAGACTGTATGTCTCCTGATGTTAAGGAGAGGATGAGAACTTCTTTACTTGTGTGAGGTATGGCTGCATCTTGTCATATGGAAATACAGAGCTGTGTTATTCACCCCTCCTCTATTTTGGAATAGAAACAGCTTTCTGTAGTTGTTGCTTCTACAAAAGTTTACATTTACTTTTTGGAGGTTAACCACTTTTTACTAATTAACAGATTTTATATTACATTTTCCCTGTTCAAATTGCTGTTGTGGTTTCTATCTCTTGTTGGATGCTGATATGTTACTTCTACATATCTATTGCTGTATAGCAAAACACCCTCAAACTTCATAGCTTTACTCATCAATGTATTAGTATTCCATGGTTTGACAGCATCAGCGGATGATTCTCTCTTGGAGTGTCACTTTTTCTCATGTGGCTACAGTGAGGTGAAGGCTTTACTGTGCTGAATGTCCAAGATTGCGCCCTCATAGGGGTGGTAGTTGATGGTGGGAGTTCATTTAGGGCTCTCAACTACAGTATCTACATGTGACCTTCTGGGCTTCCAGTACAGAAGGTGTGTTGCCAGAGGTATCATCTTAAGAGCAAACTTTCCAAAGGAAAGAAAATGAGAGATCTCAAAGCAGTGAAGAGCTATGCCGAAAGACAGTGCCACTTCTGCCATATTTTTACTTTTGTCCAGCCAAATAAATATTCCAAGATGCTATCACTTTCCTGGGATTCTGCTGCATCACTTTAGGTACCAAGTTATCAGTTGAGTTTCTTATGTGCAACCATCATAATCTGACTTTGGCAACTTAATAACAACAAAAAATAACTTTATTGGAAGGATGTCGAGGATCTCACATAAATACCAGAATAGAAGAAGCTGACGGTCTTCTTCTATTAGGAAAGAGCCTAAATCCTTTCCTAACAGAATTACTGCTTTCATTGGTAAAAACACCATTCCACAGTTCATCTTGCCAAAAATAAAAGCACTGAGCACCAAATGATGTTGTCCTTAAAACCTTACACTTACTGCCTCTGCTATAAAGAATTCTCTATGATGCCCAAGTCTTTGAGTATTAGCTCAAGACTCACACATCAAGGAGCTTCATAAGCTTGGCCAAATCTAGATTAATATTCTGGAATCCTATTTATCAGAAGAAATTGGTAAGTTAGAATCTTATGCTTTCAGCTTTTATAATTGTGGTAGAAATTTGCTTCCAGTCAAGATTTTTACAATGGAGCCTTCTCCAAACATAGGAAAAGGCATGGATACTAGGCAGGCTCCCAAATACAAAAATGTCTGTTATGTATAGAATATATTTATTTTCAAAAAGCTTTATAGAAATATTGAGTGAATTGTATTCAAGTCTCTAAGATACAGCCTTAGTCAAATAACAAAGTGTGAAAAAATCTTTACACACACTTATTAACATGGGTGCAGCTTAATCACTGCATGATATGGTTCCTGTACACCTGTTTCGATTACCAAATAGGGTAATTAAATAAACAATTAATTGAGTAATATCGTTGTGAATGATTGGCATGATATGTATGAACACATTTGTTTTCAGGGATATCAATGTGTAACAGTGTAATTTTTAAGGTGGGGGCAATATAAAATGCTGGCTTGTACTCCTCATACTTTTGATATCCATAACAATTGTTTTACCTGATGTTACCAATATAAAATATATTTTATTATATGAATGTTAGAAATAATCAAGAGGTTTTATGGTATTCGAGATAATAATAATCACAGCAATGATAACGTGTTCCATTAGTACAATGATAGTATTTCCGATGATGCATGGTTCTAAACTTAGATTCCATTCTTCACAACTTAAGATTTAGAGGTTAAGAAAAAAGGCCTTGGAGGAAACAGATACTTCTTTAAATCTGAGGAAAATATTGACTTGCTAGGGGAAGGTTAAAAGCACTAACAGATGTATATATATCTCCACTGTACACGGCTTTAGAGGAGTGGCTAGAGGGAAAGAAAGAGGACTCTATTGAGCAGGAGACAACAGCCCCATACACTACATAAACCTGTCTACAAATAACAACTTATACTGTAACATGGCTATAGAACAGGGTTACCTACAGATAAAACACAACAATATCAGTTAGTTATTAGGGACCCAGGTAAAAATCTGAAACTAAATATTCTTTGAACGGTTAATAGGGAATTTATGATTCATGCAATTTAATTCCATCTACCCATCAATCCATTTATTCATTTTTTCATTAATTTACTAAGTAGTTATTGAAGGCTTTCTATTTGGCAGCAAAGAAAACACTAATGAAGCAAAATATCATTTTTTTTCATGTATATTTGGTCAAATAGGGAAGAAGACAAAAATTTAATTAATGACTATATGAATAAAGTCACAAACACAGAAGTAACCAAAGATTGCACCTAGAATATTTTGTGGAGAATTTACTGATCGGTGTAGTGGTCCATGGACTGTTATGATTTGTAAACTGTGTATTGCTGGCTCACAAGGATGTAAATACAGAAATTGATAGTATATATTTAGAAAACTCCATACTATTTTGACAGAGTAAAATTTGATAACTGTTAAATCAATAATATATACACAGGCTTATGTTTTATATACTTTTTCATTTTTTTCTAGTATCTTATTTTTGTCTTATTTTGCAAAACTATCAGTCCACAAGGATTTGGGGAAAAATAAAAACCTATCCTGTATTGAACATGATTGGAGAGACCCTGCCCTTGAAAGTAAGCCGTTTACTTTCTTATCTTATCCATCTCATAAACCCAGGGCCAGTTTTTATAGGCCAATTGTAAACATTCAGTTAACTCTGTTTGAAATGAGTTGACATGACTTTCATTAAGTTCAAAATTTATATTTCCCAAATCATAACAGATAAAGAGAGAAGTAACTGGAAAAAATAAGTAAAGATAGAATATGAAAATAAGGACGATGACTCAAAAGCCTTAAAATCAAAATAAAACATGGATGAAGGGCCAAAATCCCCGCACTACCTCAGTGTTCTTAAAAGCATATCCTACACAGGAGAGTAACTGATCTTCAAAACTAGGAACCTGCATCAGGAAGAAAATGCTCCAAGTATATATTATTTATAGTGATAAGCAATGCAATACATTTTTTTAGAAAAATCCAAAATTAAAAAAAAATAATGTCACACAGTGAACTGTATAAAAGTTGTAAGAATGAAGTAATTACTACTCATAATAATATGGGCAAATCTCATAAGCATGTACAAAATAACCCAGAAACAAAAAGTTACATAATAAATGATTCTATTTATATAAAGTACAAAACAGGCAAAGCTAATCTGAGCTATTAAAAGTCAAATAATGCTTTTCCTTTTGATAAATATTAATTTGGAGGAGAAAAGAAGGGTATTTTATAGGTGTAATACTTGTTCTTTTGGTTTTGGTACTGGTTACAGAAATCTGAAAATTTTGTGAAAATTCACTGGCCTATACATTTGTGGTTTATTATACTTTTGAATAAACTTGAAAACAATCTTTTTGTGTGTTTTGAAAGAACGAATATTCAGCTTTCTATAAAATTCTAACTTGAATGATTATTTTCCTAAATAATCTGGATAAATCAAGATTTTTATTGTTGTTTTTGAGTTTATGTCTTGCTATAAAGCTTCTCCTTAAATTCAGTTGTTGATTACTAGTTTATAAGAAGTCTTTTCATCTAAGATTACTATAAAAAAAGTCATTGAGATTTGTAAAAAAATTCATCACAGTTGGGCAATAGCTCTGCAGATACAGTAGAGTATATATTGGAGAGTAACAATATTCGGAGACCAATGTATAGCTATAAAAAGGCATATTGTGTGTACTCTGGTTATGTATCAATACAGTAGTCCCCTTAGCCACAATTTCACTTTGGTGATTTTCGGTTACCTGTGGTCAACTATGGTCTGAAAATATTAAAGGAAATATTCCACAAATAAACAATTTGTAAGTTTTAAATTGTGCACCATTCTGAGTAGCATGATGAAATCTTGTGCTCTCTTACTCCATCCAGCCTGGGATGTGAATCACCCCTCCGTCCAGAGTATCCATGATGTATATGCAACCTGCCTCTTAGTCACCTAGTAGCGGTTTTAGTTATCAGACCTACAAATTACAAGAAAAAGAAGGGTCAGTTTAGTACAGTAAGACATTTTGAGACATCATATTCACATAATTATATTGTTATAGTTTTCTTATTGCTATTGCTCAATTTTATTGGATAACGGGAATTACTGTAACAATTGTTATTGTTGTTACTCTATTTTATCATTAGCTACTGCTGTTAAACTCTTATTGTACCCTATTTATTTATTTTTAACAGTATTTTTATTTATTTATTTATTTTTATTTTTTAAATTTTACTTTAAGTTCCAGGATACAAGTGCAGAACGTGTAGGTTTGTTACATAGGTATATGTGTGCTATGGTGCTTTGCTGCACCTATCAGCCTGTCATCTACGTTTTAAGCAACATATGCATTAGCTATTCGTCCTAATGGTCTGACTCCCCTCGCCCCCCACCCACTGACTAGCCCAGGTGTGTGTTATTCCCTCCCTGTGTCGATGTGTTCTCATTGTTCAACTCCCAATTACAGGTGAGAATATGCGGTGTTTGGTTTTCTGTTCCTGTGTTAGTTTGCTAAGGATGATGGCTTCCAGCTTCATCCATGTCCTTGCAAAGGACATGAACTCATCCTTTTTATGGCTGCATAGTATTCCATGGTGTATATGTACCACATTTTCTTTATCCAGTCCATCACTGATGGGCATTTGGGTTGGTTCCATGTCTTTGCTATTGTAAATAGTGCTGCAATACACATACATGTGCATGTGCCTTTACAGTACAATTATTTTTTTCTGTGGGGGTTTACATGCCCAGTAATGGGATTGCGGGATCAAATGATATTTCTGGCTCTAGATCCTTGAAGAGTCGCCACACTGTCTTCCACAATTGCTGAACTAATTAACATTCTCACCAACAGTGTAAAAGTGTTTCTATTTCTCCACAGCCTCACCAACATCTATTGTTTCTTGACCTTTTAATTATTGCAATTCTGACTGGCATGAGATGGTATCTCATTGTGGTTTTGATTTGCATTTCTCTAATGACCAGTGATATTGAGTTGTTTTTTCTTTTTCATGTTTCTTGACTGCATAAATGTCTTCTTTTAAGAGTGTCTTTTCACATCCTTTCCCCACTTTTGATGGGGTTGTTTTATTCTTGAAAATCTGTTTAAGTTTCTTGTAGATTCTGGATATTAGACCTTTGTCAAATGGGTAGATCACATAAATTTTCTCCCATTCTGTAGGTTGTCTGCCCACTCTGATGATAGTTTCTTCTGTTGTGCAGAAGCTCTTTAGTTTAATTAGATCCCATTTGTCAATTTTGGCTTTGGTGGCAATTGCTTTTGTTGTTTCTGTCATGAAGCCTTTGTCCATGCCTATGTCCTGAATGGCATTGCCTAGGTTTTCTTCTAGGGATTTTATGATTTGGGGTTTTATATTTAAGTCTTTAATCCATCTTGAGTTAATTTTTGTATAAGGTATAAGGAAGGGGTCTAGTTTCAGTTTTCTGCATATGGCTAGCTAGTTTCTTCAGCACCATTTATTGAATAGGAGATCCTTTCCTTTCCCTATTGCTTGTTTTTGTCAGGTTTGTCAAAGATCAGATAGTTGTAGATGTGTGGTGTTATTTATGAGGCCTCTGTTCTGTTCCATTGGTCTATATGTCTGTTTTGTACCTAGTACCATGCTGTTTTGGTTACTATAGCCTTGTAGTATAGTTTGAAGTCAGGAAGCATGATGCCTCCAGCTTTGTTCTTTTTGCTTAGGATTGTGTTGGTTATACTGGGTCTTCTTTGATTCCATATGAAATTTAAAGTTTTTTTTTTTAAATTCTGTGAAGAATGCCAATGGTAATTTGATGGGAATAGCATTGAATCTATAAATTACTTTGGGAAGTATGACCATTTTCATGATATTGATTCTTCCTATCCATGAGGATGGAATGTTTTTCCATTTGTTTGTATCCTCTCTTATTTCTTTGAGCAGTGGTTGGTAATTCTTCTTGGAGAGATCTTTCACATTCCTTGTTAGCTGTATTCCTAGGTATTTTATTTTCTTTGTAGCAATTGTGAATGGGAGTTCATTCATGATATGGCTCTCTGCTTGTCTATTGTTGCTGTATAGGAATATTTGCAATTTTTGCACATTGATTTTGTATCCTGAGACTTTGCTGAAGTTGCTTATCAGCTTAACGAGTTTTTGGGCTGAGATAATGGAGTTTTCTAAATATGGAATCATGTTGTCTGCCAAAAGAGATAGTTTGACTTCCTCTCTTCCTATTTGAATAGCCTTTATTTCTTTCTCTCGCCTGATTGCTCTGGTCAGAACTTCCAATACTGTGTTGAATAGGAGTGGTGAGAGAGGGCATCCTTGTCTTGTACTGGTTTTCAAATGTAATGCTTCCAGGTTTTGCCCATTCAATATGATATTGGCTGTGATTTTGTCATAAATAGCTCTTATTATTTTAAGATATGTTCCATCAATAGCTAGCTTGTGGAGAGCTTTTAACATGAAGGGATACTGAAATTTATCAAAGGCATTTTCTGCATCTATTGAGATAATCATGTGGTTTTTGTCCTTGGTTATGTTTATGTGATGGATTATGTGTATTGATTTGTGTAGGTTGAACCAGCCTTGCATCCCAGGGATGAAGCCAACTTGATTGTGGTGGATAAGTTTTTTGACGTGCTGCTGGATTCAGTTTGTCAGTATTTTATTGAGGACTTTTGCATCAATGTTTATTAAGGATATTGGCCTGAAGTTTTCTTTTTTTGTTGTGTCTCTGCCAGGTTTTGGGATCAGGATGATGCTGGCTTCATAAAATGAGTTAGGAAGGAGTTCCTCCTTTTTGATTGTTTCCAATAGTTCAGAAGGAATGAACTTTGTACCTCTTCTCTGTACCTCTGTTAGAGTTCAGCTGTGAATCCATCTGATCCTGGGCTTTTTATGGCTGGTAGGCTATTAATTACTGCCTCAATTTCAGAACTTGTTATTGGTCTATTCAGGGATTCGACTTCTTCCTGGTTAGTCTTGGGAGGGTTTACGTGTTCAGGAATTTATTCATTTCTTCTAGACTTTCTAGTTTATTTGCATAGAAGTGTTTATAGTATTCTCTGATGGTAGTTTGTATTTTTGTGGGGTCAGTGGTGATATCCCCTTTATCATTTTTTATTGGGTCTATATGATTCTTCTCTCTTTTCTTCTTTATTGGTTGGCTAGTCGTCTATCTATTTTGTTAATTTTTTCAAAAAACAACTTCTGGATTCATTGATTTTTTGAAGCGTTTTTTTGTGTCTCTCTTTCCTCCAGTTCTGCTCTGATCTTAGTTATTTCTTGTCTTCTGATAGCTTTTGGATTTGTTTGCTCTTGCTTCTCTAGCTCTTTTAATTGTGATGTTAGGGTGTCAATTTGAGATCATTCTAACTTTCTGATGTGGAACTTTAGTGCTATAAATTTTCCTCTTAACACTGCCTTAGTTGTGTCTCAGAGATTGTGATATATTGTCTCTTTGTTCTCATTGGTTTCAAATAACTTTTTGATTTCTGCCTTAATTTCATTATTTCCCAGGAGGCACTCAGGAGCAGGTCATTCAGTTTTCATGCAGTTGTGTGGTTTTGAATGAGTTTCTTAATCCTTAGTTTTAATTTGATTTCACTGTGGTCTGAGAGACTGTTTGTTATGATTTCTGCTCTTTTGGATTTTCTGAGGAGTGTTTTACTTCCAACTATGTGGTCAATTTTAGAATTTGTGCCATGTGGCACTGAGAAAAATATAGTCTGTTGATTTGGGGTGGAGATTTCTGTAGATGTCTATTAGGTCCATTTGATTCAGAGCTGAGTTCAAATCCTGAATATCCTTGTTAATTCTGTCTCATAGATCTGTCTCATCTTGCCAGTGGGGTGTTAAAATCTCCCACTATTATTGTTTGGGACTCTAAGTCTCTTCGTAGTTCTCTAATAATTTGTTTTATGAATCTGGGGTATATATATTTGGATAGTCAGCTCTTCTTGTTGAATCAATCCCTTTACCATTATGTAATGCCCTTTTTGTCTTTTTTGATATGTATTGCTTTAAAGTCTGTTTTGTCAGAGACTTGGATTGCAATCCCTGCTTTTTTTTTTCTTTCCTTTTGTTGGGTAAAATTTCCTTCATCCTTTTATTTTGAGCCTATGTGTGTCTTTGCATATGAGATGGGTCTCTTAAATACAGCACACCGATGACTCTTGACTCTTTATCCAATTTGCCAGTTTGTGTCTTTTAACTGGGGCATTTAGCACATTCACATTTAAGGTTAATATTGTTATGTGTGAATTTGATGCTGATATGGTTATTTTGCACACTAGTTGATGCAGTCTCTTCATAGTGTTGTTGGTTTTATATTTTGGTGTTTTGTTTTCACTGGCTGTTACCTGTTTTTCCTTTCCATGTTTAGTGCTTCCTTCTGGAGCTCTTGTAAGGCAGACTTGGTGGTGAAGAAATCCCTCATCATTTGCTTGTCTGGAAAGGATTTTGTTTCTCCTTCACTAATGAAGCTTAGTTGGCTTGATATGAAATTCTGATTTGAAAATTCTTCCCGTTAAGAATGTTGAATGTTGGTCTTCACTCTCTTCTGACTTGTAGTGTTTCTGCTGACAGGTGTGCTCTTAGTCTGATGGGCTTCCCTTTGTAGGTGACCTGGACTCTCTTTCTGGCTGCCCTTAACATTTTTTTCTTCATTTCGATCTTGAACAACCTGAAGATTATGTGTCTTGGAGTTGATCTTCTCATGGAGTATCTTAGTGGTGTTCTCTGTATTTCCTGAATTTAAATGTAGGCCTGTCTTGCTAGGTTGGGGAAGTTCTCCTGGATAATATCCTGAAGTGTGTTTTCCAGCTTGGCTCCATTCTCCGTGTCTCTTTCAGGTATTCCAATCAATCGTAGGTTTGGTCTTTTTACATAGTCTCATACTTGGAGGGGTTTTTTTTGTTTCTTTTCATTCTTTTTTCTCTAATCTTGTCTGCATGCCTTATTTCAGCAAGGTGATCTTCAAACTCTGATATCCTTTCTTCTGCTTGATTGATTCAGCTGTTGATACTTGTGTATGCTTCATGAAGTTCTTGTACTGCATTTTTCAGCTCCATCTGGTCATTTATATTCCTCTCTAAACTGGTTATTCTAGTTAGCAACTCCTATAACCTTTTGTCATAGTTCTTAGCTTCTTTTCATTGGGTTAGAACATGTTCCTTTAGCTCAGCAGAGTTTGTTATTACCCCCCTTCTGAAGTCTACTTCTGTCAATTCTTCCATCTCATCCTCTGTCCAGTTCTGTGCCCTTGCTGGGGAGGCATTGTGATCATTTGGGGAAGAGGCACTCTGACCTTTTGGGTTTTCAGCATTTCTTTTTTTGCTGATTCTTTCTCATTTTCTTTTTTTTTTTTTTTTTTTTTTTTTTTTGAGACAGAGTCTCGCTCTGCCGCCCAGGCTGGAGTGCAGTGGCGTGATCTTGGCTCACTGCAAGCTCCGCCTCCCGGGTTCACGCCATTCTCCTGCCTCAGCCTCCCGAGTAGCTGGGACTACAGGCGCCCGCCACCTCGCCCGGCTAGTTTTTTTTTTTGTATTTTTTAGTAGAGACGGGGTTTCACTGTGTCAGCCAGGATGGTCTCGATCTCCTGACCTCGTGATCCGCCTGTCTCGGCCTCCCAAAGTGCTGGGATTACAGGCTTGAGCCACCGCGCCCGGCCAATTCTTTCTCATTTTCATGACTTTGTCTAATATCAGTCTTTGAGGCTGCTGACCCTTGGATGGGGTTTTTGTGGGGACTTTTTTGTTGTTGTTGATGCTGTTGTTGTTGCTTTCTATTGTTTGGTTTTTCTTGTAATGGTCATGTCCCTCTTCCGTAAGGCTGCTGCAGTTTGCTATTGGTTCACTTTAGACCCTATTTATCTGGTTTACCCCTGTGCCTGGAGATGTCACTCAAGAAGGCTGGAGGACGGCAAAGATGGGTGCCTGCTCCTTCCTCTGGTATCTCTGATCTTAAGGGGCACCAACCTGATGCCAGTAGGAATGCTGCTGTATAGGGTGTCTGACAAACCCTGTTGGAGAGTCTAACCTAGTTGGGTGGCACGGGGTACAGAACCCATTTAACAAAGAATTTTACTGTTGCTTGGTGGAGGGGGTGTGCTTCATTTGGTGGAAATCCACTTATCTGAGATGCCAGGATTCCTCAGAACTAGCAGGAGGAAAGTCTAAGTCTGTGGGTCCGCAGTGACTGTGGCCACCCATCCGCCTAGGGGCTCAGGCCCAGGGAGATCAGAGTTCTATCCCTGAGCCCCTGTCTGGAGCTGTTGGAGTTCCTGCAGGGAGGCCTGCTCAGTAAGGAGGGATGGGTCAAGGTCAGGCCTGAAGAAGCACTCTGCCCACACTCTGCCACAGCCTGTGTGTTGGGCTGCGGGGGATACCTCTTGGGACTATGCCTCTGAGCCTTCCCAGCTTTAGCAGGGGAAAAGCACAGCCTGGAGCTACAGAGATGGCTGCCTCACTTCCCCAGCCCTGGGAGTTTAGTGTGTTAGGTGGCTATCAGTCCAAGTGTCGGCTGTCATCCCTCCCACAAGGAGCTCAAAGGGCTAAGGCAACGGGCAGCTGCAGTTGTGGTGCTGGTCGCCCCTCCCCTTGGGAACTCAGCAAACTTAAGCAGATTCTAGCTTAGGGGCTGTGGAGAATCTGCAGGGCTCTGTGGTTGGGACCCTAGGCCCCCGTGGCGTGGACTCATGAGTGGGATCTTCTGATCTGCGTGTTGCTCAGTTCTGTGGAAAAAGCACATTTTCACACTCTGGGTAGCATGTTCACTCACCACCTCTTTTGGCTGGAGCGAGGCAGTCATCCGTCCCACAAGGAGCTCAAAGGGCTAAGGCCTATCCCGTGTGGCTCTCGGGTGGGCTGCCGCACCACATTGCTCTTCCTTCTTCTCCGTGGGTCAGGCCAGCTGCCTAGTTAGTTCTGATGACAGAACCTGGATACCTCAGTTGCCAGTGCAGGGTTCACACGCTGTTATGGTTATTTTCAATGGGAGCCTCGGATCACCACACTTCCAGTTGGCCCTCTTGGCCCCATCCCTTGTGTACTGTACTTATAATTGAACTTTATCATAGTTAAACATACATAAGAAAAACATGGTATATATAAGGCTCTGTAGGTACTAGCCATGGTTTCATGCATCCTTTCAGGGGTCTTCAAATGTATCCCTCTCTGGATAGGAGGGAACTACTGTATATAAAATTGAGTTAAAGTATGATTAAGCATGTGCATTTATTAGGTTTCTTGATTGAAAGCTATAAAAACTGAACTTGAGTAACCCAGGCAGAAAATCAATTTATTGGAAAATTATTGAATTATATGAAGAATGAGGTACATGGACAACTCGAAGGTGAGCAAGACAGAGAAGAGCTTCATTGAGCAACAGAACAGCTCTCAGGAGATCCAAAGTGGACAGTTCCTTTCTGTAGCCAGGTCATCCAAAAAGTATCCAGCTCTAGGCAGAGAGTAGACCCACAGTGGGTAGTTCCTTTCCACAGGTCTCAACATTTGTCCTAGTCTGGCTGAGTCTGGGGTATTTATGGTCTCAGAAGTGAGGAAGCATGTGCTGACTGGTCCATGGGTGGCCACGGGCAGGCCCAGAAAAAGCACTATAGATTCTCACTATGGGTACCAGACTCCACCTAGAACTGGCAGGCTTCAGGCTATCCCTGGCTTAAAGGTGAGATTTAACAGAGACCCACCCGTTTCCACCTGTTTCCACCCAGGAGCCTGTCTTCCTCCTGCCTCTGTCAACATGCTGTTCACAGTGACCAGGTCATTTGTGCTGAGGGGCACCTGCAGGCCTGCATTGAGCCACCATCAGCCCGCTCCCCAAGTCTCACTCCCCGAACTTGTCAGTGCCCAAAGTTTCAGAGGGGGCCAAGGCAGTAACGAGTTCAAGGAGGGAGGCTTGGGGTGGGGGCACTGAGGGTGGCTCAGTGCATGCCTACAGGTGCCCCATCAGTGCCCAAAGTTTCAGAGGGGGAAAGCAGCCTGGCATGTCAGCGGCACCCCAAGCACGTGCACACCTGTCCAGGTCAAGACAGTGCCCAGGCTTGGCTTCAACTTTCCTTAAAAATCAGAGCAGGTGCCGGGAGCAGGGAGAGACCAGGGAGCAGGAACAGGCACTTTCAAGCCTGCAAAGGTAGGGGGGCTTCCCGGGCCCCCAAGAGTGTAGGGGTGCCTGAGTTCAGAGTTATGGCTGGGCACCTGCAGTTGCACCTACCAACTCGGTACGGAGGGGGGCTTCCACCTGTTCCCATCCCCCTCTGGCTCCTTAAGTGCACATCCCCAGTGCACCTCCCCTGCTGTAGCTGGCGTCTTTGTAGTGGTCCCTCCAGATGGGCCATCAGTGCCGTCACCATGTTTTTGTTGTTGGTGTTGGTGTTGTTTTTGCCTTTAACTGCTTTCTTCATTTTCTTTGCCTGAGATTGTACTTTCAGATTTTACCACTCAATACCATGAAGTATCATTATTATAGAACAAATAGCACATTAAGAAATAAATTAAACTCTTTAAGACAGAATTGTTCGCGTAAAACAAATTGTACCGGTTTTAGGCCCCATAATCTTGATTGTTAATATTTAAGTAGGCTTCATTTAGTCCTATCTCTAGATAGATAAGTATATCAATGGAAAGGTAGATGGATGAATGTATAGATAGCTCATTAGATGGATAAGCATATATATAAAATGCCTGTTAACTTGGGACTTTGTTGCAAAAAAAAAAAGCATATTATTTATTAATAATGATTTAACTTACTTTTTGAAATAAATACTTTTTAACACTACCCATACACCAGGAATTGCAGATGTGCAAATGGATTCTGATCCTGCAAATGGATTCTGATCAGTCTTCAAATCCTTTTTTTATTCATCAACTACTATGGCCAAATAAATAGTTCCTGTTTAGTTTGTATCTGTATTAGTTATCTATTGCTTTCTATCAAATTACCCCAAAACTTAGCAGCTTAATGTATTTACTCTCTCATATACTTTCTGAAGATGCATTATCCTGGAGCAGCTTGGCTGAGTGATTTATGCTAAGGGTCTCTTATGGAGTTATAGTCAAGCTGTTAGCCAGACCAGTGGTCATCTTGAGGCTTAACTAGTGCTGGAGGATCAGTTCACCTGATTATTAGCAAGTCTCAATTTCCTTAAACTACCATCCAGCATTGCCATTATTAACATAAACAGAAATTATATTTGAATATATAATAGGAAAATATAATTATAGGAAAAAGAAAAACCATTTTTGATTGAGTTGTCAAACTTTGATATAAAAATATAATCTAAACATTTTTAATGTCTATGGCAGAGAGGTTAATACAAATTTTATTTTATATTATAGGATATCACCTGTCTTCAGGGATTTTATAGTATTTCATGGATATGGTTTGTGAAGAGTTTTGAGAAAAGGTCTGCCCTTTTCACGCAGTGAGAAAGTGTCCAAATTCTTATGCATTTCTAATCTGTAACACTATATTATTAATTGCTTTATGTTAAAAAATAGCAATTTTATTTAACTTGTGAGTGCAGGTACACTTCAAATCTGTGCTGCACTTCTGAGGTTATGTATCTGTGTATACCCAGTTCTGCTTGAGAATCTTGTGGCATCAACCTCTGAGGAGACAAGAAGAGTCTTTTCAGCTTCTGAATGTTTTCTCTCGCCCTTTCTATTACCCTTAAAAGAAATTTCATTGATGGTACAGATGACTGAAGTCTAGTGTGGACTGGTTCTATGATGATAACTTGAAAACTCTGGAAAATGTTTCAGAGATAGTAAGCACCAGGGAGAGCATCGGCAACAGCATCATTTCAAGTTCACAACCAACCAAAATCCTAATAAATTGTCTGCACTGAAAATACATTGTTACAATTTTTGAATAAAGACAGAGAGAATTCTTATATCACTCGTGATGAAACAGTACAACAAAAATCAATGATATTTTAGCAAAATGAACATTTACAATGACGACAAGAGGTATTTCTTATTTTGTTTTTTTTTGTTTTTTTTGGCCCAGTATTGATCTAAATATGGAAAATGGCAATTGTTTTATGGGCAATATACACATAATTAGAGCTGCATGGAAAATTTTCATATCATCTGTGAAATTATTTTTGCTAGAATTTTTCATTTTTTGCCAAGGGCCTTTTCGTTAATTTAGTCATACATAAAAATAGCTTTCGTGTAAGAACAGCTTTCTATATTCTCTATTCTAAAATTGTTGTCTATTTTTTCCTCAGGGAAAAAATAGTAATCTTGTATGTGTACTAGAGAAGAAAATAAATCAATATAAGGAATTGTCACAGTTAATTCACATTTGATTATTCAAGGTTTTTGCACAGTGAGTGGAACTTGGATCATTCAGGGAGGCTTTGGCTTTCAGTAAGAGAAAACTCAATTAAACATGGCTTAAGCAATATGGACAACTAATTCAAAAATTATACCCTAAAGCTCTAATGTGGTTCCAGAGCTATTGAATTTGACACCTCTGAGAGGCTATTAGCTTTATTGTCATGATGACACAATCAGTCATGTTGCTCCAGGAATCCTGTCTTTCCACATCAGTGACCAAGGCAGGCAAGAAGACAGGGCATGGGGTACCTTCTAGTAGTCATGTCTTTATCAAAATAAAAGTTCTCTTTGCAAAGTGAACAATGAAGAACGTTCCCATGACCCACATTTAACAAATGAAAGGGACTACAGATGAGCCCCTTTCTTCCATGTATGTCCAAGTTAACTTGTTTACGTGGTAGTCATATCTTCTTTATAAAATAGAATGCAAGAGAAAACATTTGACCTTATTTTTGGTTGAAATTTGCAATAAATTGGCAATTTTAATATATTTTAATCTTTCACACATTAAATAATTTAGTTAACATACTTCCGTTGGCTTCTCTGGAAACAATCTGAATAGTAACCACACTTGACAATAAGTATGCTGGGCTAAAATTTAGTTTCTAGAATCATAAATACCTAAGTTAAATGTAAATGCATGACATTGGAAAAATTGCTTTGTTTATTTGTAAAGTGTGGATAATAATACTAGGGGTGTGTGTGTGTGTGTGTGTGTGTGTGTGTGTGTTTGTGTGTGTGTGTGTGTATGTGTAGGGAACATTAAATAAGACCATGCTCATAAAATGTCTAGGGTATTGTTATGCAAAGTCAGCATTCAGCAAATATGAACTACCAGAATGTTGATAATGAACAAGAAGAAAAAGATGATGACTTGATCTTGTATTTCTGGCTCTGACCTGGAAACTAAGCATGGTCACATGAATCACATATCCATAACCCTATATTGATGCGAGTAAGTTGACTATTTAGCGCTCAGTTTAGTGCATATCCTTCCTCTTTTTCCTGTCATTTATTGAATATTGACTGTTCTCCAGACATTGTGCAAAGCTCTTATTTGCCTTGTTTTAATCCCCAATTAATACTTGTTTTGCTGAAGAAAAAACAGATTCAGAAAGTTAAATAAGTCATTCAACTCACGGTTAGGGAGAGACATAAGTCTGCTTTGCTTCCAGCTTCTGTTTTTAACCACTGTAGAATTCGGCTTCTTTTTTACAATGCTTTTATGATTTTTTTCTTCTTTTCTTTCTTTCTTTTTTTTTTTTTTTTTTTTTTTTGAGACGGAGTCTCGCTCTGTCGCCCAGGCTGGAGTGCAGTAGCCGGATCTCAGCTCACTGCAAGCTCCGCCTCCCGGGTTTACGCCGTTCTCCTGCCTCAGCCTCCCGAGTAGCTGGGACTACAGGCGCCCGCCACCTCGCCCGGCTAGTTTTTTGTATTTTTTAGTAGAGATGGGGTTTCACCGTGTTAGCCAGGATGGTCTCGATCTCCTGACCTCGTGATCCGCCCATCTCGGCCTCCCAAAGTGCTGGGATTACAGGCTTGAGCCACCGCGCCCGGCCTTTTCTTTCTTTTTCTTTTCTTTTTTAAACAAAACCCACCTATATAATTAAATTTTAAACTAAAAATATTGCCCTTCGGTTTAGAACTCTAGAGTTCTGTTTTTATTTTTCTTCTTTTCTCTTGTACTTTTCATTCTTCACACGTCCTCTTTACTTACCTAATACACATGTGAAGGGATTGTATAAGAACAGCTGCAACCCTGCAACCTGTTAACTAGTTTCCCTATACAAACATTGGCATTGTGTATAAGTTGGGGTTCTCTAGAGGGACAGAACTAATAGGATATATGTATATATGAAAGGGAGTTTATTAAGGATAATTGACTCACACAATCACAAGGCAAAGTCCCATAATAGACTGTCTGCCAGCTGAGGAGTCAGAAAGCCAATCGGAGTCCCAAAACCTCAGAAGTACAGAAGCCAGCAGTGCAGCCTTCAGCCTGCAGCCAAAGGTCTGAGAGTCCCTGGCAAACCATTGGTGTGAGTCCAAGAGTATGAAACCTGAAGAACTTGGAGTCTGACACGAGGGCAGGAAGCATCCAGCATGGGAGAAAGATGAAGGCCAGAAGACTCGGCAAGTCTGCTCCTTCCAATTTCTTCTGCCTGCTTTATTCCAGCTGTGCTGGCAGCTGATTAGATGGTGCCCATCCAGACTGAGAGTGGGTCTGCCTCTCCCAGTCCACTGACTCAAATGTTAATCTCCTTTGGCAACACTTTCACAGACACACCTGGGAACAAAAGTTTGCATGCTTCAGTCCAATCAAGTTGACAGTATTAACCATGACACATTGTAACTCATTTCTTGATTTTTTTCCTATTAAAATTTATTATTTTTACTGAGTTTCTTCTCTGTCAATAAACTATTTTAAATTTTTTATAAGATATGCGTGCTTGCTGACTAAGCAGATAACAATGAGGTTTTCACATAAATTGGCATTTGCCTGTCTTATTGCAATACTGAATTTTGAGTGGATGATGTAAGTGTTTATAGTTCATGAGATGAATTGAATTGTGTTCCCCTAAAGTTCATCTGTTGAATCTCTAATCCCCAGTACTTCATATGTGGCTATATTTGAGCTTAAGGCCTTGAAAAAGTGATTAAATTAAAATGAAGTCTTTAGGGTGGGCCTTAATGTAATCTGAATGGTGTTCTTATAAGAAGAAATCTGGACATACCTAAAGGCAGCAGAAATGAGCATGGAGAAATAAGAGACCATGTCAGGACACAGTGAGGGAAGAGTCATCAGAAGCCAAGGAGACAGGCCTCGGGAGAGCCCTACCCTGGCAACACATTGATTTTAGACTTGCAGCCTCCAGAGCCTTGAGAAAACAAATTTCTGTTGTTTAAGTCACTCATTATACAGTATTTTGTTATGGCAGCCCAAGTTGACTAATTTATTAATGTATTTATTCAATGAATATTCACCACAATTCTCCACTTCACTCCAGATATGTTCCTAGTACCTTGGCATGCACGGTTGGATGAAATTATGAAAAGTCTGTAGAATGTTACTACCATGTATGAAAAGAACAGAGTATAAAGTGAGACTGAGATATTGTGATTCTTATGGTTGTTGCTGGAGAGAAAATCATGATCATGATAATGTACCATGAAAATCAAAATTTCCAGGTGAGTTTTTGTGAAAGAATTTTTTTGTGAGAGATTATGAAAGTGTATATATAACAACGTGGATGCTGTCAAACTGATGTCCCTCAATTGTTAGTAATTCTCTGTGCACTGTGGCAACTAAGTCCTTTTACACTGAGAAGTTCAATGTTATGAATGGCTTATAGAAGTAGGTAACATTAATTTCTTCCCCATTCCCTGGACCCTACTCTTTCTGCCTGTATATACACATATATGTATATGGATAGACAGTTATATATTTATATGATTATATAATTATATAACTATATATAAAATATAAATCTATTTATATATGATTACATAATTATATAACTATATATAAAATATAAATCTATTTATATATTATAAATATAAATTTATAATATAAATATAATCATTACATATATAGAGAGAGAGGGGGCCAGGACTATATTTTTATATATAGTGGGAGCCAAGAACTATATTTTTATATGATATACAAATAAATATAAATAAAATATATATATATATCTTTTCTGATTTACATGGAAGTTGAAATGCCTCACAGGAGACTGACATGTTTAGACATATTAGGTATATGGATTGGCATGTAAAAATGGAGACAATTGGCAGGAGGTTGAGCTATCAGAGAAAATGTCACCAAGGAACTTGTGAAGTGTGGCATGATGAGACAGCTTTAACGACAGGGCCTGAGGTTCCTAGTACTGTGTGACAGCTTTGACCCAGATTTTCTAGAAGCAGATATGTGCTGTGGGGATAAAGAACTGTGTGAAATGCTGAAAGAGTTGTATTTTTAAAGTCTGTATTAATTTGAGAAGCAGAATAAAGAGAAAGGAGACATTTGACTGTTTTCTTCAGAGAGTTCAAACAGCACCTTTGTCTGTTGGCAATGCAGCAACAACACAAGAGGAAGCCTAGATGGCATTCTGGTAGTTGTCTAAGTGGGAAACAAAGGGCTTGGAGGAGAGGACTAGGCAGTCTATGGAGAGCAATCTGAATGAAGCTGGACTTGGTCCAGATGAGTCTTAAGTCCATTGGGCATATAACCCAAGGCTGTATACATTCTAGATGGAAAGAGCTTCTTGGAAGAAGGCTGAAGTTCTGCAGTTGTGGAGTTTGAAAATGTGGAACCAATAGCTAACCTGATTTACTTGTTTTTCACATGCAGATCAGGTTTTGGGATCATTTTTGATGGCACTGTGACATATCCTCCAAACCAAGGGGAGATAATCAAATTGGCTACTGAGTGTCCTTATTGGAAACGTTTATTATACATAAGACTTGAAACTAAAATGCAATTCTCATGTTACGCATTTTCTACTATGATTTAAATCTCTTCAAAATTTTTTAACATATGATTTTGTGGGAGTCCATGCATCACAGTTATTCTTTGTTATACGCCGGATTTTATAATTCAGAACAAAATAATGGTTTTATACCAAAATTAAATTGGACGATTTCCAAATTTTTACTCTTTTTAAGAACAGTTGAAAAGAAATGCCAACAGTGGAATTAAGATTAATGCCTGTAATCCCAGCACTTTGGGAGGCAGAGGAAGGCAGATTGCTTGAGCCCAGGAGTTCGAGACCAGCCTGGGCAAATGGTAAAACCAAACCTTAGCCAGGTGTGGGGTCATGCACCTGTAGTCCAAGCTATTTGGGAGGCTGAGGTGGAAGGATGGCTTCGGTTTGGGAGGTGGAATTTGCAGTGAGCTGAGATAACGCACTTCAGCCTGGGTGACAGAGTGAAACACTTTCTCAAACAAAAAAACAAAACAAAACAAAACAAAAACAAAAACACTTTCCAACAGTAAAGTCTATTCTATTTTTAGTTCCTTTGCTGAATTTCTGAGTAACTTAATTTTGCTCATTTTCCTCACTTGTACTAACAAAAAATAAGCAAAGAACAATGGTGAATAAAGTAAGGTGACAATTCCTTGAAAGATCATTTCAGTAATACGCAGTCTACAAAATAAAGCAATATTACACAAATGTAATATATGCAGTGCTGTTATCTGATTTGCAATAACTGTTATCTGAATTTATAATAACTATTCCCTTCCACTTTCTTTTTTTGGAGGGTTATCCATTTTGCTTTGAGATAGACTTTTTTTTCTGAATGCAATTTCTTGCTCTCTTCCTATATAATTTGTGTTTTTCATTTCTTAATCTCTTTTATAGTCTAAATTGAAAATCTGAAGAGAGTTCACATTTACGTTACCATTTGCAGTCTTTAAATGAAGCACTCAAGTCATCCTGGGTTTATGAGCCTGTTGTAACTGCCAGATACTAAATTCCAACTACAACATATTTTCAGTCTATTTCAGAAAGGAGGATAAACATGTCAGATAACTTTTACCTCTTCTGTCAATTCACATAAATATAAAACTCATTAAAACATTTTTAACTATACCCTATTTGTCTAAATAAATCAAGTAGATATAAAGCCAGTTTTTTTTTCCCCCCCTACTTGCCCTGTGTTTCACAAAATCCTGAATCTCTACTAACAGGTATTTCTATAGCCACCCAAAACAAACGTAGTTACAAATAGAACAGGCTTTGTGATGGTAAAATATTTCAAATAATATTTTTAGGTTGCTCATTTAGGTGTATTGCATTGGGGGTGGATACTGAAATATAGACGAAACGATGTGATCACATTTAACTGTGCAAAATAAAAAACTGACAAGCACTTATTGGTTTATGGGCATTAGGAGCTAGGACAGACTTTAGCTCTTGTATTTCTAATAACTTAAAACTCGTGTAATTAAATAATGACTTGGGGAAACCTTTCATATATACTATGTATGTAGTGCTACTATTAAAATTATCCATTTAATTTGATTGTGTCATGGCTTAAATTGCTACAGTTTTCATTGGTAATACACATCTGAGAATGTTCTCAGAGCTTAAGATTATGCTTCTATCTGTGTCTGGTAGTAAATATATCTCTATGGGCAGATAACTTCGTGTTTATCAAGTGTTTAGAGCAGATTTTCAAACTTTTATTTTCTTGAAAAAATTATAGATTCCCTGGATTCCACATTAAAATTCTGATTAATGAGATCTGAGATGAGTCACAAAATAGTACAGAGTATTAATATGTGTATGCTTTCTTGTTATTGTGCAGGTTCTGGTGGTTGGGAAGAAAGAGAATGTGTTTTTTTGTTTTTTGTTTTTTTGGTTTTTTTTTTGAGACGGAGTCGAGTCTCGCTCTCCTGCCCAGGCTGGAGTGCAGTGGCCGGATCTCAGCTCACTACAAGCTCCGCCTCCCGGGTTCATGCCATTCTCCTGCCTCAGCCTCCCGAGTAGTTGGGACTACAGGCGCCCGCCACCGCACCCGGCTAGTTTTTTTGCATTTTTTAGTAGAGACGGGGTTTCACTGTGTTAGCCAGGATGGTCTCGATCTCCTGACCTCGTGATCCGCCCGTCTCGGCCTCCCAAAGTGCTGGGATTACAGGCTTGAGCCACCGCGCCCGGCTAAGAATGTGTTGATATTAAGTAATACGGAAGTGATCATCTTAAATGCTCTCTTTGCTTAAAAAAAATAAATAAAAAGCTCTGTTTGTACTTCACCATTAGGCCTTTTCAATACTGAAAGAATGATTTTGATCAGTTAAAGAAGGTTGTGTGTTATTAATCCTTGTATTATGGAAGTAAACATTAATGTTTCCATGAGTATCAGTATAAGCCACCATCCAAGCCCAGCAGTTATGAAAAGAGTGCATGTGCAGCAGTTGTTCTTCTTCTTATTTTTTTTTTCTTGAGGTGGAGTCTTGCTCTGTCACCCAGGCTGGAGTGCAGTAGTGCAATCTCGGTTCACTACAACCTCTGCCTCCTGGATTCAAGGATCCTCCTGCCTCAGGCTCCCGAGTAGCTGGGACTATAGGCGCCCACCACCACGCCCAGCTGATTTTTTGTATTTTTAGTAGAGACGGGATTTCACCATGTTAGCCAGGATGGTCTTGATCTCCTGACCTCGTGCTCCACCCGCCTTGGCCTCCCAAAGTGCTGGGATAACAGGCGTGAGCCACCGCGCCCGACCGCATCAGTTGTTCTTTTAGAGACTTCATTGCACTCTTGGCTGGGAGGCTGAGAAATGAAGTAACCCCGGAGACTAAGAAATTAAACACCTCCATTATTTGACTCTGTCTCTTTCCCTGGCAAGAGAATGGAATTTTGACTTCACAGGGAAGACTGGCCAGTTGTTGTTGCCTTCTGTCTCCTTAGATTCCACTACCAACAGTTGTAAATACTGTCAGTCACAACATTTTACTGTAGCATATAAATTAACTCATAATACAGGCTTTAGGAACATGCTAAAATTTTTCTTCCTGAATAAACCACATCATCAATTGATTTTCCTAGTGTCTTTTAAAAACTCAATGAAATAACAAAAAACTGAAGATTACTAAACACATGGAAAAACATGTATCCAGTGAAAAGCACTTTTGCTTAATATTTTAGGCAAACTGTTTTTCTTAAAAATAGTTGGGAGGTGATTATTCATTAAGTGGAATTGAAAGTTTACATTGTACCATGAAAAAAGTAGAAAATAAGCATAATAAGAAAATAGATCATCCTGGCTGGGCATGGTGGCTCATATCTGTAATCCCAGAACCTGTAATCCCAGTCTCAGAGGCTAATAGACAGATCGCTTAAGTCCAGGAGTTTGAGACCACCTGGGCAACATGGCAAAACCCCCCATCCTCTACAAAAATTAGTCAGGCTGGTGACGTGTGCCTGTAATCCCAGCTACTCAGGAGGCTGAGGCAGGAGAATCACTTGAACCTAGGAGGCAGAGGCAGCAGTGAGCCAAGATCACACCACTGCTCTCTAGCCTGGACAACAGAGGGAGACCCTGTCTCAAAAGAAGAAAACAAAAAAGAAAAGAAATCATAAATCCCAACTGAGGTTATTGTTCCTGTGGACTGTTCCTATAGATATTTGGGCAGAATAAAATGTGGACTCTCTGTAAAAAAGGATAATATAGTCGGTCTGTTGTTTCAGTAGATCAAGAAACACTGCTTCCTGGTATTTTGTTCCTGGGATAAGATATTTAAACATTTAGGTACAGTCTCTCCTTTATATGCATTGTGTTAGAACTATAGGATGAACTTCGGGTTTTATTTCTTATTTATTTATTATCTTGCAGCCATTCTGCAAAGATATTTTATCAATGAATTTGATTTTGACAAGTGAAATCAATGATGTATAAATAAGAGAAATAAATAGAAATTAATTACCTGTAAGAATTAGTATGTTCTAATGAAGTCATAAGACATCAAAAGTGGACAGTCATAGCATTTTAATGCCCTATTGTCTCTCTTTAGCTTAAGGAATTCAGATTTCAATTTTATGGATCATAGGAGTACAAATAAATAAAATAATTCGTATCTCTAGTTAGCAGAAAATTTCTATCACTTAAAAGCTGTTAAAATATTATTTTCTTAAACACATTTTCAGTTTTATCCTGTTTTACACAGGCAGTTCACATTTTACTCTTTATTACTCACTTGCTACATCACATTTTCTTACTAATTTATTTAAGTGTTTCTTTATTTGATTTTTTGCTGGTTTTGAATCACATTTAAAGACTTCTGGATTTTTATGAGGCAATGAGAAACATATACAAATACATAGATGCAGCTTAATCAGGTATCAATTCATACAAGATGTTCACAGAAAGAACTTTAGATCTGTAGCGCAAAAGAAACTTCTTCAAATAAAGATGACTTTGAGAGACACATTTATTTATCCTTCATCTGATGAAATCTGGGAGACACAGAGAAATGAAGAGGAATCAAGCCTAGTTTCAGACCAACCCAAAGTTTATGCATAAGTACTGTGTTTTCAAATCTGAGGTCTGCTGCTAACACGCTATGTAATTATGGTTAGGTAAATACATGTGTGTAGTACATACATTGTTTCCTAAAGAGAAATTACCAATGACAGTCTTTATACTTTCCTATTCATGATCATCTAGACATTCAAAAATTGATAAGCTTTCAGGAAATCTATCATTATTTTTATACTGAATGATGAAATGCATATAGTATCAAGTAAACTATGAAACCAAAATGTCTTGTCTATCAGACTTCATAAGGCATTAAATTGCTTTTATCTGAAACCATTAAACCAGTTTCCAAATTTATCTAAATATTACTAAGTTAAAAGCATTTAAAAAATTGGTTGGAGTGCACTACTGAAAGGCAGCATATTCATTTTTCTATCTCATAAAATTAATATTCCCCCAGTGGTTGGTAAATACAACCTCATTTTCAGCATATTGTGTAAGATGCTATGGTTTTCTGCTCTTATAAATTTTCAAGTAAAATCTGAAAACCTAAAAAAAGAAGGCAGCTAATGCTGATATTGTTAAATGGATAAGATTCTAAGAAAATAAGTTTTCTCCTCCTAATATGTCTTCATAGTTTAACAATAAATGAGTTTCATTTAAAAAACATTTGTTTAATGTCCAAGAAAAGGAACATTTGGACACAAATGTAAGAGCAATAACATAAGCTTTGTAAGGCCAAATAAAGATAAAGGGCCCATGTGGAGAATATCTCTTGACAGCATTATCTTTCTTATGCCAGTATATTTAATCCCTAGGACAGAGATTGAATAATATAGATTGTTTCTATAGACTTATTTCCCAGACTTGCTATAGTTTTATCCCTTTGATTCATCATGACACTGCATCTGGGAAACCTTTATTATTTAAAACGTTCTGATTACGTCACTCCCAATTTTGAAACCATTCATTTGCTTATATTGCCCCAGAGAAAAATCTAAATTCCTTAATGAGGCTTAAAGAGACCTTCAGGATTTGGCTTCTGACTTACCTCATCAACCCAGTTTCTTATGGCTCTCCACCCCGGGTTCATGTATCTAATCAATCAACATCTGTCTTTTGACTATCAATTGTGTGTCAACAACTGACCTAAACTGTGAGGATACAAAGGTAAATATGACCTACTATCCATGTTCTCTTGAAATATAAGAATGAAGAGGAGGGAAGTGTTCATCCACTTGTTTAATACATATTTGTTGAGACTCTATAATATGCCAGGCACTGATCTAGATACTGATGAAATAACTTTCAAACACCAAAAATTATATCCTGAAACAGAGATAGAAATGCTCAAATATAGGCAATAAACAAGTACAGTAGTGCCCCCTTATCTGCTGTTTCACTTCCGAATGTTTCAATTGCTAGCAATCAACTGTGGTCTAAGAGTATTATATTACTCTTGGAAAGAGAGAGTGAGCATAACATTCACATAACATTTATTACAGTATATTATTACAGTTTTTCTATTTTATTATTAGATGCAGTTATTAATCTCTTACTGTACCTAATTTGCAACTTAAATTTTACCTTCGGTACGTATGTGTAGGAAAAAACAGTGTTTTTAGAGTTTTATACTCTCTGTGGTTTCAGGCACCCACTGGGGGTCTTGGAACATACCCCTCTGCGGATAGGAGGGGACTAATGTAATGATGAAAGTAAGTGATTATAATTTGCTACAACTATTAATACTGAGATTCTATAGGTTTTCATGATGGTAATATAAGGGAGATATGGTCACTTAAGTATGTCCTTGAGGAGGTGAGAGCTAAGCTGAGAAAAAAGGATAAGATTGATCCAATCGTGGCAGAACCAAATGGGCAAAGAGTGTAAATCAGGAAAGAGCTTAGAGTGTTGGAGATGTGAACCAAAGCATAAGAGACTGAAGAATAGCAAACATTTAAAGAAAGCTAAAATGTAAGAAGCAGGTGATAATGCAGAGTATTAAGAACCGTGGGAATGAGCGTGCACTCTGTATGCTAAATATTTTGATTTCTGAGAAGGTGCCATGTTTTCCATTTACAATCTGTTTTCTACTTATAATGTTTTATTTTACATCTGCTATTATTTCCTAGTCGTCCCTATCAGTGACTCTTCTTCCTCAAAACCTTCCTCTTTTTTCCTTTATAACCCATTTTACGCTCCTACTTTGCCTCAGTTGTGGCATTCATCCTACTATATTGTAAATCACAACTTATCTAAATCCATAGGCTATAGTTTCCTTGGGCTGGTGCTATTTAATTTTAACCTTTCTGTCTTCAGCATCTAGCACAATGGCTGGCACATAGCAAATGCCTGGAAAGTATTTGTAAAACAAATGTGTTCATTTCCTAGTGTCAGCTCTGCCTCAATGCATTTCATTCAATGTTAAGCTTGTTCAGCTCTTGAAATGTCAATTATCCCCAAAGCCAAGCAGCAGTGTTAGACATGGTGATTGCTCTCCTAAGTGCCTTCACTTCCAGCTGGGATCCTGGACCTGGCACTGAAGCCAAGCTACAAGTGACCTAATTAGTCCTTTGGTTATTTCCAAAAAATTGGGAATAATCATGAACGGGGATGGCCAAAAACTAGGACATGCAGAGTTTGATGAAAGCTGAAATGTCTAGGGTGCCAGATGCAAGTCTTTTGGACAGTATCAATAGCTCCCAAAACAAAGTAGTTTGCATTTTAACTGTTTTCTGGAGCTTTTATCAACAAAATATGTTCATTGACTAATCAGATCTTTGTACCAGATTAGAAATTAACGGTGTGCTGGCCACAGAAATAAGATACAAAATCTCTCTCTTTCTGGCCCTGCTATAAAAGAATTTCTGACAGCATATTCAGCCAGACGCTGTGTTTCTTTCCAGAGTATAATTTTGGGTCTAACAGTGAGCTGCCTTCCGATCCCATGCTTCTAATCAATGTCAGGGAATGGATGCTAAGAAGGAAACTCTCCCACAAGAAATCAGTAGTTGATAGATCTTTGACAGGCTTTTAATGTTTTTGTTTTTGTTTTTGTTTTCCTGAAAGCTCATCTCTTGCTTCATAGTCACAGTATGCTGGCGAGTCTGCTGGCTGATGTCATAGATAAGTGTAACCAATACCCTGTTGGTATCGTATTAACTCAGGGGAAAAGCCAGGGGCAAGATACTCTTTAAACAAGACAACGTTCATGGAGCAGCTGATGAGTTTAAAGTTAAGCGCCACGTATTTAAGGTGACAGTAACTGTTACCAATAAATTGTACTTAATCTTTAGAAGGAGATCGAGACCATCCTGGCTAACACGGTGAAACCCCGTCTCTAGTAAAAAATACAAAAAACGAGCTGGGCGAGGTGGCGGGCGCCTGTAGTCCCAGCTACTCGGGAGGCTGAGGCAGGAGAATGGCGTAAACCTGGGAGGCAGAGCTTGCAGTGAGCTGAGATCCGGCCACTGCACTCCAGCCTGGGCGACAGAGCCAGACTCCATCTCAAAAAAAAAAAAAAAAAAAAAAAAAAGAACACTCCCGTAGGTGGCTAGCATACAGTATCTTGCAAGAATTTGCTTTGGGTCCTACATGTCATTCTGAAATGCTGAAGTGACAACTGACACTCAAAATATTTACTTACTTGGATGGAACACGGAAGTCTATGCATAAATATACAATTGAATAACATCTATATAACCTACATTTATGGATTTTATACTATGTGGTTCGTGGTTCTGGAAGTGAGTAATAAATACTCTCTAGTTTTTGAGGACAACAGCACCAACGTCCAGGCTGAGAATCCAAACAGTCAGAAAATACTGAGCAATATTGGAACTATAATGGTTAAAGACCATGTATAGAGATTTTAATGAAATAGCTGAGATTTGAAAGCCAGATCTGCTTCTTTCAAACACTTGTATAAAAAGGGGAAACTGATCATTGTACTCACTGATGGGAACTTTAAGTTTTTTAAAATTAGGTGACCAGACCCTTGTATTGGGACCTGTTTGGATAGATGTGCACATTGACATCACAGAATCAGCTAATAACAGATGAACAGAATGAAAAACAAGCCTAGGGAATTAAATGCAAATATCTAGGGTAATCCAGCTTTAAAGTTATTCATTTTTAACTCCAGCATTTTGTAATGAGTTCTCTTTAACAGTTTAAACATTCCAGTAGAGTTCTGCAGATTCGTTCTGCTTCGATGGAAATGCCAGTCTTTCTGTAAAATCACTTTCCGATCATAATAATACAGGTGGGTCTTTGTTGTGTGCATAAATCTGTTGTACACATTAAATGATCCTTTTGAGTATAGATCTTAAATATTGGAATGTAAATGTATCCATCTAAAGTGGTCTGAGATCACTTCAACCAGAAGATGACTGCACATTTCAGGCAAATATTCCCACCTCTTTTCTTTACTGTAGCACATGCTTACTCTATAAAAAAAATTTTTTCCCCTTTTTCTTTCGTTTCTGAGTATAAATTCTCTCTCTACTTCTAGGAGAAAATTCAGGGGTTTGTGGGGCTTGAAATTCATACAATTTTAGGAGCCCATAAAAAAGAAATTGCATTATTTTGTATTTTATTATACTGTACATTATATAACATTACAAATAAAAAAGCATGACAGTCAATATTTATTCAGAAATAAAAAGTCATACAAATTACAAGTTTTTAAAGATTGAAAGATGCATGATCATACAATCTTGAAAAATACCATTATTTTAATTTAACTTCCATTATCACACTCCGATACTATTAGTTGTCATGTTTCTTTAGTCCCTTTAAATCTGGCACTGTTCCCTAGTCTATCTTTATCTTTTATCATCATAACATTTTGAACAATCTGTGCCAATTGCTTTGTAGACCCTCAGCCTTGCTTGTCTGAAATTTCTTGTGAAATGATTAAATCCCTTCTTGATTGGTGGCTTGCAGTATTGTACTTTGTAAATGTCTTTTTTGTTATTGTTTGCCTGCTTTGTATATGTCCTTGTTTTATGCCACTGGCTGCAAATCTTCTTGCTACAATATTTGAAGTGGTGAATCAGAGAACACAAGAAGAGTAGCTAGCATAGAACTTGACAGATAGGTGTTACTCAATAAATAGCAATTCCCTCCACTTCCATTTTCCTGCTTTGTGTTTCTAAATGTCTTTCAGAGTTACAATATTTTTTCAGCTTGGTTACATTTTGCATCACTCAAGGGAAATTATTGTTGCTGAAGTAATTTTTTGATGCCTTCTGAAAGTCTAGGTTAAAAAATACTGTTTGCTGTCTTGAACTCTTTGTCAATTGGAAGACCTCACTGTGTCCTCCCGCCTTTGTTTCTATTCATACTATTAGCATCCTGTGGTGTCTTAACTGGTTTTGCCATTTCTCCCATGCTCTTCTCTCTTTGACTGCATTCTTCTTCCATTTTCTGGCAGCAATCTTTATAATATTTTCAATTATTACTAATTACCCTTTTAAAGCTTGTCATATCTCCCACACTTGATTAAATACACAGAAATAGAGATTTTAGTCTTATTTCAACTTTTTTCCCCCTCTACTTACTCTGATCTTTTAAATAACAGCTACAGTCTATGCATTCTCCTGGCCATAAGTCTAGGAATCTCATTTAATTTTTCCTGTATATTCCTTGCATCAATCTTTCTGTTGTTAATTCTCTGGTATCAACATTTTCCTCCCTTTTTCCATGACTTAAACTCTCATCCTAATGGTTAAACTCACAACTATAATATTGTCAAGTTCTCAATGTGGAAACATTTTCCTTCACCTATTTTATGTGCTTCAGAACATATGAATTTGTCAACATCTGTTTTTCATGAATACTGAGAACTTCTGGTTGAGAATACATTTTATGAAAGAACAAATAGATTATCTAGGGACAATAATCACTTGAATAATATATGCCAAATATATGTTAGATTAGTGTTATGCTTGGCACCCGTCTGTTCCTCTACTCTTAGTATGCTTGAGTATACCTTTAACTTTCTCCAAACCAACCTGCGAATATGTCAAAGGCATAGTTATTTACGCACTAATCTTGTTCCTAAAAGATAGAAAGAAAATTTGCAATTCATAGGAATATATAAAATAAACAATAACATACAGAAGAAATTGGTAATACAGGAAAAGATATGTAAAACACCGGCAGGAATGCGAAATGATGTCTAAAATGAAGCTAATATAAAAAAAACCATAAAGCATACCACCTCATAATATAAACATAATGTTCTGAGTGATTAAAGTTATTTCTCTTCATGGCAACTTAAATGATCTTTAGATTTGTCTTTGGAGGAATAGTCTCAATGTATTCCATTTATTCATATTCTAAGTGTGACTTGTAGGGCAAATGCAGGCTGGCTGCTTTTACCTTTCATGTGATCCACATAAGTATTGTTCATGTTGTTCCCGAAGGAGGACAAACTCATTGAGAGGGCATTCCTGCAATGCGTGTCCACTCCCCTGGCATAGAGTAGGTATTAGGTTAATGTATTAGTCTGTTCTTGCATTGCTATAAAGAACTACCTCAGACTGGGTAATTTATAAAGAAAAAAAGTTTAATTGACTCACAGTTCTGCAGACTGTACAGGAAACATGGCTGAGGAGGCCTCAGGAAACTTACAATTACGGCAGAAGGCGAAGGAGAAGCAGGCACATATTATGTGGCTGGAGCAGGAGGAAGAAAGGGAAGGAGGAGATGCTACCCACTTTTAAACAATCAGAGGCTCCTCCTCCAAAATTGAGGATTACAGTTTGACATGAGATTTGGATGGAGACACAAAGCCAAACCATATAAGTTAATATGTGTGCATTAAGATGATAAACTGAAATATTTATGTGCTTTCTTTACCTGTATTGTCAGAGACACCTACATCATCTGTGGAAGAACAAGGTCATTATTGGAGAAGAGAAAGACCTAGTGAACAGTCTGTTTCAAAACTCCAAAATAGCTTCTGAAGGCCACATCAGTACAACTATTCTGAATATCAAAGCTTTGATTAAAAAAGTATTTGGAAGAAAAATATGTCTTTGAAGATTAAAAAAGAAAGTCATGTTCTTCAATTAATGGGAAATAAGCATAAAATAAGATCAGCCCAGGGAGAGTAGGTGAGCATCGTCAACCTGGGAGGTGGCAAGAACTGCATGGTCTGTAGGGCTGGCAGTGAACAGGTGGAATCTGAGTGACCATGTGGGGAAACAGACAGCACTGAGATATTTCTCTATGCTCTTTTTCTCATCATCAGTGAGTTGAGCAGAAGTTGAGACATCTGTAGATCATCCCCTCTTACAAAAGTTAGTATGGCATTTTATTTTGTTTGAGATATGTTTGTTTAATTTTGTATTTTAGCTCACATAGTATTCAAGCTAAGACTATTCTGTAATGCCAAGGTTAATTATTTTTTCATCTCCTTATTAAGGAATTGTAAAATTTCTTTTAATTTTTAAAAGGTGAACTTTCTTGATCAATTATTGTTTTGATCTCTTTCAAATGTCTTATAGTTTTCAGACTGCTAATGCACTAGTTTGCACCTACAGAGGCCAAAGATTATTATGCTATCATGGAAAATATAATGGTTAATTCCTGAGGAATTAAACTCATTTACATATTTTATTGCTAGCTTTATTTCTTTCATCAATTACCTTGTGATTTCTCTTAAGTGGGAAGGGGATATAATATAAGTCCTACTGGTCCATAATTCCCTGTATAGCCACAAACATCCTTTTAAAATTTCAGAGCAAACACAACATCTGGTTTTCTAGAAAATAATTATATTTTCTATTAATTATTTTGAGAAGTTTGTACTTTAGAACGTTCAGAATTCTCAGATGAATGCTACTCTTTTTCCAGAGGTTTAAAATGTTGTTCTAAACTTGCCATTCAAACATTTCTGTTCTTGATAACTTATGTAAGTCTTATTTCTCTTATCTATAAAGAACAAACAAATGTATGAATATTTTTCACTACTGTGAGCAAAATATTGAACTTTTTTTGTGAGTTTTACATACATTAAAAAAATGCACAATATGTGATGATTCTGTTATTTCCTTAAACTGTGTAAACCGAATAGTAATGTCTTATATTAGAATAAATGTGTGAATAGAATGCACTGTAGCACAGTATCATCTGTTTCAACAAATGTGACAAGTTCATCTAGTGGTTTACAAATATTTAAACACATAGTTAATTGCTCTCCATTCAGAAAACATATTGGTTGTTTTCAGGTGTTGCTAAGAAAAATCAGGCTATGATGAACATTACTATAATTTCTCCTTATACATATATATGTGTGCAACAGTTTCTCAAGGATTTATTCCAGGAGTTGATTTATGGTGTCATAAATCACATTAATCATCAGTTAACCATCAGGAGCGGGTTCTCCCAATATCTGTCGCCCAATGTGGGGCTCGAACCCACGACCTTGAGATTAACAGTCTCATGCTCTACCGACTGAGCAGGAAGTCAGGGACCCCGAACGAAGGGAGCAGCTGAAGCTGCCACAGAAGAACAGAAATTGTGAAGATTTCATGGAGATTTATTAGTTCCCCAAATTAATACTTTTATAATTTCTTACACCTGTCTTTACTGCAATCTGTGAACATAAATTGTGAAGATTTCATGGACACTTATCACTTCCCCAATCAATACCCTTGTGATTTCCTATGCCTGTCTTGTCTTTACTCTCTTAATCCCATCATCTTCTTTGTAAACTGAGGAGGATATATGTTGCCTCAGGACCCCGTGATGATTGTGTTAACTGCACAAATTGTAGAGCATGTGTGTTTGAACAATATGAAATCTGGGCATCTTGGAAAAGAGAACAGGGTAACAGCGATGTTTGGAGAACACGGGAGGTAACCTTGAACTGACTGCCGGTGAGCCAGATGGAATAGAGCCATATTTCTCTTCTTTCAAATGCAAATAGGAGAAATATTCTGAATTCTTTTTCTCAGCAAGGAACATCCCTGAGAAAGAGAATGCACCCTGAGGGTGGGTCTATAGATGGCCCCCTTAAGGCGACCGCCTTTTGTGGTCGAAGCCAAAGGGATGAAATAAACCCCAGTCTCCTGTAGCGCTCCCAGGCTTATTAGGATGAAGAAATTCCTGTCTAATAAATTTTAGTCAGACAGGTTGTCTGCTCTCAAACCCTGTTTCCTGATAAGATGTTGTCAATGACAATGTGTGCCTGAAACTTCATTAGCAATTTTAATTTCGCCCCATCCTGTGGTCCTGTGATCTTGCCCTGCCTCCATTTGCTTTGTGATATTTTATTACCTTGTGAAGTATGTGATCTCTGTGACCCACACCCTATTCGTGCACTCCCTCCCCTTTTGAAAATCGCTAATAAAATCTTGCTGGTTTTATGGCTCGCGGAGCATCATGGAACCTGCCAATGTGTGATGTCTCCCCCTCACCCGCTCCCCCCGCCCCCGACACCCAGCTTTAAATTTCTCTCTCTTGTGCTCTTTCCCTTTATTTCTCAAACCAGCCGAGAAGCCTAGGAAATAGAAAAGAATCTACGTTATCGGGAGCGGGTACCCCCGATAATTAGATATACACATCTTTTACTTCTACCAGATAATGTCAAATCATTTTCCAAAGTTATCATATCAAATTACATTATGCCAGCAATTGTTCCACATCCTTGCACTTAGTATTGTTAGACTTTTTAATATTTTCTCTCTGGTGGGTGTAAAATTGTATTATATTGTGACTGTTAAAAAGTAACTTTATGGCTGAGTGCGGTGGCTCACGCCTGTAATCCCAGCGCTTTGGGAGGCCGAGGTGGGCAGATTACCTGAGGTCGGGAGTCACAACCAGCCTGACCAACATGGAGAAACCCCGTCTCTACTGAAAATACAATATTAGCCGGGCATAGTGGCTCATGCCTGTAATCTCAGCTACTCCGGAGGCTGAGGCAGGAGAATCACATGAACCTGTGAAGTTGCAGTGAGCCAATATTGCACCATTGCACTCCAGCCTGTGCAACAAGAGCAAAACTCCGTCTCAAAAAACACCAAAAAAAAAAGTATTTTAGAATGACTAGTTAGGCTGATTGTTTTTTCATGTTTTTATTGGACAGAGGAATTTTTTCTTCTGTGTAATATCTATTCTTTTTTTCATTTTCTATTGGAGTAATTATTTGCCTTTAATATGATTTAAAAAATTGTAGTTTCTAGGTACAATTATTTGTTAGTTAATGTTGTTGAAAATTTTTTTGAATTTGTATATTGTCTGTATGGTGACTTTTGATTAACAGGTGTCATAATTCCCTACTTTTAAAAAGTAAAAGTTCTACATTTTGCTTTTACTACTTACATAATAAGTATTCCTGGAAATGATTTGTATAAGATGTGAAATCAAAATCTCATTGAATTTTTTAAAGTAAATTCAACTAATTTTGCTAGTACAATTTTTTTTTAATACTCCACACTTTTCCTATTGATTGGCAATGATAGTTTTATCATTTGGCATTTAATATGTAAGCCTGGGTACTCTAGTCTCTGTAATTTATCCATTCATCACTCAGTCTTAATTACTATATGTATATATATTGTCTCCTTGCATATGCTCTACATGTGGTAGAGCAATGTCATACTCATTCTTTTTTCAGGTATGTATTGGAGCTAGATGTTTTATACACATTTTGGTGTTAGAAAAACAAAAACAAAAACAACAAAACAGATGATATAGTGATGATGATTGGAGGGACTCTGATTTTATATATCAATTTGGGGAGATTTGATATTGGAAATATTGAGTCCTCTTAGTCTGGTTATGATATGCAACTCATATTCTGTAATGTCTTTTTATTTTTAATCTCCTTGGTCTAAGGTGATCCTCTCACCTTGATCTCCCCCAGTAGCTGGGACTATAGGTGCGTGCCACCATGCCCGGCTAATTTTTGCATTTTTTATAGAGACAGGGTTTCACCATATTTCCCAGGCTGGTCTCGAACTCCTGGGCTCAAGTGATCCGTCCCTCTTGGCCTCCCACATTGCTGGGATTACAGGCATGAGCCACTGCACCCAGCATCTTTAATGTCTTATAATAAAGTTTTGTAATTTTAGTTTTAGTCTTAGATATTTTAGTTGTTTTAGAATCTTTCATAGTTATAGTATTTTTATGAATATTATAAATTATATTTTAATTTATTACTATTTTTTGAGATGGGGTCTCACTTTTTTGCCCACACTGGATTGCATTGACACCATCATGATTCACTGCAGCCTCAACCTCCTAAGCTCAAGTGATCCTCAAGTCCTCAAGCCTCAGCCTCCCAGGAGCTGGGACCACAGCTGCATGTCACCACGCCTGGCTAATATTTTTAAATTTTTTTTTCTTTTTTTTTTTTAGAAACAGGGTCTTGCTATGTTGCCCAGACTGGTCTCAAACTCCTAGGCTCAAGCCATCCTCCTGCCTCAGCTGCCTCAGCCTCTAAAAGTGCTAGAATTACAATCGTGAGCCACCAAGCCTGGCCTATTTTAATTTCTGATTGATAACTTGTATGAAAATTTATTTTTCTATAATGATTTTATATCTAGGTTTTGCATTTAAATATTTTGCCCATTTCTTGTATTAATTTCACCTGCTATTTTCTGTTGGTTCTGAGGCCCACACTCACCTTCAATTCTATCCCTCTACTGCTGAAGCTAGATACTTAAAAATGAGAATTTCTAGAATTCCTTGAGAACTAGATTGGGATTGTTTCTGCCAAAAGTCAACACTCTGAGATTAGAGAGGAGGAAGGTGCAAGTCATTGGCCTGTGGCTTCCACAGGCAACTGTTGGCTTTCACAGTGTCAGCGGCCGTAGCAGAGGTGGTTTTAGGCAACTGATTATAGCAATTGATTATGGCAACCATGGTGTTGGTGCTGGTAACAGGAAACAAATGGCGCCTTCTGTGGTGATTAGTTCATACTTGGGGACAGAGGGAAGTAAGTTGAGAAGAGCACAGGTTTTGGAGGCTGGTAACCAGCAAAGGGCTGAAGTTTTCTGCAGTAGGGTCTGCCCCTGGGATAGACCACCAGATCTCCCTGTAGTACCTGATTTCTTCCCACATTTTTCCTAATCTCTTTATCATTTCCACTTTGTTTTGTTTCTCTAATCCACCTAGGAATTTTGTAACCTAATTACTGGCATTAAATTCTTGTCTATCATTTCCATTTACCTGACTGTACCTTGAATTATATATTAATTATGTATCTACAGATTTGGGGGGTTTTCTGTTTAGGGTATCTTATAACATGCTTATTATGAAACACTTGTTTCTTCCTTTTAAATCTTACATCTTATTTCTTTATGCTCTCTGATTACACTGACTTTAGCATCCTGTAAAAGATGGAATAAAATTGCTCATAGTAGGCATAGTTTTGATTTATAATATAATCTCTATTTTAAAAGGAATACATGATTTTAATATGTTTCACTATGAGTTTTGGGTAAATATTCTTTATCATATTTTGAAACTTTTCTGTCTTGTGTTGAAGGGTGTAACATGAAAAATTATAGACTTTTTATTTATATATTTTCTCCCTGTGTTTATCAAAATGATCATGTAGACATTCACCTTTACTCTCTTAATGTGGCAAATTACATTAATAGTCTTTGGCATGAAACTAACTGAAATTCTGGGTTAATCTCAAATTCTCAATAAGTTATATATTGTTTCTGAGTTTTGTATCTATATTCAATAGTAAAATTGATATATAAAAATTCTCTTTCATAATGTCCTTATCTGTTTTTGTGTCAATGTTATATAATTCCAGAAATGAGTTGTAGGATAGTTTCTCTTTTCTATGTAAAAAATGTTATCATCTATTATGTAATATTTATTACTTACTAATAAAACCATCTAGGCATGATGTATTTTTGTGGAAAAATTTAAACTTGCTGAATTAAGTTCTTTAGTAGTTATGGACTATTCAGTTTATTTACTTCTTTTTGAGGCAGTTTTGTTAGTTGGAATCTCTGTAGGAAATTGTAAATTTCATCTAAGTTTTAAAATGTTTTGGCATAAAGTTTTACAGCTTTCTTATATCCTTTTCTGTGATTCTTTCTCACTGGAAGCTGTTGATAGGTGCTAACTTCTACTATTTTGTCTAAAGTCTGCTTTGACAACATTGACATCCTGGCCAAGAATGTTGTCTACTATTGCTTGCAAAATTTAAGATCTTAAGATATTAAAACAATGCACAAACACTAAGAGTTCTCAATCTGCTAAGAACATGACATATGTATATGTATATGTGTGTGTGTATATATATATGTATGTGTGTGTGTGTATATATATGTATATGTGTGTGTGTTTTTGCATAAACATGAACAATTCTACTCTGTCACTCTTCCTCACACATTTTTCCTTTGTCATGAAGCATTAATCCGATGCTTGTATTTCAAAGTCCCTTGAAGACTGAGCTCGGATTCAGCTTTCAGGGTCTCTCTCCTTGAGATTTCAGCATGAATGAGGTCTGGCGAGGGGGCTACTCTCCACAATACACCGTTTTTCAGTCTCTATGTTTCCTGCCCAGGCTTGGATGTTCCAAATACTCCTTCAGCTAGTGAGTTTGCAAATCAACTCCTAGAGACTGCAGCCATCACTTTATGAGATGAGATGTGCCAGACATGTTGATCAACAATTATTATTCATTTTGTCACAGAATAAATTTTTTTACTTCAATTATGAAACTTATTTAGTGATGCTGTTAGTATTTTAAACTCTTGTCAAGTTAAATTTTATAGTATTCCATATTAAATTTTCTATATTAATTATTATGGTTTCCTGATCATGGTTTTGATGTTGTTTACAAGGATATTTAAATTTTTGTAATAAAATTGTGTTATTGATTTTTACAAATAATTTCATTTGATTACAATATTAGACAAATCTTTATCTTTCTACCAATTAATTAATGTATTCTGATGTTTTAACTGTATTGATCACTGCAACCTAGCCCAATGAGGTATGTTTTAAAGGCTATCTGTACTACTATGTTTGTTTTTGTATAAAAAACAATATTTTCAATACTAATAATACTTTCATTTTACATTTGAAGCTGTTATTTGGTACCTAATGCTCAGTTAATGTTATTATGAATCGATTAAATTATCCTATTTGCCTCTTACAATGCTTGTGCCTGAACTTTACTTTGAATATAGACAGGAATATGATCAGAAATATAATCATTTGAAATGATCGTATTCCAAATAATGACATGGAATTCAAAGGCATGGCAGAGATCAGAGATTAGAAGTGGATATTAAATACATAAAGATGGTAGATGAAGTCTTAGAAGTAAATGTTAATTTTCATGGCTAGACAACAAAGAAATGAAGGAACAAGGGAACATAATTTTGGAAGCATTAATATTTAAAGTCTTGAAATAAGAGCTAGCAAAGGAAACTAACATCAAGTTGGTAGAAAAGGAGTTTGGCAAAGAAGTGGAATTAAAATATATATTCTTGATATATGTTGCATATGTCAAGAAGTTGGTGTTGTCAACAGCATCAAAATATTTACTGTGCACAAAGAAGTTGACATCCATTTTCAGCCCATCTATTCAAACATATAGACTACAATGCAAGATGGAAGACATTTTAAAATGTTTTCTTCACTGGGGTATATCCAGATTCTAAAACATTGTCTGGCACTTAGTAGACAGGAATAATATTTGTTTAATGAATTAAATAGATGAATTTGTTGATTATGAAATCAATTATCACAAGCATATAACATTTTTAGACAAGTGTACTCTGATACTCAAATATTTTTTCTATGTCCACTATGCTACATTGTTGCTTATAGAGTTAAAAAGACCACAAAGTAGAACTATTTGAAACACTTTGGTTATAGAATAGTTTACTGGAAACTATTGCATAAAAATATTATATATTCATGTCATAACATTTTTCCTTTATTCACTCTAGTTTCATGAAGGTATACACATTTATTAATAAAACTCAATTTATCTGTCCTAATATTGATAGTTCATCATAATAAAATGGCCAGTTCTTATAAAATGGAATTTAGAATGAAATACCAGATGAATAATTACTATGCTGACATTTTTATATATAGGTAAAAGATAAATTGTTAAAAGCTTACTTTACAGAAGTTTATTAATATACTTAATTCCACCTAAAAATTTAAATAATAAAAAAGCAGTTATAAAAGCCCCATAATTTTTAAATGACATAGACTCTTTTCAAATTTTATAACCATGTAAGAGCAAGTAAATTATTGACTCAATCTAAATTAATTAATAGAAGAAAAATAGTAGAAACAATTAAGTCAATCTTAGAAATTCTATTGTGTTTATGTTTTCTGCTTGTTTTTCATTTTATTTATTTACTTATTTTGAGATGGAGTCTTGCTCTGTTGCCCAGGCTGGAGTGCAGTGGGGTGGTCTTGGCTCACTGCAACCTCTGCCTCCCAGGTTCAAGCAATTCTCCTGCCTCAGCCTCCCGAGTAGGTGGGATTACAGGCACACACCACCACACCCAGCTAATTTTTGTATTTTTAATAGAGATGGGGTTTCACCATGTTGGCCAGGCTGGTCTTGAACTCTTGACCTCAAGTGACCTGCAGGCCTCAGCCTCCTAAAGTGCTGGGATTACAGGTGTGAGCCACCACACCCAGCCATTGTGTTTGCTTTTTAAAAATTGTAAAGTAATTGATAGACTTTTGTAAAATAATGCCAATAATTAAAAAAAAAAAACTTTTCCAAAACGTGTATAATTAAAAAGTAACTGTTGTCAAGATAATAGTTAATTATGAAACGATTCACTTCTTCGAAATATGCTGCTTCTGCCCTTAAAGTTCATTTGGAAAAAGAAAACAAGAATGAATTAAATACATATATCTACCGTTTAAATGTTTTAATTAAAATTATATTAGGGCTGGGCATAGTGGCTCACACCTGTAATCCCAGCACTTTGAGAGAACAAGGCGGGCAGATCACTTGAAGTCAGGAGTTCAAGACCAGCCTGGCCAATATATAAAATCCCACATCAACTAAAAATACACAAATTAGCCAGGTGTGGTGGCACATGCTTGTAATCTCAGTTACTTGGGAGGTTGAGGCAGGAGGATTGCTTGAACTCAGGAGGTGGAAGATGCAGTGAGCCGAGATCGTGCCACTGCACTCCAGGCTGGGTAACAGAGAGAGATTCTATCTCAAAAAAAAAATTATATTCAGAATCTGTGACATATTCTTGTTAAATATAGATTTGAAAATTATAAACATTTCTCATTCTGAATTTTTAAAATAATATAGAATTTCTACATACTAAGTTTGATTGATATTTTGATCTAGTGAAATAAATTATGCATAAAGAGGATCTAAATCAACCCATTGGCTTCTTATGACTTTAAAGCACATAACTTTTTGAATATCAGACATCTTTAATTTTTCTCCTTGGCTTTTTGACATATATTTTTGCATATGCCCAGACACCTATGTCTTTGCCTTGACAACTATTTTCTGTAGAAATGCTTTGCTTTACTTCTTTCAGAATAAAGAATGAGTGTTTATTACTCAAAATGTGGAACACCGTGTTCTGTAAAAATATTCTACATGTTCATGGTGTTTGAGAACTAGTCATATAGATCTAAATTCAGATTTCTTTATTCTCGTAGTTTATTTTCTTAAGAATTCAGATCTGAAATTTCTGATATTTTCATCAGTACTAGAGTTAACTTGATGACTGTTTTGTATATCATAATGACCATCTTTTCTATAATTTTTAATCCTTTTGTGCTGATAAAAACGTTTATTCTTGAATTACCTTTAACCATGTTTTAAACAGGTCAGTTGTCTCACTTGAAGTTCTTATTACAGTTGTACAAACTGCAATATTATTCCTTCATATGAAAAACAGCATACCTTTCTCATCAAAGCTATTAACATAAGAATAAATTGTTAAACTTAAAATTTGGTGTTGTAATGCAAAGTATATATTTGTACTATCACCCAGTAGTATCTCCTCAAATACTACATATTCTAAAAATTCCTCATATTTACTTTTTATTAGTGTAATAAATGTGCTGACTCTGTGCTAGTTTAAGATATGAAGCTTTCACAAGTAGATTTTACTTGGGCTAAACACAACCAGTTCAATGTATGATTTTTTAAACAACTTGTGAATATGTCCTCCTATATTACCTTTGACAAAGAAGTAGAGACTGAATGCTTATGGTATTTTTGGATTGACTAGAATTACTGCGTTCAAAGACACTTGAAGAATCATTTGTTTGCCGGGCACGGTGGCTCAAACCTGTAATCCCAGCACTTTGGGAGGCCGAGACGGGTGGATCACGAGGTCAGGAGATCGAGACCATCCTGGCTAACACGGTGAAACCCCATCTCTACTAAAAAAAAATACAAAAAACTAGCCGGGCGAGGTGGCGGGCGCCTGTAGTCCCAGCTACTCGGGAGGCTGAGGCAGGAGAATGGCGTAAACCCGGGAGGCAGAGCTTGCGGTGAGCTGAGATCCGGCTACTGCACTCCAGCCTGGGCGATAGAGCGAGACTCCGTCTCAACAAAAAAAAAAAAAGAATCATTTGTTGCCAGTCTGGAGAGAGGTTTTCACTACAGTGTTTGTATTTACATCTATCTTGTTCAATACTTCAGATCAACAATTTAGATGAATGATTTGTCATATCTATTAGATTACAGATTTAGCAAGAGAACATCAAATGGGCTAGGTTCAAAATTTAAAAAAAATAACCTGCCTATGCGGAATGAGACAGTTTGATTTTATCAGCAGAGTGTATAAAAAGCCTTAGAACTTTTATTTGGCTGAAATCTAAATGTTAGTCATTAGTGGGATACGACTGCTTGAAAATACAGATTTAGGTTATATTCTGAGAGTAAGGGAGGTCACAGTCTTATACTTTCCCCTAGTCAGAATAACCCTTGGTGTTAGGGTAACACCATAAAGATAATAAAATAAAATAAAATAAAATAAAATAAAATAAAATAATAAAAGAGTGTCAATGGATTTGGAGGCATTTGAAAATGTATATAAACTGTCTTCCTTTAGAATGGGAAATTTTACCTTTGAAAAATAAAGAGCGGTAAAACTAACTTTTGTTTCCAAATGTTTAAGAATGCCTTTTGGTGACTTGTTCTGCTTGGCGGCAAATTGTTGCAACACCATCATGGAGAGGAAGTGCCAGAGAGGCAGTTTTGTTTTCTATTATAAGAAAGAACTTTCTAATAATGGTAGATATTCAGATAAGGAAAGAGCTACCTTAAAAGTAATGATGTTTATGCAGCTATGAAAATGTATTAATAGTTCGTGATTTTCAGACTCAGAGGATGTTCTGGCTAAGGAGGTAAATTGGTAGGACAAGAGACCTCTACTTCAACTTAAGTAAAACAACTCCACATTTTTGTATTTTACATATCCAGACTTTAAAAGATGAAAAGATAACAAATCTATGTTTTAAAATTTTACAATCACAGAATTGCATTGGCAATATTGCTGTAAAGAACATTTAAGCATTTGAAAGAGTGTTTGAATTAGCCTTTAAAGTCTTATCAAACATCATTTTAATAACTATCATGAAATTAAAGCATTGTCAACAAAGTGCTAGAGAGCTTTAAAACTCTCCTTAATCCTCACCATAGCCCTGAAAACATTATTATACTCATTTTAAATATGAGAGGAATGAGGATCAGAAAGGTTCAGCACTTTGGATGAGGGCCTATGGCATGTGGAAAGAGCTGGGCTTATAACTAGTTATGCTCGACTTGTACCATTACACAGTATTATAAAATTGTAGAGTTGGGAGTGCTCTTAGGGATCATATTCTAAAATATTCTGGTTCTGTTATTTTAAGGCATATAAAACATCATCATCTAGTGATAGGCTAATCTGTATTTTAATATCTTCAAACTCACTCCTCTGTTCTTGGGTTATCTAATTACTTTTGGAGTACTTCAAGGTTAAATTCAGAAGTATCTTCCTGTGTGAGCTGAAATCTGCTTTTTCATGCAACCCAATTAAAAATATAGTGCTTTTTTGTGTTCTGTTGCTCTGGTCTCTTCTTTGAAGGTATTTATATTTAAATTGCAGAAATACAACATGGAGATAAAGCATACAAATACATTAAGAACTTCCCCAGTAGGATTATACCCTTAAAAACCATTTGTCCAAAATAAATTATAATTTAAATCAAAAGAGTTAGCATAATCACCCATTGTCATTAGGTCTGTTCTGGTAAACATATTTGTAAGATAAGAGACTATCATAACAAACATAGTAGTAGCTCAACAAACAAACTGCAAATATCCATTCTAAAGGATGGTTCAATCTGCAACTGAATATTAGAGAATCATAAGATCTAAGTGGAATCTCAGCTGCTAGGTTGGTCAAATCAATCAGGAGGCAACAAGGATGTCCTTGACATGGGTGGAGAAAAGCATTTCTGTTGTCAGGCCCTGACAACAGAAAGACATGGGTTAAATCAAGAGAGATTTTACAGCAGGTACCCATTCATAAATACAGGGCTCCAAGTCAGTATTTAATTTCCAGGACAAAGCAGTATCTACTTCTCAGCATACCAGTCAAAAATAGATATGGGCAAATGGTAAGTCTGATCACTAGATGGCAATTCATCTCAATATGTGGATCAATAACTTAAACCCAGGTAGACAGTTAATTGTAGAGTGACCAAGTTTAAAAGCTGATTAGAAACACACACACGGCCGGGCGCGGTGGCTCAAGCCTGTAATCCCAGCACTTTGGGAGGCCGAGACGGGCGGATCACGAGGTCAGGAGATCGAGACCATCCTGGCTAACACGGTGAAACCTCGTCTCTACTAAAAAAAATACAAAAAACTAGCCGGGCGAGGTGGCGGGCGCCTGTAGTCCCAGCTACTCGGGAGGCTGAGGCAGGAGAATGGCGTGAACCCAGGAGGCGGAGCTTGCAGTGAGCTGAGATCCGGCCACTGCACTCCAGCCTGGGCGACAGAGCGAGACTCCGTCTCAAAAAAAAAAAACAAAAACAAAACAAACAAAAAAAAAGAAACACACACACACATACATACATATCATACATGTAAGTACAAAATCACACTTATTTATCTTAATAAGGAACTTTTTCAATTTTTTCCCATTACTTTATGTTAGAACATTATTATCACTCAGGAGACCAATTTTGCTTTTAAAGATAGAAATATATACCTGGTCTAAAATGATAATCAAGCTAATTATATATCAAAATGTTCGTAACATTGATAAGTTATATTATCTTTTGTACAAAAAGGTATACTTACCATCTGAAATGCAATCACTGAGCTGGACCTCATGTCCAAATGTGCCCATTTTTTTCTGTATTCCCATTTGGACATTAATGGCCCCCAAAAAATGCTTCCCAAATTTGGCGTAGAATATCACTGAAGACAATAAGAGTTCAATAAAAGTAACATAACATTTCGGGCAAACTTAATGTATTTACTTACTCGAGAGAATCCAGTGAATTTTAGCAAATGCAACCATGTTTGCTAAAGCTGAGACAGAGCACACATACAGGATTTCATGAGATCAAAATAAGAGCCGCTGTTTCATCACTGTTATTACGTGATGGTGCTATGGGCAATACGCAGAAGCTAAATGTAATTCTGTTCATTTCTTTCTCATTTTTTCTAGTCTCTAATTTTATGAGCTCCTAGCAAACTATAAAGTCTTCTGGGAAAATGCTAGTTCATTTTAATGGAAATATGCAAATAAAAAGAAAGCACTGTTAGAAACTATATATATACACACACACATATACAGTTATTATATATAATTATATATTTTATATACTATATATATATATATCTCTGTATAATACACACACACACACTCTGAGAAGTATCACAAAATTTGCCATTATCCAGCAATCAATTTTTGACTGCTGTGTTTGTCTTGTGTAAGATTTCAGGCTTGAATCCTAAAAGGAAATGTTTCTCAATTTTATCTATATTATTTTCTTTAAAATAATTATAACCTTATCTTTGTACTTTTACATCTTTTTTTTTTTTTTTTTTTTTTTTGAGACGGAGTCTCGCTCTGTCACCCAGGCTGGAGTGCGGTGGCGCGATCTCAGCTCACTGCAAGCTCCGCCTCCCGGGTTCCCGCCATTCTCCTGCCTCAGCCTCCCGAGTAGCTGGGACTACAGGCGCCCGCTACCGCGCCTGACTAATTTTTTTTTTGTATTTTTAGTAGAGACGGGGTTTCACCGTGTTAGTCAGGATGGTCTCGATCTCCTGACCTCGTGATCCGCCTGTCTCGGCCTCCCAAAGTGCTGGGATTACAGGCGTGAGCCACCGCCCGGCCTGTACTTTTACATCTTTAAAAAATAAAGAATGGTATGCAGTCAAACCATTTTCATTATAGAGAAATATCCTGAATAACAATAAATGGAAAAACTGGGAGTGTTAGAGAGCTCATATAAAGTTTATAATGGGAGTTACAAAAAGGATTGAAAAGTTGTCATCATTTGCTAACACATTCTGCAATGACTGCTTAAAATCAAGTTAGTTTTTTTTTTTGAAATCACATTTCTATGTCACTCCTGATATATCATTTTAGCTCCCCTCTTTGGTTCTGCTTATTTTATTATGATGGAATCATATTTGCTTTCATTTTACAGAAGTATGACAGCCCTGGGAAAAATACTGAGAATTCTAACAAAGTACCAATAATGCAATAGGAAAAAGAAGGAAATGAATATTTCAACTCCATTTTGTTCTGACTCTCATGTTTTGGACGTAGTTTTCTGCAACTTGGCAGCAATGATGCTGCAGGCAGAATCAACAACTCACTTTCTACCACATATTTAGTTATTAGTTTGCAGGGATAATGCATAATGTTGGCATTGGCTTTCTTGTTTTGAACTTAAATCTTCCAGGGAAGAAAAAAAGCATAATCTCTTTTCCCTCCTTCTGTGATTAATTTCTGGAATGTTATATGTGAGGGAAGCTGAGTGATGCTGTGCCCAGCAAGCTGTGGTGGACATCTGCTTTAAAGAAGTTAGTGACTTTGCAACCAGCTCTCTGTGGGTGTCACTTGTGTGCAGTGGTGCAGAGGGAAAATATGGAGAGGATGAAAAGAAAACCATTAATGCAGTTTGTGTTTCAGATTCCATGCCAATTTAATATTGTGTATTAATGATGCATTTTGGCAATAAAATCATTTAATAATCATTAAACAGAAATTGCCATTCCCCATTAAGTGCAGACTGTGTTATAACACATTTGCTAATTTCTCATTAAATTCAACATAAATTAAATAACAGATTTTATGTGTATAACTAAAGAGAAAAACCTCTTTAATTTATTTTCCAAAGAAAATAAACATCTTTTGGGAAAATTGTCCAAACCTTCGGGATATAATTAGAGAACAAAATGGAAAGCTTCTTTTTTTTTAACATTTAAAATTAACATCCAAAGAAAATGAAGATTGTTCAAATATGGTGTCTTTTGAAAGAATGGTTGTTAAATGCAAGATTCAAATTTGCAACCTACAAATGTATTTAACTCTCAGTCATTAAAAACACTTCAAGAGAATTAAAGGTGGAGATTCTCAGTAGTGAAGCGAAAAGGGGAGATGGGGATAGTGGTTCTAGTTCCTCCTTACTGCCATTTCCCAGGCATAGTTTTGAGATGCTATCTGAATAGGTGGAATTCGGTAATATTGGTCCTGCCAGGTAAAGTTTGGAGGTTCACCTCTTCTTAGTTGTCTATATGTATCTGGGAATGTCAAAAGACTTCTAAACTGGGAATGTTACACTCATTTTCACCCCAGAAGAGGTTAAAACATTTTAAGTGATATTTGATATTTATTATTGTAACATGTGCTTGATTACAGGAAAACTTAATAGAGACCCCTAAAAAGGAATAAAAGTACAAAGGAAGACATCTGCATTTGCATCTATAGAAGTGTGGTTCTAGACAGAGTTCATGTGTACAGAAAAACTGTTAAAAATCTTTGCTTCTGTCTTGTGAGATTTTGAGTGGTTTTAACACTATTTCTTATATTTCTAGTTGGCTCTTGAACAATATTGGTTTGAACTATGTGGATGCAGTTACATAAGATTTTTTTCAATAACAGTCACACCCAGTGTGCCTGCTTACCTGCCTCCCTCTCTTCCACCTCTGAGACAACAAGAGCAACCCTTCTTCCTCCTCCATCTCAGCCTACTCTAGGTGAAGATGAAGAGGATGAAGACCTTTACCATAATCCACTTACACTTAATGAATAATAAATATATTTTCTGTTCCATATGATTTTCTTAATGACGCTTTATTTTCTCTTGCTTACTTTTTTTGTAAGAATGTAGAATAACGTAAATATAACATACAAAATATGTGTTAATTGACTTTAGGTTATGCATAAGGCTTCCAGTCAATGGTAGGCTCTTAGTACTTAAGTTTTGGGGGAGTAAAAAGTTATACACAGACTTTCAACTACATTGGGATGTCAGAGCCCCTAACTTCCGTGTTGTTCAAGAGACACATGTACATATTTAACCTTCTTCTTTATATTTGTCATTATTGTTGATTTTTCTATGTAAGTGTTTTTCAATTGGAAAAATATGTTCAAAAATTATTATAGTTGAAATGATTATATGAAATACAGAGATAAAGACAAATGAAAAACAATGATTAAATTTAATAGTATGAATCATACTGAATATTTGTTAAATAAAAAATTTATTTAGAATTGTGACCGGGCGCGGTGTATCATGCCTGTAATCTCAGCACTTTGGGAGGCTGAGGTGGGCTGATCATTTGGGTTCAGGAGTTCTAGACCAGCCTGACCAACATGGTGAAACCCCATCTCTACTAAAATACAAAACTTATCCAGGTGTGGTGACAGGTGCCTGTAATTCCAGCTACTCGGGAGGCTGAGGCAGGAGAATTGCTTGAACCCAGGAGGCAGAGGTTGCATGGAGCCAAGATCGCGCCAGTGCACTCCAACCTGGGTGACAGAGTGAGACTCCATCTCAAAAAAAAAAAAAAAAAACAGTATCTGAAACAGGTCTCACTCAGCTTAGAAGTTTATCTTGCCAAGGTTAAGGGCATGCCCGGAAGAAATAAACCTAATATCACAGAAACAGTCTGTGGTCTATGTCTTCCTCCAGAGATGACCTTGAGTACTTCAAGATGTAAAAGGGAAAAAATGGGCTGAAGGAGAAATATGGAGGGTCTGATAATTCACACGTTGTCAGGGAAAAGGAGCAGGTAGGGGAATATTCAATATTACATTCATCTTGCACTCAGTAAATTGGCACTTTACATAAGATAAAGTGAGCATAGAGTAGCTACCTATGGAGACATTTAACCTTTTACCTGTAGCTATCTGCTTAGGAACAAAAGGAAAGGCAGCTTCTTTCATGGCTCAACTTTCAGCTTTATTTATTTATTTATTGGCGTAGTAGTGAATTGGAATCCTTGAGTTTTTGTTTTTCTTTCACAGAATGGATAGATAATACAGAGCCTTCTTTAAATTTAGTGGGAAATGATTGTAGTGGCTATCTAATAATTAAGCAGATGAAGAGTTTTTTTAATGAATTGATCAACTGAAAGTCTACTTAAATAAAAAATAATGTTTTATTTCTAAAGCGTGTCTATGCAAAGTTGAAACATAGTATCAGGTAGAAAATATAACTCTCTAATAAATGCCATATACATAATTTTAAGTATTCGTTGCTCAAAATATTCTTGTGATGCCAACCGTGAAGTAAGGAAATGTTACAATACTTTGTAAGTCATTCATGGCATTGACCATATCTGCAGTTTTATGAACAGCGTAGTTTAGCACCAAACTATTAAGAACTTCTGAGAACCACTTAATCCAAACCTTCACTTTTACCAAGAAAGGACAATACCAGAAGTCTTATGTAATCCTATCAACTTTTTCAAAATACTAAAATGTGCTTTCAATTTTTCTTCAAGTCCTACTGTATTTACCTGCCTCTGCTTTCCCCAGAGATTTCTCACTGCTTACTTCAACATAGGTTTTTCTAAATTCCTATTCAATTATTAAAATTAATGCCTGCCAAGGCATTAATAGTGACTATACTATTAGCTTTCTTCTCCCATCCTCCTTGCAAACTTATTAAGGTACGTTGTTAAGTGAGATTTTCCAGTCTCTAGTGGTTCAATTCCCACCAACTAGAGCTTCTTCTTTGTCCTTGACTTTTCTTACCTGGCAATCAGGCTCTGGAGCTGCTTCTCATGACCACTCCTTTCACATACCTCAGCACTACCTTCCAAAATGTTTGTTGGCTTCTAGGAATTTTTCTATCCTTCTCCTTTATATCAGTACTTGCATTGTTCCCAATACTTGGCTTTGCTTTGAGACATACGCAAAAGCTCTGACTAATGTCATAATATAAAAATCTCAAATCCTATCCAAAAAGTAATCAGTAAACTAAACCCTCTCTTCCTATATTTGATCAGCTACCTTCATGGAAGTGAATTGTGGCTCCAGACAAACTTAGAGATTCTTGCCTTTAATTCTGTGAACCAGATGAGTAACCAGTCAAATTCTGACTCCTAAGAATTAAACCTTAGAATGAACCCTTTCTGGATCATTCTCTTTAGCCCACTTCTGAGAAAATCCTGAAACCTGGATAGGCTAGAAAGAGGAGATAACAGCACTAATAAGCTACTTCATAGCAAACCTTAGATGCTTCACCTCCTGACCAGACACAGTGGCCATGCTGCACAGATGCAGGTCTGAAACTTTTTAATTCTGAAATGTAATGTTTATGTTGTGCTCACGTGTAAAACACTTTGTTCATATTAAATTGATTGGATATTAACCAAACTAAACTATAGCCAGGCTGATCAGAAAGAGAGAGAGAGAGAGAGAGAGAGAGAGAGAGAGAGAGAGAGGATACAAACTAACAGCAGAAGGAATTAAAGAAGTGACATCACTATGAATTATATAGATATTAAGGAAATATTAAAACCATTGCTATAACAGTATATCAATAAATTCAACAATGTCAATAACAAAGACACATTATTTAACAACCTCAAACTACTAAAGGTCATGGAACAAGGATAACTGAAATAGCCTTATATTGACTAAAGAAATTGAATTTAGAGTTTAAATCTTCCCATAAAGAAAACTCTGACCCTATATGCCTTCACTAGTGAATTCTATTGAACATTAAGGAATAAATAATACTAATTCTACACAAACTCCTTCATATAATTGAAGAGAAGGAAATAGTTCTCAACTTGTTCTATAGGTCAGCTTTCTCCTAATACTAAAGGGACAAAGACATTACAAGAGATATAAACCCACACAAAAACACAGACCTATATTCTTATAAACCTAGGCACAAACATAGGTGCAAAACATAGGTGCAAAAACTTTATAAACATGGGTGCAAAAATTTTAATCAGCAAGTCAGATGAAATGACATTTTTAAAAGTATAATATGTTATGAGCAAGTGAATTTATAGAGACTTGCATGGTTCTTATTTTTGAGACAGCATCTCGCTCTGTTGCCCAGGCTGGAGTGCAGTGGTGTGATCTCAACTCACTGAGACCTCCTCCTCCCAGGTTCAAGGGATTCTTCTACCTCAGCCTCCTGAGTAGCTGGGACTACAGGTGCATGACACCACGTCTGGCCAATTTTTTGTATTTTTTAGTAGAGATGGGGTTTCACCATGTTAGCCAGGATAGTCTCAATCTCCTGACATCATGATCCACCTGCCTTGGCCTCCCAAAGTGCTAGGATTATAGGTGTGAGCCACCGTGCCCAACCTGGTTCTTTTGAACATTTGAAAATCAGCTATTGAAACCCATCACATTTGCAAACTGAAAAAGAAAAGGTGTATGATTATCTCAATGGATATAGAAAAAGCATTTGGCAAAAATCTAATATTTGTTCCCGATAAAACTATCAGAAAAATAGAAACTGAAAATGACTTTCTCAAATTTATATATAGCATCTATGAAAAACTTACAGCTAATGTTATATTTCATTGTAAAATACTGACTGATTTTACCCATACAATCAAGAAAAAGACAAGAATGACTACCCTCACCACTTTTCCTTAATATTGTACTGAAGGTTGTAGCCAGTGTAATATGACAAGAAAATAAAATCAAAGGCATACAAATAGGAAAATAAGTTAAACTGTATTGATTAGCAAATAACCTAGTCATCCATATGAACAATCTGATGAAATCTAAAACAAATCTACTAAAACTAGTAATGGAGTTTAGAAAATATTCAGTGTAAAACATTGCTTTGAAACATATCAATTGTATTACTATCTGCTGGCAATAAAAATAGAAAAATAAAAATTTAAAAATTAATTTACAATGGCATCACAAACTGTTAAATACTTAGATAAATCTTACCTAAAATATGCAACACTTGAACACTGAATAAAAACACAACATTGCTGAGAGAAATTAAAAAAACATAAGTAAATGGAAGGACATATTTTGCTCATGGGTAAGAATATTTAATATTGTTAAGGTAACATTTATCCCAAAATTGATCTGTAGAATCCACATAATTCCAATAAAAAATCCTATCAGTTTTCTTTTTGTAGAAGTTGCAAACTTATTGTAAAAATGCATGTGGAAATGTAAAAAAAACAAGAATGGTCAAAATAACTTTGAAGGGAAACAAAATAGGAACACTAACGTTACTTGATTTCAAAATATAAAGCTAAAGTATTTAATATAATTGAGTGTGATATTTGCATAAAGATCAACAAACAGTTTAGTGGGTCAGAACATGAGTTCAGAAATGTACAACAAATTTTTTGGCAAAAGTAAAAAGTATTTGTGTGGAGGTAGGATCAGCATCTGGTGACTGAATAATTAAAATTCAATATCCTCCCTATTTTCTTATAAAATGAACTTATGTCTACCCAAATACAAAAATTTTAACACAAATTGGATCTTATAGTTAAGTGTAAAACATAGAACTATAAGATATATAAAAGAGGCCAGGTCCTGTGGCTCATGCCTGTAATACCAGCACTTTGGTAGACCAAGGCCTGGGAAACATCTAAGATCGAGTTCAAGATCAGCCTGGCTAACATGGTGAAACCCTGTCTCTACTAAAAATACAAAAATTAGCTGGGCATGGTGGCAGGCACCTGTAGTCTAAGCTACTCAAGTGGCTGAGGCAGGAGAATCACTTGAACCTGGGAGGTGGAGGTTGCAGTGAGCTGAGATTGTGCCACTGCACTCCAGCCTGGGCAACAGAGCAAGACTCCATCTCAAAGAAAAATAATACTAATACATAAAATAATAAAATAAAATATCTAAAAGAAAACAAAAAATCTTTGTGACTGTATTAGTCCATTCTCACACTGCTATAAGGAACTACTGGAGACTTAGTAATTTATGAAGAAAAGAGGTTTAATTAACTCACAGCTCTGCAGGCTTAACAAGAAACATGACTGGGAGGCCTCTGGAATCTTACAACCATGGTGGAAGGTGAAGAGGAAGCAAGCATCTTCTTCACATGGCAGCAGGAGAGAGAGGGCGAGGGAACAGGGGGAACTGCTACACACTTTCAACTAATGAGATCTTGTGGAAATTCTATCAGAAGTACAGCAAGGGGGAAGTCCGCCCCCATAATTCAATCACCTCCCAACAGCTCCCTCCATCAACACTGGGAATTACAATTAGACATGAAATTTGTGTGGGGAAACAGAGCCAAACCATATCAGTGATTTTGGGTCCCATATGTTGCAAAAATAATGAAATAAAAAGTTGTACATTTTGAATTTATCAACATTAAAATATTTAGTGCTTCAAAGGACACGGTTAGGACAATAAAAAGAAAAACTACAATGCCGAGACCAGCTCTGTTGGGGAGACCCTAACCCAGCAGCGCTAGAGGAATAAAAGATACACGCACAGAAATATAGAGGTGTGAAGTGGGAAATCAGGGGTCTCACAGCCTTCAGAGCTGAGAGCCCCTAACAGAGATTTACCCATGTATTTATTAACAGCAAGCCAGTCATTAGCATTGTTTCTATAGATATTAGATTAACTAGAAGTATCCCTTATGGGAAACCAAAGGATGGGCCAAAATAAAGGGATGGGTTGGGCTAGTTATCTGCAGCAGGAGCATGTCCTTAAGGCACAGATCGCTCATGCTATTATTTGTGGTTTAAGAATGCCTTTATGCGGTTTTCCACCCTGGGTGGGTCAGGTGTTCCTTACTCTCATTCCAGTAAGCCCACAGCCTTCCAGCGTTGGCGTTATGGCCATCGTGAACACGTAACAGTGCTGCAGAGATTTTGTTTATGACCAGTTTTGTAGCCAGTTTATGGTCAAATTTTGGGGGGCCTGTTCCCAACATTACAAACTTGTAGGAAAAAAATTGTAAACGATTCTTATTAGAAGATACAGAGAAAATATAAGGAATCCCTAAACTCAATAAGAAAACAACCAAAAATAAAATAAAAAAGAATTTGAACAGATACTTTGCTAAAGAAGATGTATGAATAAAATATAAGCATGCAAAAATAATCAATATCATTAATCATTACAGGAATATAAATTTGAGCCACAATAAGAGATTACTATATACTTATTAGATGGCTAAAATTAAAGACTGACCATACAAATTGTTTGTAAGAATGTGGAGGATCTGAAATTCTCATTCATTGCTGATAAGATTAGAAAATGGTGCAATCATTTAAAAAAAAAAACAGTTCAGCAGCTTTTAAAAATACATGGAAAAAAAAAGAAATACCTACCATTTGATCCAGCTATTGACTTTTAGGTATTTATGCAAGTGAAAATACAGCCTATAGTCATACAAAGATTTACACATAAATGTTCATAACACTTTATTGTAATAGCCAAAAACTGTAAATGATCCAATTCTCCATTAGCAGGTGAATTGATAAACAAATAGTAGTACATCCATATAATGGAATCATATTCAGCAATAACAAAATGAACTACTAACACAAACAAAAACATAGATAAATCTAAAAGTAACTATACTAAAGAAGCCAGACAATAATCTTTATATATTGCATGATTCCATTTATCCAAAATTTGAGAAAATGTAAATCAATTAATAGAGACAGCAAGGAGATCAGAGTGATTCCATGTGGAGGGCTGCGATGAAGTTGGAGGGAGATATTATACAGATGGAGGGTGGGATCACATAGAAGGAGGGAGGGATTGCATAAAAGCAGGAAGAATATTTGGAGGGGGTGATGAATATGTTCACTACACTAATTCTAATGATGGTTCTTCAGGTGTATGGACCTGTCAAAACTTTTCAAGTTTTAACTTTAAGTATGTGTAATTGATATACATCAATTATACCTCAGTTAACAATGAAAATAAAAACATTAAACCTTTTAATTCTAAAAAATTGCATTCATGTGTTTGACTCACATATAAAACCAGTTTGATCTTATAAAAATAACTGGACATTATCCTGTAGTTTTTACTCTGAGGGAATACTTCCTTATGTTCTTGTCTAATTTAAAATAAATTTCTTTCAGTCTTACTGAGGTAGAGATAAATAAAACAGCAAATTAGCTCCTCTGTCTAAAAATGTCCATTAGTGTTTTCTTCTAAACAATTTACTTTTCATTAGTAATCAGATCTCATTTTGGCAATCGTAATTTTCATTCCTTTTCTCTAAACCATAGTTTCCTTTTTCATTCAAGGGTACATTAGTCGCTAGAAGATCTTGTCTAAATCCTAGAGGAAAATAGTTGACATATTCTAATTCAGTGATTCTCACTGGAGTCTGAGAATCTGGGCTAAGCAGAATTTATATGTATCACCTGGAGAAGTTTGTTAATATTATCAGTACTTGATCCACACCTTTGTAAATCCTAAATCCTATCAGGAGTGGACAATCTTTATTTCTTAAAAGCTTTCCTGTGTTGATATGTAATGCATGGCCAGTCTTGGGAACCACTGGATGTTTCTGAACAGTAGGACTTTCTAAGAAACAGTAAGAAGTAGAAAAATTCTGATAAGTGGATTTGAATCAATTTATAAGATCAAGGAAATACGTATACATTTCTTCAAAGGAGAGACTCAACTGTGATTAACAATTTAGAGCAGTTAACTTCTCAAAGAAAGTAAAAAGACCTGTTTCCTTAACTACAGAAGGAAAAGGGGAATATGGACACTTGCCAAGGAGCCCAGGCAAGTGTAAAATGAAGTGGAGAAGAGTAAATGTTTCTTTAGTTTATATCCTGATAGAAGGATATAAAATATAATAGTATGTTCAGACTATAATTATAGAAATTCTGACTGATATGACAGTTTTACCCCTTGCCATTCATTACTTCCTAAAAATAAATAACATTCTGAAATAGCTACAAAATATTTGCAAAACATAGTTATGTCTTGTTTTGGCATGAATTATTTAGATGATTTCTGCAATACTCCACTTAATTTAGCTTGAAACTAAGAATGGTTTCAATCTTAGGCTAAATAAACATTGGGGAATTACTTTTGCAGCCAAAGCTCACAGTTTTGTCTTGCATTCCAATAGTATTTCCCTTCCCAACTACCCACCCAAAACTCATTAGTTCCCAAATCATATTTTAGTGATCATATCAAGGATCATTGTATCCAAAATCCCTTCTGGAGAATTCACTGGAGAATGATTAGAATTTAATGACAGAAAGGCTAGCATCTCCTTCCTCAGACAATTTCCACACTGTAATCAAGCAAGAAGACCAGGGATTTCCATTTTGTTAATGTGTTTGACTAGATATGCTGAATATCTTTCTATTGTAAAGCACTTAAACTTATGGATAAAACATTGAAAAACAAATATTACAAATGTACAGCTAAACTCTCAATAAAGTAAATAAAATATTTATGTTTCAGATTGATGATGAGACTGAAAATTAGAGTGATAAATTTAGGAGGTGATGATGCAGCTTTACTCTCAGGGAAGAAAGAAATTTTAGTAGCTTGGTTACAATGTTTACATTAGAATAGAACATGAAGTAGAGAGTGCTGGTAGTGAACTGGAACTGAGATTTTCAGCAGAAAGTGCTAGATCTGCAAAAGTGCTATACCTTCACTGGAATGATAGAATAAGAAAACACAAGTTTCCTCTGGCACTGTAAGACAAATTACACCAGTCATGGTGGCTCACACTTGTAATCCCAACATTTTGGAAGACTGAGGCAGGGGGATCACTTGAGGTCAGGAATTTGAGATCAGCCTGGGCAATATGTAGAGACCCTGTCTTTACAAAAATTACAATACAGAGCTAGGCGTGGTGGTGCAAGCCTGTGGTCTCATCTACCCAAAAGGCTAAGGTGGGAGAATGGCTTCAGCCTTATAGGTTGAGGGTGTGTGAGGAAGATGTGAGGGTGTGGAGCCACTATTATGCCACTGCACTCTAGCCTGGGTGACAGAGCAAGACCTTGTCACCCAGGCTGAAGTGCAGTGGCACAATAGTGTTGTGATATATATATAATGTATATATATATAAGCTATATATAGAGAGAAGCTATATATATATATATATCATATATAAGCTTTTTTATTGTGACTCGGTCTCTGGGTAAAGAGTAAAAAACATCCTCCTTAGAATTTGTAATCAGATATTGAGGTTCTATATCACATGCTCTGTGTCCAGCTTCAAGTTCTGCTACAGCTGTGGTAGAGACTTTCTATACGTTTAGTGGAGTCCTCAACTCATGTAACTGCCCCACCCCCCAGCTTTTCTCTAAAGCCCATAACCCCTCTTGGACAATCCTCAATCAATGGAGGATGGAAGTTAGGAAAAACGTTTCTCAACTCCTTTCCAAAGGAAGATTCTGAGGGATATTTCACATTGTTTCTGAGAACAGCCCAGAACTGTTGAGCCCCATCTCCCTCCAGCGATGATGACAGCTCACTAGCATACACTTTATTGGTATCATGTTCTTCACTGCCCCATTCTGACTTACTGAGAACCCCCTCCCAAATATGGCACCTATACATAAGTCATTGTATCAAGCAATGCTTTCAGGAAAATACAAATTAAGACAATGCATTTCATGACATGTGAATCTGGGCTTCATTTTTTCAATTTTCTATAAGATATGGGCATCCTTGAGCTAAAAGTATTGGTGTCAAATTATACTTAGATCAGTGGATCCCCTCATGCATCTGACAAAAACAAATGCAAGACACTCTGATGGTAAACACTCTAAAACCAAACCACCTGGTGTCATTCCAAATAAACTCTTCCAAAATGAGTTCAAAATACAAAATGGCAAACCAGGAGAAGAAATAATCCATTCAAAGCAGTATCCAGCACTAAAGATTGTGGTATTTAACTTGCTTAGCGGCTTAAAGAACACTAATCATATTATCTCTTAGTTTTTAAGGGTCACACACTCAGTGCAGAGGGGTGCTTTCTTTCCGCTTCCACATTACTGGACATATCAGCTGGAAGACTTGACGGCTGACTGATTTGAATTATCTAAAGAATTGGCCGGGCGCGGTGGCTCAAGCCTGTAATCCCAGCACTTTGGGAGGCCGAGACGGGCGGATCACGAGGTCAGGAGATCGAGACCATCCTGGCTAACACCGTGAAACCCCGTCTCTACTAAAAATACAAAAAAAAAAAAAAAAAACTAGCCGGGCGTGGTGGCGGGCGCCTGTAGTCCCAGCTACTCTGGAGGCTGAGGCAGGAGAATGGCGTGAACCCGGGAGGCGGAGCTTGCAGTGAGCTGAGATCCGGCCACTGCACTCCAGCCGGGGCTACAGAGCAAGACTCTGTCTCAAAAAAAAAAAAAAAAAAAAAAAAAAAAAAGAATTCATTGGGGATAGAGAAGCTGCTTCTAATGTTACTTCACACGGCTGGAGAATTGGCACTTACTGTTGGCAGTCAGTCTCAGTTTTTTCTCCATATGATCTTCTCTACATGGCTACTTGAGTGTCCTCAGAACATGGTAGCTAACTCCTCCCAAAATGAGCAAAATGGAAGACCAGAGAGGAGGCTGTAAACTTTTTAATGACCTAATTCCTACATCACACACTTTCACTTCAACAATATTCTATTTGTCACATATGTAAGTCCTATTAATTGTGGGACAGGATTAGATAAGAGTGTGAATACCAGGAGCCAATGCTTACTAGGAAAATAATGAATGTTGGTTACTACAGAGACCATGGTGGAGTTGTCTTATATGCCAAATGAACTAAACTGGAATTGCATTCCCCAGAATTCCCAACGAACTCAGATATATGATATAAAACTATCCAAACCGAAACACAAAGAAAAATAATAAAAAGCCACTGAACAGAGTCTCAGTGATGTGTGAAGCAATTTCAAGTGGCATAAACATTACGTGATCGATGATATAAAAAGGAAGATGAAAAAATATTTGCAAAAATAATTACCACAAATTTTTCCCATTTTGAATTAAACTATAGACAACTACGTTTTCAAAACTTAACACACTTTTGTCTTTATATAAAGAAAAAGAAAATCACAGCGAGGCACATTATAATCAAATTGTTGAAAAATCAGTGATAAAAGAGAACATCTTAAAAACAGCTAAAGAAAAATTACACATTACTTACTCAGGAACCAAAATAAGAATATTAGCACATTTCTCATCTGAAATATTACAATCCAGAAAACGATGACACTATATGGTTTATATTTATGTGGGTAAATACATTGTTTCTCCTCATTTAAAAATATTTAGAAATTGTTAAAAGCAAACAGATTATAACAAGTGGAAATAAAGGGAATGTCAATAATAACAATTATAACAATAAAAGGATGAGAGGGGCCGGGTGCGGTGGCTCACGCCTGTAATCCCAGCACTTTGGGAGGCTGAGGCGGGTGGATCACAAGGTCAGGAGATCGAGACCATCCTGGCTAACATGGTGAAACTCTGTCTCTACTAAAAATACAAAAAATTAACTGAGTGTTGTGGCAGGCGCCTGTAGTCTCAGCTACTCGGGAGACTGAGGCAGGAGAATGGCATGAACCTGGGAGGCGGAGCTGGAAAAAAACAGAAAAAGGACAAGAGGTAGGAAGTAGAAGTATACAATTGTAAGATTCTTATGTTGTAAGTAAATATATGATATTGGTATGCTATTACTCAAAGATATAATACGGTAAGTTTCTAAACATGAGAAGAACTACAATTCACCCTTGAACAACTCGACCCCCATGTAGTCGAAAATCCTTGTATAACTTTTGACTCCCAAGAAACTTAACTGCTATTAGCTTCTTTAGAAGTCTTATCAAAAACATAAACAATTGACACGTTTTGTATGTTACATGTATTATGTTCTGCATTATTAACATAAATTAAGCTAAAGAAAAGAAAATATTAGGAAAATCCTAAGGAAGAGCAAATACGTTTACAATTTATTAAGCAGAAGTGGTTCATCATAAAAACCTTCATCTTTATGAGCTTCACCTTGAGTAGGCTGAGGAGGAGGAGGAAGGGAGGGGTTGTTCTTGCTGTTTTGGGGTGGCAGAGGTGGAACAGTTGGAGGAGGTAGAAGGAGAAGCTGGAGAGAGGCTGATGTACTCGGTGTAACTTTTATTGAAAATTATCCACAGACAATTGGACATGCACAATTCAAACTTGTGTTGTTACAACGGTCAACTGTGCTACAAAAATAAAAAGTGGGGTATAGTTACTAAGCCAATATTAGAAATAAAAAAAAATACTTAAAACTACAATATCAATTCAAAACAAGGCAGGAAAAGTGAAAAAATCCTAAGTAAACACTAATATACAACATGTTAATAGATCGAAAAATTCAGTATTATTAAGATAATTTTCTTTCATTGAGCTGCAGAATAAGCAAAATCCCAATTAAAATCTCAGCAGGACTTTTGTAGAATTTGGCAAACTGATTGTAGAATTTCCATGTAATATAAACAATTTTAAATAGCAACAGTGATTTTAAAAATTAAGAGCAATGTTGAAGAACTTACACTACTAGATTTCAAGACTTATCATACACTGCAATAATAGATGGAGTGGGGTATTGGCATAAGGACACATATTTAGATTAAAAGAATAACATAATTTGGATATGTTTACAAGTATATATAGTCTGTTGATTTTTTTTAAAATCAGATTTGCCAATGTAATTTAATGGGAAAAGAATGGTGCTGGAACAACAGAATATCAATGTACAATCACTGACAGCGATTCTAACAGTAAAAGTCAGGCTTTTGGTGGTTGAGGGCATGATGGGACATCTACAAAATAAAGGACAACTATTTCTTACTGCACTGCAGTAAGATGGAAGCACAACGTTAGGTAGTCCTTTTTGGATAGAGGAGGCAGCATAGCTCACATCTGAGGATGCTGTACCAGACCATGTATTAGGTAATACAAATGTTTGCATTCATTAGTGTACACTAACTGTGGTAGAAGTGCTGAAGCACTAAAAATCTTAGTTGACAGAATGATTTGTCCAGCTGATAGCAACCCATGTTTGTCAGGGTTCTCTAGAGGGACAGAACTAATAGGATAAACGTCTAGGTGAAGGGGAATTTATTAGGAGAATTGACTCACAGGATCACAAGGTGAAGTCCCACCATTGGTTGTCTTCAAGCTGAGGAGTCAGGAAGCCAGTCTGAGTCTCAAAACCTCAAAAGTAGGGAAGCTGATAGTGCAGCCTTCAGTCTGTGGCAGAAGGTCCAAGAGCCCCTGGCAAATCACTGGTGTGAGTCCAAGGGTCCAAATGCTGAAGAACTTGCAGTCTGATGCTCAAGGGCAGGAAGCATCCAGCATGGAAGAAAGATGGAGGCCAAAAGACTTAGCCAGTCTGCACTTTCCACTTTTTTCTGTCTGTTTTTATTCTGGCCATGCTGGCAGCTGATTAGATTGTGCCCACCCGGATTGAGGGTGGATCTGGCTTTCTCAGTCCACTAACTGAAATGTTAATCTTCTTTGGCAATACCCTCACAGACACACTGAGGAACGATGCTTTGCATCCTTCAATCCAATCAAGTTGACATTCAATATTAACCATCACACAACCCAAGTGTGAGTACGAGGGGCATGTAGACATGATAACCGAGGTGATGTAAGGAAGAGTATGCATAAATTCAGTAGAATGGGTTCCCTATCTCCAAAACAAATTTATCTACTGTTATTGCATGATGTCCATACATACAAGACAATCACTGAATCCCCCTAATAGCACCATTCTGCATGGAGACCAATTAGCTGCTGGGTGGCGCGTAGTGGAACAATGGCATGTTAAGTTAAAGATTTCAATGGGATGCCTAGCTCAGACATGAGACCATACAAAGATGGGCTATCATTTTTTAGGGTGTGTATTCTAAGTCAACAACCATAATATGATTTTTTTTTCCCAGTAGATAAAATACATGAGTCTAAAATCAGGGGCTTAAAATATAAATAACTTACTTAACACCACCCCATTTCTCATTTACAGAGTTTGAGCTTTCCAGACCCGCAAGTTTGGACTGCATGATGCAGAAGTTCTGGTCGACAAAGGTAGAATACATTGACTCTGGGACACTGCAAAAATTTCAATGAACTTAAGTTATACCTTCTTCCAGTGTACTTCAGGGGACTTTTCCCAAATGACTTGAAGAGAAGTCACTATCCTGATAGGATGATTGATCTGAACTTCAGAGAAAGGTAGACAGAATGTAAAGCAGGAGGAATATTTTTAACAGTAACTAATCCTAATCCACTTTGGTGTCTTTTGATATTGTCTTGTACAACTTTGAGAATCAATGTAATAACACAGCAGCCAGGATCCGAGAAGGCACAGCGACTGTGACTATAGGACTGTCACAGATGAAGGTCTGAGTCTTCCGAAGTTAGGCCACCTGACCAGCAGAGGTGCTATTTAAGGGTAAAGAGGGTGAAAATGCATAACTAAGAAGTATCTTAGCTCAGGCCTCTGTAAACAATACAGTGGGTGGCTTAGAAACATAAATTTATTTCTCGCAGTTCTGGAGGATGGAAAGATCAAGGTGGAGGTGCTGGCAGTTAGTTCCTGGCGAGGGCCCTCTTCCTGGTTATCAGATAGCTGACTTCTTGCCGTGTCCTCCCATAGTGGGGAGAGAGTGAGAGCTTTGGTCTTTCACTTCTTATAAGGACAGGAATTCCACCATGGGGCCCCCCACCTCTATGATCTTACCTAAACTTAGCTATGCCCCAAAGGCTCTTCCTCTCAATGCCATCACATGGGAAGTTAGGGGTTCAACATATGAATTTTGAGGGATACAACATTCAGTTTACAACAAGGATGGTAATGTTGTATCTCAGTTACAGCTCCAAGATCTACTGCAGAGTTGGAAGCTGTGTGGTTTCTTCATTTAAAAAGTCTCCACTAGAGAAACAAAAAAATACACACATACCGGAATCATGGAGAAGCTGCTCCCAACGTATGTGTACACATGGATTTGAGCAGCATGGATTCACTGAAGTGGACACTGTGCTTCACTACCCATTTCCTAAGCTGCTTATTATATAAACTGTTAAGAGTGCTGCTGCCTAATAGAACTGCCTTCCTGGAAGTCCTTCATCTTTTTATCTTTTCCTGAAGCATCTCACATCCAATACTGGTGGATGCATGAGTAAAAAGTTCTGGTCCGGTTGCAATAAATCAGAGAAATGCTAAAAGTTATCCCAGTTCCAGAACTCTAAAATAAGCTATTGTTGTGAATGAATCAAAATTCAACTTTTTTTTTTTTTTTTTTTTTTTTGAGGTGGAGTCTCATCTCGTAGCCCAGGCTGGAGTGCAGTGGCATGATCTCAGCTCACTGTAACCTTCACCTCCCGTGTTCAAGTGATTCTCGGGCCTGAGCCTCCTGAGTAGTTGGGACTACAGATGTGTGCCACCACGCCCAGCTAATTTTTGTATTTTTAGTAGAAACAGGGTTTCGCAATGTTGGCGAGGGTGGTCTTGATCAAAGTCCAACTTCTTTGTCTTTAAATTCTGCTTCCTTTCCTTTCCTTCCTGGTGTTAATTCTAAGAACACTACCCAATCAACCTACTCTGCTATGTTTTACCTAAAGTCTGCTTCCCAGGGAGCATAACTTGCAACATTAAAAACTTGAGAACAAACATATAAAAGTGAAAAATCAACAAAGCAACAAATTCTTTGAAATGATGAATCAAAGTAATAAACTCCTAGGAAGACTAATCAATAAACACAGAAAGCACACATTTAAAATATGCAGAATAAAAGAGGATATCACTATAGACTGTAAAGATGTTAAAATATAATGAGGATATTATAAACAATATTATCCCAATAAAATTTGCAACTTATAAGAACATATTTCTTGAAGAAATTTACCAAATTTACCAAAACAGACATTAGAATAAATAGAATCATGAAGAACTTTGCTAAAAAATTTGAAAAGAGAAAAATAATTACAAATACATAGATAAATATAACTTACCAAAATTTATAAAGAATGGCTTTACGTAATCATAAAAGAATTTAAAGAAAACACCAGGCTTGATGCTTTTATGGTGAAGTCTGCTAAAATTGAAAAAAAAATTTTAATTCTATAGACAACTTCAGAGGATGAAAAATAAATATAGGTCAGAAACTCAGATCTACATACAGAAAGGAAAAGCATTTTTAAAAAGTGAAGGCTGAAATAAAGACTTATTTTTCTTATTCTTAAGTGAGCTAAGAAATAGTGATTAGTTCAAAATATTAATAACAATAACATACTTTATTATGTATGTGTATATGTATGTATGTGCACATATATATATAAGTGAAATGAATGACAGTGATGATAAAGGAGATGAGAGAGAGGAATTGGGATATTTAAAAATTATTACTATAAGGTACTTGCACTAACCATAAAGTGGTATAGTGTTATTTCAAAGTGGACTTGTTTAATATATATTTCAAATTCTAGGACAACCTCCAAAAAGCACTAATAAAAGAAGTATAACTAATGCTAAGAAAGGAGAGAAATGGAATTATATAAAATGTTCAGTTAAAACCACAGAAGTCAGTAAAAAAGTGGAAGACATCAGACTAAAAATAAAGGGAAAGAAAAAGACATGCCATGATCTCACTAATAAAAAAGCAAGAATAGCTATATTAATTTTAGACAGAGCAGACTTCAGAGCAAATAGAGGTATCAGAGGTAAATTAGTACAGTCATTATGGAAAACAGTATGACTACTTTGTTTAAAAAAAAGAACCTAAAAATGTAACTAGCATATGATTCAGCAATCCCACTTATGAATATATATCCAAAAGAAATGAAGTCAGTATGTCAAAGGGTTATCTGCACTTTCATGTTTATTGCAACATTATTTGCTAAGACATAGATTCAACCTAAATGTCCACCAATGGATGAATGGATAAAGAAAGCCTGGTACCTATACACAATGGAATACTATTCTGTCTTATAAAAAGAAAAAATATATGAAACAACATAGATGAGACTGAAGGAAGTTATGCTAAATGAAAAAAGCCAGACACAGAAAGACAAATATGGCATGATCTCACTTATACTTGGAATCTAAAATAGCTGAAATCATGGAAGTAGAGATGAAAATGATAGATACCAGAAGTTGAGGGAGGGGGATAGAGAAAATGGGAAGTTTGTAGGCAAAAGGTACAATGTTTCAGATAGGAAGAGTAAGTGTTGATATTTATTGCATGGCAGTGTGACTACGGTCAATAATGTATTTTATATTTCAAAATAACTAAGAGAGTACATTTCAAATGTCTCACCATAAAAATGATGGATAAAGTAGGTGATGCATATATTAATTAGCTTGATTTAATTATTTCACATTGTACACACATATCAAAATATCACACTGCACCCTATAAATGTACAATTATAATTTGTCAGTTAAAAATAATATTAACTTAAAAGGAGGAGCATTGCATAATGGTAAAGGGGTTCATTCTTCCAGAAGTCATAACAACCTGTAATGTATATGTGCCTAAAAACAAAGTATCAAAGTATGGAAGGCAAAAACTGATGAAACTGCTAGGTGCAATTGATGAATCCACTGTTTTAGTTAAAGATTTCATCCTTCAATCATAAATGGACACATCCAACAAGCAGAAAATAAATTTAAGGCCATAGTTGAACTCAATAGCATCATCAATCAACTGGATATAATTGACATCTATAGACCTACTTTATCCAACAACAGCAGAATATATTTCTTCTCAAGCTCACATGGTACCTTAACTAAGATAGAACACATGCTGGGCCATAAAACACACCTTAACAAAAATTTTAAAAAAGAATGATGCATTGTCTGCTCTCAAGCCACAATGTAATTAAACTAGAAACCAATAACAGAAAGATAACTGGAAAAATCTCAAAATAACACATTTCAAAATAACATATAAATTAAAAAAATCAAAAAAATGGGAATACATGAGAGAAAACACTGTAACATTTGTGGGATATAGTAAAATTAGTTCCTAGAATTTATAGCATTGAATACATATTTCAGAAAAGTGCAGTGGCTCACACATGTAATGCCAGCACTTTGGGAGGCCAAGGTGTGCGGATCTCTTGAGGTCAGGAGTTCCAGACCAGCCTGGCCAATATGGTAAAACCTTGCCTCGCCTAAAAATACAAAAACTAGCTGGGCGTGGTGGCATGTGCCTATAATCCCAGCTACCCAGGAGGCTGAGGCAGGAGAATCGCTTGAACCCAGGAGGCAGAGATTGCAGTGAGTTGAGATCACGCCACTGCACTCCAGCCTGGGCGACAGAGCAAGACTCCATAAAAAAAAAAAAAAAAAAAAAAAAAAAAGAAGAAGAAGAAGAAGAAGAAGAAAGATCTAAAATCAATAATTTAAGCTTCTACCACTGGAAATTAGTAAAAGAAGATAGGATTTAATTCAAAATAAGCAGAAGAAAAGAAATAATGAAAACTAAAGCAAAAATCAATGAATTTGAAAGTAAGATATCAATAAATAAAATCAATGTAACCAGAAGCTGATTTTTGCAAGGTAAATAAAATAGATAAAATAGATAAACCTCTACCAGGTCAACTAAAAGAAAAGGACAAAGGACACAAATTTTTCATATCAGAGATGGAAGAGGGAATATCACTACAACTCCATTGACAACAAAAAGATAGTAAAGGCATACTATGAACAACTGCATGCCCATAAATTTGACAACCTAGATTAAATGCATCAATTTCTTGAGTAACAAAATCGGCCAAAACTCACACAAAAAGGAATACAAAATCCAAAGAGCCCTACATCTATGAAAGAAATGGAGTCAATAATTAACAACCTTCCACAACAGGTAACATCAGGCCCAAAGAAGTTCACTGGTGAATTTTAACAAAGATTGAAGGAAGAAATTATACCAATTCTCTACCATTTGTTTCAGAAAATAGAATTAGAAGGAGTACTTCTCAACTCATTCTATAGGAGGTCAACATCATCCTGATATCAAAACCAGACAGACTTTATAAGAAAAGAAAACTGCAGACCAATATCTCTTATGAGTATAGATGCAAAAATAAACTTCAGCAAAGTATTTGCAAATTTAATCCAACAATATATAAAAAGATTTATACATCAGAACCAAGTGGAATTTATCCCAGATATGCAATGCTAGTTCAACATCAAAAATCAATTAATGCAATCCATTGCATCAAGAGGCTAAAAAAGTCATGAAATTGTATCAATAGATACAGAAAAGGTATTTGACAAAATCCAACAGTGACACATGACAAAAACTCTCAGTAAACTGTGAATAGAAGAAATCTTCCTCAAATTGAAACGGAATAGCTATGAAAAGCCCACAGTTTAACATCATCTTTAATGATGAGGACCTGGAAGCTGTCCCACTAAAATAGAAAGAAGGCAAGAATATTTCATGTCACTACTGCTTTTCACCATTGTCCTGAAAGTCCTAGTTAATGACATAAAACAGAAAAGGAAATAAAAGGTGTACTGATTGGAAGGGAAAAAAATAAAACTTTGTTCACATATGACATAATCATTTATGTAGAAAAGCCTAAAGAATTTACCCAAAAACCCTCCTAGAGCTAAGAAGCAATTATAGCAAGGTTGAGGGACAAAAGGTTAATATGCAAAAGTCAATCACTTTCCTATATACCAGCAATAAAATTTGAATTTGAAATTAAAAACACAATGTCATTTATATTAGAACCTACAAAAGCAAAAACTTAGGTGTAAATCCAACAAAATATGTACAAGACTTGTACAAGCAATACTACAAAACTATGATGAAAGGAATCCAAGAAATAGAGTGATAATCCACATCCATGGACAGGAAAACTCAATATTGCCAAGATGTCAGTTCTTCCAAACTTGATCTGTACATTCAATGCAATCCTCATCAAAATCTCACTAGTCATTTTGTAGATATTGACAAACTGATTCTAAAATTTATGTGAAAAAGAAAAAGAACCAGAATAGCCAAGACAATATTAAAGACTAGAACAAAATTGGAGGATTGGTAGTATTGACATCAAGACACTGTAAATCTACAGTAATCGAGGTAGCCTAATATTTGCAAAAGAATAGATAAACAGATCAGTGGAACAGAAGAGAGTACCCAGAAATAAAGCTACATGAATGTACTCGACTAATCTTAAACAAAGGATCAAAATCATACTGTGGAGAAGATAGTCCTTTCAACAAATGGTGCTGGAATAACTGGATATGTACATGCAAAATGTTAAATCTAGATGCTAGTCTTACACTCATCACAAGAATTGATTCAAAAAGGTGGAAAAACCTAAGTGTAAATGCAAATCTATAAAACTAAAAGGAAACATAGGAGACATTGTAGATGACCCTGGATTCGCCGATAACTTTTTATATATGATAGCAAGGGCACAATTCATGAAAGAAAGAATTGGCAAGCTGAACTTTATGAAAATTAAAAATGTCTACTCTGTAAAAGATATCGTTAAAAGAATGAAACGACAAATCACAGACTGAAAATATTCGCAAAAGACGTATCTCATGAAGGACTGTTATTCAATATATACAAAGAACTCTTAAAATATAATGATAAGAAAACAATTTTAAAAATGGGCAAAAGACCTGACACCTTAGCAAATATGATACACAAATAGCAATAACCATGTAAAAATATGCTCCACATCCTATATCATGAGGGAAATGCAAATTAAAATAAAGAAATTCCACTAAACACCTATTACAGTAATCAAAATCCAGACCATTGACAACACCAAATGCTGATGAAGATGTGGAGCAACAGGTACCTTCATTAATTTTAGGGGGAATGCAAAATGGTATAGCCACTTTGAATGACAGTTTAGCTGTTTCTTACAAAACTAAACATTCTCTTATCCTACAATTCAGCAGTTATGCTCCTTAGTATTTACCCAAAGGAGCTATAAACATGTCCAAGCAACATTCTGCATATGGATGTTTAAAGCAGCTTCATTTATAATTGCCAAAACACGGAAGCAACCAAGTTGTGTTTCAGTAGTTCGATGAGTAAGTAAACTGTTGTATATCCAGACAATATAATGTTATTTATTGCTAAAAAGAAATAAGCTATCAATCCACAAAAAGACATGGAAGAAACGTTAATGCATACTACTCAATAAAAAGCCAGTTTGAAAAGGGTACATACTGTATCATTTCAACTATATGACACTCTGGAAATGGCAAAAGTATTGAGACAGTCAAACAGTACAGTGCTTTCTAGGGGGTGAGGGGAGGGATGGACAAATAGGTGAAATACAGAGCAAATTCAGGACAATGAAAAATCATCTATCTGATATTATAAAGATGGATACATGTCATTATAAATTGGTACAAACCTATGGAATGTACAACACTAACAGTGAACAATAATGTAAATTTTGGACTCTGGGTGATGATGATGTGTCTGTGAAGGTTCATCAATCATAAGAAATGTACCACTCTGGTGGGGGATGTTGATAATGAGAAATGCTATGCGTGTGTGGAGACAGGAGGTACATTGGTGCTGTGACCCTTCCTGTCACTTTTGCTGTGAATATAAAACTGTTCTAAAAAAATACTGTAAAAAAAATCCATGGTGAAGAAATTTATAAATAAAGACAGGCTATTGTTGCTTGTTTGTTTTGTAACCCTGTGTTTTGTGCAAGAGAAAAAGTTGTTCCCAATGAGCCCTAGGTTCTAGTCAGGGCCACAAAACTGTCACATCCTCCAATAAGGGTTGATGATAGCGTTGAAACAAATGAGGCAATGCAGGCCTTTATGTATACTCATGGTTTTTGATTTTTATCACCTTTTATTACCTTTTTCCATTTGGTTCAACAAATGAAATTTACTGACATTTTACATAAATGTATATCGCGGAGCCCATTTCTTCTTTTGCATCAGGCTCAGACATGACTTTTCATGGCACTGAGGAAGAGATTTATTCTTCCTGACTCTGGGGTTTCCTAGTCCTTTCTATCTCCATGATAATGGCCTAAATGAACTGAACTTCCCTAGCACTGTCTCTGCACAATAATCTCATGGGTCTTTTTTCCCTAATCTGACTATTAAAGGCCTTCTGAGTAAAGAAAGAAGATCCTAGGGAATTCTGAGGTAGGCAAAGGTGTTTCTGTTGTACTTCAATTTCCAACTTTACATCATTTTACTTTCAAAGTATGCCCCCATTTTCACTCATCAACATTCATAGTATTTTACCTTTTTATCATCTCAAAACATTTGAGAAATTTGTGGAATAAATTAACTCATTCTGAGGTTAAAAAAAAAAAATTAAAATCAGCTGAGTGGGCTCCACACACTGCACAGAAATAGCATCTGTTTTACCAAAATTAAAATTTCGTTAGCTAAAATAAAACACTAGCTGCTAAATGTCAAGTATTAACTCATGGGTGAACTAGTGAAATCTTTCAATAGCCCTTTAAAATTTTTAACAATTACGTCTTAAACTATGCATAAAAACCAGTTTTAATATACAACACAACAAAAACACAGAACAACTTTTTCGAAAAGGTCAAAAGTTTTATTTACAAAACAATGTCTCTGGATGTGGACATTAAAAAGACTACTTCCAAGAAAATTAAATTTTTGAAGTCTTAATTAAATCCAAAATAGGCAATGTGTGCCAACACTACAAAAGACATCAAAAGTCTCTTCATCTGCCGAATGTTGCCCAATTTGAGTACAGATTTTATTTCCCGTGTGAATGCCATGTCCTATTCCCTGAAACCTGAATGACTAACATTGAAAAATATAAGACACGTAAAGTGATAGGTATTATGTGCAAACTTTATTAATAGCACGACAAGTAATCTTTAGTGAACAAAATGGACGGTTTCCATGACTGAATCCCAAGAATTAGAATTAGAATGACTGAATGACTAAATTTATAATTTAGATAATATTGGTTTTTTACTTGGTGACTTATTTAGGTAGTCACAATAATTGGTATTTTCTAAGCAGTTAACATGTGCCAGGCATGATAATAGGCTGCTAACATAGTTTATTTGTTTACTTTTCACAAGAGTCCTAGTTAATCTCCTTTTGCATATTTTTCATATGAGAAAGCTAAGTTATATTCTAAGATTAAGGAACTTGCCCAAGTTTACACAGGGATGTAATTCAGGACGTGCTATCCAAAATACAGCACCTTGACACAATAAGTATTTTAAGCTGAAGGAATTGATGAAACCACAGACACAGGAAGCTGTCTCTGAAGCAGGATATAGAAACAGTTAATAGAAGGAATTCACCTTGACCTTGTCTCCTGAAGCAGACCATAAAACCCAGCTGAGCTTCCCCTGAAAATAGGTCAGAAGACTCTCATTTCAGGGGATTTTTGAAACATACTCAGAAGAAAGGAATGTCACAGAGGAACACCAAGAAAAATCTGAAGGGGAGAAAATATAATATTTTTTCTGAGTCTTCACAAGGTCTTTGCTAGGATACCTGTGTAAAAAAAAAAAAAAAAAAAAAAAAAAAAGACAAAAAAGACAAATGAACAGGAACAAAAAGGTATACACATTTTACTAACGTGTATATAGATATAGGAGTCATGCACAGAGTATGAGACTCAAAGGAAGTGCCAGATAGCTGAAGTTTTTGTACCATCCTGAGGTTACAGAAGGAATAAGGGCAAGGTAGGATATGGGAGGCAGAGAAGAGGAAAGGTATGGTGAGCAAAAGCATTCTTGTTATTGCAGATGAAATCTCACAGGTAGCAACTCTCAGAAAGAATACATGGTGTCCAGCAGTAACATTTTTCTGTCAAACCTTCTTTAAAGGTATAAGACTTTAAGTCTCTTTTTCTGTGAGTTAATCTTTCCTAGATCCGGATAAGAGGACCCTCAGAAAATGTCTGTTTGTGTTGCTGCATTTTTTTTACTAATGCAGATTTTCTCTATAATGCAAATCTCCCTACAAAAAGGCAGTTTTTTTCAGAGGTATTTCTGTGGGTTGCAACCCTTCCGAATAGCCATTTAGAAATATGCCAAAGAAGTATATTTTGTGGTGGAATATTCTGGTTTCTGTCAGAACAAACAGGTCTTGCTAAATTTTCCCCCAGTTTATAGCTATTAAATCATATTTTCCTTTTTCCCAATCATGTTCCTCCACATTGTCTACTTCTTCATCAGGCTTAGCACAAAATATACACAGTTTTCCCTGTTTCTTTAGTTCTTCACCTCTGAAGTTTCCATATTACAGAAAATGTATATTAAATACATTTGTATGGTTTTCTCTTGTAATCTGTCTTTTGTTATAGAGGTCACAGTCACGAACCTAGTGATGGGCAAGGAAAAGAAAGAGCTTTTTCTCCCCTGCGGTTTCACAGATAGCACATGCAGAAAAGCTGGTGAGACACACATATTCAGCTGGAGAAAACACTTGGCACATCACTTTTTTTTTTTTTTTTTTTTTTGAGACAGGCTCTCACTCTGTCACCCAGATTGGAGTGCGGTGGCACAATCTCATCTCTGGTAGAGACGGGGTTGCCTAGGCTGTTGCCTAGGCTGATCTTGAACTACTGAGTCCATCGGATCCACCCACCTTGGCCTCCCAAAGTTCTGAGATTTCAGGTGTGAGCTACTGTGCCCAGCCCATACCACATTCTTAACATATGCTACTACATTCTTTACTCACCAACTTATAGTTCACTACTATTTTCCCTCTCCCTTTCTCATTTTTTAATTTATTAATTTTCCATTACTTGGAAGGAAAAACTTTTATGTAACATAATAGCAATCTGTATCTCTTTAAAAACATTGACTATTTTTACATGCCATGTAAACCTCAGTAAAATGAGTACCTTAGAGAATTATATAGATGCCTCATCAATTCCAAGGGATTCAATATCCTTTCCCTGTTGCAGATCAGAACTTTATCAGGCTACTTAGGTGTGAAGTAAAACTACCTGTTCCTGTTTTCCATGAAGCAGAGCAAACAATAGGCAACAAACAAACAAAAACCCAAGCTTGTTGAAGCAACAATAGCAACGGAACAAATAATAATATGAAATTGCAATACAGAATTCTTTCAAAGTTTTTCCGTCTACTGTTCACAAAAATGTTCACCAAAACACCAGGGTCACCGACACAGGACAAACTGTGCATAATGCAATATGTTAAATAACAAGCATTGTCCATTATAATGAAATGAAACAAGCGTCAAAGGCACAATATTCATAAAACACTTGGAATCCATAACCCACTAAAATTCAGGCTACCAGCCAAATATTACAGCATCTTCAAACATCAGGTAACTTAAGGTGTATGATTTGAAACTCATAACACATAATTTCCAAAGAGCTCTGTATAGGTAAACAGTGGTGATGCAGTGAGCTATTTGTGTCGAGTATGTCTTTGCTGTTTAATTGCTCCAACTCCCTAGAGGTTAGGAGTCTATCACCTGCAGTTCTTCAGCTGCTAAGATCAGAGAATATAACACAGATGGAGTGAGCTCTGGTCTCATGGCTGCTGCTTCACAGAGATAAGGCTGCAGGTTGGAGAAGTGCTTAGCTCTGCCTTCCTCTGAAAGAGCCTGAACAGCTCTCAGTAATTCCCAGTTACTTCTCTACTGTTATGTTAAACAACACTGCCTTGCATACACAGGTGCAATTTGATGAAAGAGAGTTGTTTAAATCACTTGAAATGCCTGTAGCTTTATTATTGCAAGTCTTTGTGTTGTCTCTTGTCTTCTCTTTTTATAAAAAAACTTCTTTTTCCGGCCCACTCCCTCCCTCAGGTCTACTGCCAAACGGCAATGATTTAAGAACCTGGTTAAAATATTGGGTCACATTTCTTCACCAGTTGCCTTGAGCGTGTTTGGTGAGCTATTCTTCAGCCAATCTTGTCATTCTGCTGTCACTCACAGCATTATATTTCTAGGTATGTGAACATTGCAAAAATCAGCTACGCTCATTCAGGAACGTGTATTATGTCTGGATATGATCTCACAATTAAAATAAGCCAGTTTTCAGCAGCCAGGGTATGGTAGCTGTAATCCCTTGTGTCACTGAAATCTATACAGTTCTTAATTTTATCAAAAGACAAAGATCATTTTACTTCCAACTCCTAAATATGCAAATACAAACTCTCCACACCCTCTTCCTGTCACTGGAGAGTGGTAGAAAGACTCAGACTGTGCTACTAAATCGGGCTTCATATAATTTACCATTTTGATCAGTTATCATAATTGACATCAGCTTTTGCTTCCTGTGAAGCAGCACGTGGAATACGCTTAGTGCAGGGCCTCCTAGCCTATTTTCAGATATCAATTGATTACCGATGTATTTGCGGCCCTTTCCCTCCTGATATGCCCTTGAGCATCAAGTTCAGTGGCTGTTTTCCCCCACTCAGCCTAGATACTCTGGGATTCTTTGAAAATAAGCTGATATGACTTTCAACAGTGTCTCCACACTTTAAACATTTATCACGAACACTGGTACAAGTGTTCTTTATTATATAGAAACAATGATAAGGGATTCATTGTCATAAGATTTTTAAGCAGTGAACTGATTAAATACTCATTGCTTGGGTTAATTTTACATATTTAAAATGCTTTTTTTTTTTTTTGAAATGGAGTCTGGCTCTGTCGCCAGGCTAGGGCTCACTGCAACCTCTGCCTCCCAGGTTCAAGCGATTCTCCTGCCTCAGCCTCCCGAGTAGCTGGGACTACAGGTGTGTGTCACCATGCCCAGCTAATTTTTTTTGTACTTTCAGTACAGACGGGGTTTCACCATGTTGGCCAGAATGGTCTTGACCTCTTGACCTCGTGATCTGCCTGCCTCCGTCTCCCAAAGCGCTGGGATTATAGGTGTGAGTCAATGCGCCTGGCCAATGCATAGGTTTTTTAATAAGTGTTTCTCATACTTTTCCTTAATCTCCTTTATAGTACTAGCACCTTATTCTTTACTGTTAATATAACATTCTGATTCCCCCTGTAAGCTCAAGGTAAGCTGCTTCTTACTAAAAACCAATCATTTTTGAAACAGTTAAACATGACCAAGCAAAGACTGAGCTGCATGGTCACACTCTGTTATGTAAATGAGGTAATTTAAAACAAACTTAGTGTTTTGTTCTTTTGTATTTAAGCTTATGTTTTACCTAGATGTTTAAGCAACTCTGCCAAATGTACAGTTCACAGTGTATCATAAATACTATTACAAATTTATTAAAATTATTTTCTGACATTTATGTAGTATATATGTATATATATTTTAAACTTTAGTTTAATTAAAAGATGTTAAATAATTTGTAAACCTTAGAAGTAAATTATTTTCTGGATGAATGAATTTCTGATTTTATATAAAATTCAGTTGGAAAATAGCACTACAGTATTCTGTTAGCAGACCACATCTTCTGTTTGATACCTAAGAGACAGTCTACAACCTCAAGTCTCTATGGTTGTCTACAATTCATCTGAGCTCATCAGGCTTACTGGAGAGTCAGGTTTCCCTGTGTGATGCCATATTTCATAGACTAAGCATCTTTCCCCTTTCCCCTGGATGTTCATGGTTTCACACCTTGGAATGGTAGAGGTCACCAGGCTCCTCTAGCCCACAGTGTGTTTCCACGTTGACATCCTCCCAGTGGATACCCCAGTTAATAAACACCAGCAGCACCGATGATGGCAGCAGTTTCTTTTAGTCTCCTAGATGACCCAGAATTTCTTCTTTCCTTCAGTAACTGGTACTTCTGGGAACAATACCTCTGAGAAAACCTGTTTATCTCTTATGATCTCTTGGTAGCTGGGCAACTCATTATTACTTTCTTGACTCCATGTTAAGAATTCATGTTAGGCATGATTTTACAAGCATTCAGTGTCCTGTAGTACAGTGTCATTAAACGAGTATCTGTAAGGGGAAACATGTGAGATATTTTCTGTAAAGTTGGAAGACACAGTTCACAAGACCATCCTCACTCTGAATACCAATTATATGTTTGGGGTTTCCCAAGATCACTCTCAGATTTAACAAGTCACTAGAAAGACCCACAGAATTGACTGAAAGCTGTGATATATTCATGGTTCTGGTTTATTATAGAGAAAGAATGCAGAATAAAATCTGCCAAGGGAAGAGGTGCACAGGGCAGAGTTCAATGGAGTAGGGGTGTGGGTGTTTCAAATGTGAGGCTTCTATTATTTTCAGGATGCATTACCCTCCTGACATCAATGTGTGACAATATGCATAGAATATTGGCAACTGAGGAAACTCTTCAGGACTTTAGTTTCCAGAGATTTTACTGGAACTCCATGTTTGACTGCCCACGTGGCTGGCCTCTAGTCTATGGATATGTCACCCAAAGCTGTCATCATAATTCACATTAAAAGGAGCACGATTTCAAATTATTACATGTAATATGTATGGATCAGTGGAACTTGTGGTTTCCATTGCTCTGTGTGTGTGAGGGTGATGATAGAAACCATGAATTATTTGACTGATGACTGTATTTTAATGCATATCTTTTGAATTTAGCAGGCCAGTAGATTTTTTGTTGGTTCTCAGATCAGTGGAGGTCTCTCTAGCACCTCCAATTTGAGTTTCAGAATCCTATAAAGATAATATTCTAGGTAAGTCCATCGACTCAGGTTTTATTGGTTTACAGAAACATAATTGTATTGTCTTTATTTGGATTTGAATATAAGTAAAATGTTTTCCGTGGTAACTCATTCTTTCTAAAAAGAAATGTGGTGTCTTTCTAATTATTCAGGTCTTGTTTTACATTTTTAAGTAGAGATTTATTATTTTCTTCATAACAGTCTTGCAGATTAATGTTGTTTAACCCTTCTTTTATTTGTATTGTGGGAAAGATACTTGTATTAGTCTGTTTTCATGCTGCTAATAAAGGCAAACCTGAAACTGGGTAATTTATAAAGGAAAGAGGTTTAATTGACTCACAGTTCCACGTGGCTAAGGAAGCCTCACAATCATGGCAGAAAGCAAAGGGGAAGCAAGATATATCTTACATGGTAGCAAGCAAGAGAACGTGTGCAGGGAAGCTGCCCTTCTATAAAATCATCACATCTCATGGGACTTATTCACTATCATGAGAACAGCACAGGAAAAACCTGCCCCCATGAATCAATTAACTCCCACTGGGTCCCTTCCACAATTATGGGAGTTACAGTTCAAGATGAGATTTGGGTGGGGACACAACCAAACTGTATCAAGACTTTTACATTATTTTTTAAAAATCTGGTTATTTCTGATATTATAGAGCTATAGTATAGAGCAGGGATATGGCATAAGGTATGATATATCTTGTCTTGAATCTTACTGTGTTCTCTGATAAATTTGAATATCATGTTAGTCAATGTGCCTATATTTCTATTTATTATTAATAATAAAAGCTATCATTTTTTTTAACATTCCATTACTAAGATGACTAAATTCTTCAACTTTCTACATTTCTTAAAATAATAATATAAATAATAGTTATTCAATTGGGCATCGTTTCTTTGTTCTCTGTTAATAAGGGGTTTTCTATTGATTCATGATATTCTTCAATAGGGTAAATATTTTGTGTCCTATTCTTAGTTTGTCACATAATTGTTTTTTAAAAAGTAAAGACGCACACTGATTTCAAATTATTTTTTCATATCTTAAAATATCTTTGTAGAGTTTTCTTTTTAATCTAATAATATATATTTTTATTTCCTACTTTCTCATAACATTTCAGAGTTTTAATTTTTTTGGAAAAATTTTAGCTGCATTTTGTAGTATTTTTATACATTGTATACTCAGTTTTGTTCAATTCTAGTTTATAACATACTTTGATTTCCTGTTTATTTGAATAAATATTTGGAAATGTAAAACATTTGATCTTTATTCCATTTCTTCCTTCTCTCCTTTCTTTTTTTCTTTTCCTTTTAATTTTCCAATACCACTTTCCAAAACTGAACAATTTGTGCTAAATATTTTTATGTTTGGCTTTATTATGTTGTTGGATTTTTAACAGTGCATCCAAAACATTGTTATCCTGGCAAACAGTATGGTTTGCTTAGCTAATAGGTGTTCTCCAGTCTTGCATACCAACAAAACTCTTTGTTTTGACTCCAAAGTTCCCACTCTAAGAGGATTCATTATCATTGGTTTTGGTCATTGAAGCCAATCTTATTCTCCTTGATAAATCCTTGCTTTCATGACTGTCCTTGCTGCTAAAGCTGAGCATGTGACCTAGTTCTGTCCAATGAGTTGTAACTGGAGATATCCTGAGGAAGCAACTGGAAAAAGAATATCCTCTTAGATAATAAGGGGACAACGGATGGAGATAGCTCCTGCTTCTTCTGCCTCCGCCCTTGAATAAAATCTAACTTTGCGGTGGCTGAAGCTGTGACAATCCTTTGGTATCCCAGGGAAAAACAAGAAAATTATAATAGAAACAGTTTAAAGTCTATATATGTACCAACTTTTCTTGATGCTAGTTGCTGTCAGGTCTTTAAGTTCTGACCAAAGATATGCAACTTTTGATATTTTTCCTCTTTCTGGTTTATCCTGTTGCATACAGCTCTAGCTAAAGCAATTTTTTTTTTTTTTTTTTTTACCTTAAGGTGAATTGAAAATGGAATTCCAAATAAAAATGATGTAACAAGATAAGAAGATGTTAGATCTCCAATTCTGTGGAGCATCTTTTCAGCCATGGTTCATGTATCTGAACTTTTACACAGTAAATAATTAAATTTCCATATTTTTAGCCAATTTTTATTTTGAATTTTCTGTCCCTTAAATCTAAAACTAATCTTAACTAACACTGGTGTTGACTCAGAATCCTGATTTTTTTGAGATGAGTAAGGAAAAGTGTGACTGCTTAACTTTAGGTTCTTGTTAAGTGAAATATTCTCTTACCTCATGGTTGGTTTTTCGTTGCTTGTAGGAAAAGTGTTCACTATAAAAAATAAAGACTTCCCAGATATAGTCATAGATTTGATAACTATCCTTATTTGTTATATTAAGTTCTCTACGTGAGAAGAAAAGGAACTGCCAATAACCTACAGAATTGATACTTCTGGAGTACATTTTGAAGCATCATATTTGAAAATGAACCTATTTACCTCTGTTGCTGATTTTCATAGAGCTTTTAAAGAAAATAATCTCCCTTATAAGATAGCATTTCCATTTCCATATTTCATAGCTATGTTATAATATAGTTTTTTTAGTATGATAGCATAATTTCTATTTAATTTGATACCTGACTTAATATATGTATATCTATATTTATCTATGTGTTTAAATTCTAATATTCAAAATTTTTCCAAAAACACAATCTGCCCTTTGTGATATGATAAAGCCCAGATAAAAAGCTCTTAATTTTTGTCATTTTTAATGGCTTAAATAAAAGCTGTCATCCAAATATAAAGCATTCTTGGAGACACTACATATTATAAAGATCGTGGCTAGTGGACTGAGTTTAGTAAATTAATATGTAAAAAGTTAATTCTAAGTTAATTTCATAAAGAGTGTCCAGGGGACAATAAGTAACTTGAAGAAGACAATTGTTCAGAAAAGTAGAAAGTTGTTGCTTTTTCCAGCTGGTTGATATTTCAGGGTCATTTTATATTTTAAAATTACCAGTCTTTCTACCACTTGAATGTCTTGGAGTTGTGTATATGAACACAGTCAACTCTTCTATTGCCTTGAGCATTGCTGGAGGATATTCAAGTTATTTGCTGATCTCTAGCTATGTTTTAACCAAACTTTATTTTAGAAAGAGTCCCTAGGTGCAACTATGAGGCATTTTTATGCCTCCTTTGATTGATTCTTCCAGCCATAGCCCTCGGTGATTTGGTAATACTTTAAATCCTTGCCTAAGTTGTTTCACTATTAGATAACCAGTGTGTAGAGCTGCCAGAATATTTGTATTCCTTTCTCTGTGGCCAAGAACTGACTTAATGTTCCCTGAAAGAATTTTATTGTTTGATGGCCCTCCTCATTCTGTTTTCTACGGTCTGTGGTTTTACAGAAAACGTATTATCTTTGAAGTTAGACCTCATCTTCTTATCCTTCTAATCCTATCACTTCCAGTTGTTTTTTTTTTTGTCTTAGAGATGGAATTAAAAGGCAGTCATACCTGATTTTGAAACTAAGCCCCACTAGTGTCTAACTAATGCTAAAAACTGACCTCTTAACCACAAGTCCCATAAACTGCACATTGTAGAAAATAAAGTTGTGATGTAATAGTGCCAGTCACATGGTAATTGCTTAATAAACTTCAGTTTCTCTCTTTCCCATTTACTCATATTGCAGTTCTAATTTGTCCTTTTGTATTGAAGAACTAATGGGCTTTTTAATAATAAATATAATCTTCAGTCAACATTTATTGTATATGTATACTCAGATTTAATCAATAATTTGTTTTTATTCTTTTTGTTCTTGAGCTAACTGGTTGCTAATTTGTAACTCAGAACTTTTCTGATTAATTGGACAACTATGCATTTTTTAAACCAGAAATAAATGGTTGAAATAGAGCAATACCAATTTGTTACTACATTTGGAAGAGGATGCACATTTTTGAATTTATTGAATAAAAGTAATTTTTATGGTTAAACCATTCATTAGTACTTTAGAATATATTAATCTGGAGTTTTCAAACTTATATTCAAGGTGATTGTATGTTAAATTGCAAATAATATTTTATATTCAGGTTTTGTAAAAAATATTGTTTTGCCTCTCTTGAGCTTTAAGCATTGATTTACATAAGGTCTAAATGATCAATTTTTTAAGTGATCAATAAGTGATCAATCTTTGTATTCAACATGACTTTTATGTTCCCAAAACTATCTGAATCTCACCTGGAATTTTGTACTTACACTTCAGGATTCTTAATTCCATAGCAATATTGTTCTAGTTTTACATGCAGGAAAATTTTGCTTTTTACTTGTGGTGTAAAACCAGGATATTTTCTTAGCAGTTAACTGTGTGTGTTTGTTATTTTAGCTACTGTAAATTGGATTTATGCCTGGGATTTAGTAAGCTCAGGACAAAGAAACTGTGTGTGTGTGTGTGTGTGTGTGTGCATTTATTTATTTATTTTTTGAGACAGAGTCTCGTCGCTCTGTCACCCAGGATGGAGTGCAATGGCGAGATCTTGGCTCACTGCAACCTCTGCCTACTGGGTTCAAGCGATTCTTCTGCCTCAGCCTCCCGAGTAGCAAGATTATAGGTGCCCACCACCATGCCCAGCTAATGTTCTATAGTTTTATTAGAGACAGGGTTTCACCATGTTGGCCATGCTGGTCTTGAACTCCTGACCTCAGGTGATCCACCTGCTTTGGCCTCCCAAAGTGCTGAGATTACAGGTGTGAGCCATTGTGCCTGGCTGAAACTGTTTATTTTTCTGAGATTCCAATATGGTGGGCATCTCAATATTTTTAGGAAAAATAAAAGCTTTTATTCCTAAATAAGCTTTTAGAAATAAAAAAATTTGCAATTTTTAAAAAAAATTCAAAACTTTTTTCCTTAATCATTTTACAAAGATACTAATGGGAGAATTAGTCCATTAAAACTAATGAATGATATTTTCTTTTTCCACTTAGAATGTAGAGTTGCAAGAGGATGTCTCTTCAGCCCTAACCACGAGAACCTTAAAGTCATAGTTTCTTAAGCTCATTACCGTGGCAGCAAGCAAAGAAACCTACTAACTTATAACCCACACAGTGATTTGCTTAGAACAGAAGTAATCCACAAGTGCTTTAATCTGTGGCCAAACAGCTGGATAATGAAGAAGCCACCAAAGCTATGACCAAGAAGAAAACAGTTATACGTTCAATGAGTTGTTAAAGCCTAATAACAGACTGGTATGACAGAATCCCTAGGAGTCACAGATGAAAAATATCTGCAACTATCTGCCAACTCTTTCCCACAAGCCTTATTGAGCTCTCATGAGAAAGATCGTGGGCAGCACAGGAGAGCTGAGACAGATTCCATGGGAGGTTCAGGTGTGTGGGGGCTGCTGAAGTCTGAGGAGAAGAAGTAGGACTGAGAGAAACCTCTGGACACTTCAGGTACTCATCAAGTGGTAATGTGATGAGCCTGCTAAAATGTGAGGGCAGAGCAGTAATACTGCAAGAAAGTCCTTAGGCCACGGTGCCTTATACTTAATAGGGAAAAGCACCTCTCTGTGCCTAGAGAACAGGTGAGAATGACCTCTAAAGGTGCAAATGTACGGAGATTACTGAGGTCTGAGGACCAAGAGAGAAAAAAAAAAAAAAAAAGAGGGCATCCCTATATGCATTCTGGGACTGACAGTAAGCATGCAGCAGAAGCCATTTGTAACTGGGTGTTGGGAAAGAAAGATGAGATAAAACTATCCCAAGTGCATGAGCATGAGACGTGAGGACAGGAAAATAAATGGTTCAGACACTCAGATCCCAAGTTGATTAAAAGAAAGGTTCTAAAACTATCCTTAAATAATTTGAAACCTGTAGGGAACTAAATCTACCTGAAGCAACAACAGGGTTTAGACCTAGGTCAACTATAGACTAGGTTGACTCAGAAGGAGCATGCCCTTTTATTGGCACAAATATTTACTTCAGCATCTTTTTTTTTTCTCACAAATTGTCCAGACTGTAAGCAAAATTTATTAGACAAATGAAGAGGAAAGAAAATGAGACCCATTATCAGGAGAGAAGCAGTCAAGAGATGTGAGAATTATCAAACAAGACTTAAAAATAACTGTAATAAAAATGTTGAATGGTCTTAAGGAAAGGCCAGCTATTTTAAAGTAACTATGTGAAATACGTTAAATGACCTTGGGCAAAAAGCAGATGACAACGAGCAGGAACAGATGGGAACTGCCAGCACAGACAGATATGATAAAGAATAAGGTCAAAGGAAAATGCTAGAAATTAAAAATATGGCAACAGAAATGAATAATCCTTATGATCAGCTAGCTTATTGGAAGACTGTGCAGAGCAGAGGAAAGAATCAGTGCATCAGTGACCAACATGCAGGTAAGTAGAAACTGTTCAAATTGAAATACCAAAAGTAAAAGAGTGTATTATTCCATTCTCTCATTGCTATAAAGAACTACTTGAGACTGGGTAATTTATAAAGAAGAGAGGTTTAATTGACTTAAGGTTCCACAAACTTTACAGGAAGCATGGCTGGGGAGGCCCCAGGAAACTTACAATCATTGCAGAAGGCAAAGGAGAAGCTGGCACATCCTTCATGGATGGAGCAGAAGGAAGAGTGAGTAGTGGGAGGTGATACACACTTTTAAACAACCAGATCTCATGAGAACTCACTCACTATCATGAGAACAGCACGGGAGAAATCCACCCCCATAATCCAATCACCTCCCACCAGGCTCCTCATCCAACACTGGGGATCAGAATTCTACATGAGATTTGAGTGGGGACACAAATCCAAACCATATCAAAGAGTAAATAAAAGAGAATGGAGCTTGCATGATTTGAGGGATACTATAAAATATAAATATTGAATATAAAACTAAAACATAATATGAAACATAGTATTTGAAGCTCAAGAAGCTGAAGTAAAATTGCATGTAAAAAATGATTTGAAGATAGAATAGCAAATGTTTTTTCAAAATTGGTATTACATCAATTCACAGGTTAAGCACAATGTGTATGCTGAAACTGTACATGGACATATCATAGCGAAACTGCTGAAAAACAAAGAAAAAGAGGAAATAGTAAAAACTGGTGGAGAAAAAAAGACATTATATTCTTTAAGGTGGAATAACATATAAGAGAGTTGCTGATTTCTTACCAGAAATCATTGAAGCCAAAAACTGTTAGAATGAAATCTTTATACTGTTGGAAAAAAATTATGCATAAAAATTTCTGTATTCAAAGACAACAATCTTGTAAAAATAAAGGTATGTTTAGGTAAACAAAAGCTCAAAGAATTTGTCTGCAGCAATGCATTACAAGAAAGACTAACATAAGTTCTTCAGGCTATAAAAAGTGAATATCTATAAATCTAATACACATAAACCTAGAACATCAGAAAGAGCAAATATGTAAGTAATTAGAGCAAATATGTAAGTAATTATAAAGAACATATTTACAAAAATTTCTAAATATCTACATCTATGTTCATGACTTTATATCAATATTTATATCTATCTCTTTAAATATCTTTAAGATACTATCGACTGTTTAAAGCAATGTAACAAAGAACTGTGATATCCTGTAACGTTTGTATAATTAAATATATGATGAGAGTACAAAAATCAGGAAGGTAATAATTCAAACTATATTTTTGTGATATTCTTATTGCTTACAAAGTCATACATTATTTTAGAAGCTAGATTGTTATAAATTAAACATACATAAGAGAAACCACAAAATAAATAACACAGAGAAACATAACTAAAAATGAAAAGAAGAGATAAAATGGAATACTAAGATATCAGTTCACTCTAGAGATGAAAAACAAATACCATTGTAGTAGACTTAAACTCAAACATAGTAATTGTTACATTAAAAGTAAATGTCATTTGGTTCTTCTAGAAAGTTTACTCACACAGAGTAGAAGTTCAAGATATTTTCTCATGGTAACACCTGTGAATAACAAACGCGAGGGTCATCAGGAATAGCAGGAAAGCCTTCCTATTGCCAATGTATTAATACTGGTAAAACTAGAAAGAGGAGGAAAACAAATTGCATAAAAAGAGCTTTAGATTGTAAAGTATCTTTTTCATCACCTTTTAGTAAGGATGTATGCTAACAGCATGACTTATTGTTGATGATATTAACTTTGATTACCTGACCAAAGTAGTGTTGAACAGCTTTTTCAACTGTAAAGGCATTCTCCTGTCTTCCATACTGTAGTTTTTGAAAGCAAGTCACTATTTGCTACAACCCACACTCAAGAGTGTCTTAGTCTATTTGGACTAATATAACAAAATATCATGAATTGAGTGACTTAAAAATAACAGAAATTTATTCCTCACAGTTCTGGAGTCTTGGAACTCTTCAGTTCAAGGTATTGGCAAATTCAATGTCAATACTTACATATTTGTATCTGTATTACGCTGAACATAAGTTCATACAGCTGTCTCTAACTCTAATCCATTACCACGTGGTTCATTCTAGTTTCCCCTGTCCTTGCCTATCTGAAACTGCTCTTCCAATAGGAATAAACCTGCCTCACAGCATCCACCATGTATTTACGTATTCGTTCAACCCTACTCTATATATAGTTTTTTCAGAATTGTTAACCCAGACCACTGTGAAAAACAACTAGAGTATAGTGTTTACGTACAGTTCCTTTTGTTTCTAGTCTTACAGTTTCCAATCAAAGCACCATTTTCCAAAGTTACTTGTCAGCTAGTTTTCTGCCCACCCTTTTCAGTGAGGATTTTCCATAAATTTGTTATACAACTAGAATCTTTTTGTCACCATGTTCATTGCACACAATACATTATTCTGGTTAATTCTTTTAATTTGCATAAATTAAGATTTACTCTTTTTGTTGTACATCTTTTTTTGTTTTGAGACGGAGTCTCTCTCGTCACCCAGGCTGGAGTACAATGACACAGTCTTGGCTCACTGCAACCTCCACCTCCCGAGTTCAAGCGATTCTCCTGCCTCAGCCTTCAGACTAGCTGGGATTACAGGGACCCGCCATCATGCCTGGCTAATTTTTGTATTTTTAGTAGAGATGGGCTTTCACCATGTTGGCCACGCTGGTCTCGAACTGCTGACCTCATGATCCACCTGCCTCAGCATCCCAAAGTGCTGGGATTACAGGTGTGAGCCACTGTGCCTGGCCCTTTTGTGGTACCACTTCATGGGTTTCAATAAATGCATAGAGTTTTATATCCACCACTACACTATAATACCAATTAGTTCCACTGAACTGAAACATCGTAGTGCCTCTCCTAGTCAAACACTCTCCCTTCCACAATCATTTGAATACCCTGATCTGTCTTTCAATCCAACAGTTTTCCCTGCTCAAAAATGTCATATGAATGGACTTCAACATGTAGACTTTCAGACTGACTTCTTATGCATAGCAACATGCACTTAAAGTTCATCTAAGTAGCTCCATGAGTTAATAGCTTGTTTCTTTTTATCACTAAATAATATTCCATTATATGGACATACCATTGTTTGTTTATCCATTTATCTAACTAAAGGATATTATTTCAATGTTGCTTGAAATTTTTGGTGATTAAGAATAAAACTGCTAAAAACATTCCTCTGCATGTATTTTTCAGACATACATTTTCAAATCAATTGTGTAAATATTCAGGAATAGGCTTGCTACATTTAAATCTAAGATATATTTAGTAAGATACTGACAAACTACCTTGCAAAGTGCCATTTTGTGTCCCCACCAGCAATGAATGAGAGTTCCTGCTGCTCTGAATCCTTGCCAGGTTTGGGAATTGTCGGTGAAGAGTCTATTTAGATCTTCTGCCTTGTTTTTTAAGTAAAAGTTCTTTATCAGATATATTATTTGCAAATGTTTTCTCCCAGTTTATGACTTGTCTTTTCATTCTTGCAACTGTATCCTTCACAGAGCAAAATATTTTAAAGTTTTATTTAAAGTTTAATTTATCATTATGTTCTTTCATGAGTTACACTGTTAATGCCATACTTTAAAACACATAGTCAATCCCTAGGTAATGTAGATTGTTGTCCTATGTTTGCTTCTAGGTGCAGAATTTCTTTTTTACTCTTTTTGTTATAAATTTTTATGTGTTTTGACCCTATTTGTGTAAGTATATTTTTGGAATCTCTATTGTGTTCCATTGATCACTATTTCTATCTTTTTGTTAATAGTAAACAGTTTTAATTACTGAAGCTTAATAACATGTTTTAAGATCAGGTAATTGGAGTCTTGGAACTTTTTCTTTTAAAAATTGTTCTGATTATTTAAGTAGTAGCTTTACCTTTCCATATAAATATTGAACCATCTTATAAACAGAACATCTACGAAAAAGCTTGCTGAGATTTTTTTTTTTTTGAGATAGAGTCTAGCTCTGTCACCCATACTGGAGTGCAGTGGCTCGATCTCGGCTCACTGCAACCTCTGCCTCCTGGGTTCAAGCGATTCTCCTGCCTCAGCCTCCTGAGTAGCTGGGATTACAGGCGCCTGCCACCACATCCAGCTGATTTTTGTATTTTTAGTAGAGACTGGGTTTCACTCTGTTAGCCAGGCTGGTCTGGAACTCCTGACTTCGTGATCCGCCTGCCTCAGCCTCTCCACTTGCTGGGATTTCTATTGAGATTCTGTTAAATTAATAGATGAAATTGGGAAAAATTAACATCTTAACATTATGGGATGTTCCAGTTCTTTCTTCTTTTCATTGCTGAGTATAAAAAATTATTTTAAACTTAAAAAATACTAATTATAATGGCACAAAAATTGAAGCACATAGACATAAATACAACAAAATATGTTAACATAAGTTTTAAAGAACAGAAATCAACAAAGTATGTTCTCTGACCATGTGGAAATTAAAATATAAATCAATAACAGAAAGATAATTTTGGCAAACAGCAAATATGTGAAAATTACTCAGCATACTCTAAATGACCATGAGTCAAAAAAAAAAAAAAAAAAAAAAAAGAAATCAATATTAGGATATACTTAGAAATAAATAATAGTAACAATGTGAATTTTCAAAATGTGTGAGATGAAGCTCAAGTGTATACTACAAGGTAATTTAGTACCAACGTTTACAAATCAAAAATACATGCAATTTACAATGTATGCCTCAAACTTTTGAAGTTAGAAAAAAGAAGAAACTAAAGATAAGAGTGGAAGTCATTACACTGGCAACTTTGAAAAGGTCTGTACAGTCAACGGTTTCCCTTGGGGGCTTGAAATAAGACCACCAGTGGTCTCAAAGTTGAAGTGTGCTTCAGGGCCAGTGCATATTAGTGGACAACACTTAGCAGCTGTGGAGGAATATGCAGAGTCAGAAGATGAAGAGGAGGAGGATGGGAAACTCTTAAGTATATCTGAAAAGTGGTCTGCCCCTGGAGGTGGTAGCAAAGTTCCACAGAAAAAAGTAAAACTTGCTGCTGATGAAGAAGATGATGATGATGATCATGATGAAGAAGATGATCATGATTTTGATGATGAGGAAGCTGAAGAAAAAGCACCAGTAATGAAATCTATATGAGATACTCCAGTTAAAAATGCACAAAAGTCAAATCAGAATGGACAAGACTCAAAATTATCATCAACACCAAGATCAAAAGGACAAGAGTCCTTCAAAAAATCAGGAAAAAACTCCGAAAACACCAAAAGGACCTAGTTCTGTAGAAGATATTCAAGCAAAAATGCAAGCAAGTATAGAAAAAGGCGATTCTCTTCCCAAAGTGGAAGCCAAATTCATCAGTTATATGAAGAATTGCTTCCGGATGATTAACCAAGAGGCTATTCAAGATCTCTGGCAGTGGAGGAAGTCTCTTTAAGAAAATAGTTTAAACAATTTGTTAAAAATTTTCTGTCTTATTTCATTTCTGTAATGGTTGATATCTGGCTGTACTTTTTATAATGCAGATGAGAACTTTCCCTACCATGTTTGATAAATGTTGTCCTGGTTCCATTGCCAAGAATGTGTTGTCCAAAATGCCCATTTAGTTTTTAAAGACGGAACTCCACCCTTTGCTTTGTTTTAAGTATGTATGGAATGTTATGATAGGACATAGTAGTAGTGGTAGTCAGACATGGAAATGGTGGGGAGAAAAAAATATACATGTGAAATAAAACTCAGTATTTTAATAAAGTAAAAAAAAAATAAAAAGGACAAAAAGTAGAGAATGTCAACAAAGTAAAAAGGCAATACTTGAAAAGACTAGCAAAATTTGTAATCCTCTGGAAAGAGAGAAGTTACAAATTACCAAAATAAGAAATGCAATTATGGATGTCATTTTGCAGTATTACATTACTAAGAAAATGCAATAAATAACTCGGTGTGAATAAGTTTGACAACGTGAATGGTGTAGAACAATTTTTTGAAAGACATAATTGGCACAAGACAGAAAATCTCAATAGTATTATTTATATTTAAAAAATTAAAATTTTAATGATGGAATCTTCTTGCAAAGATAACTCTAGGACTGTTCTGCTTCACTAGGGAATTCTAGGCATTTAAGAAAATGATAATATACTAATTATATTAGAAAATAGAATAAAAATAAGTATTTCAAACTTATTTTATTAGGCAAGTATATCTTTGATTCCAAAACCAGACAAGGATACTCAAACAGAGAAGTATTACAGACAAATACCTCTCATGAATAAGAGGTACATTTTTCTTTTAAAAATATTATCAAATGGAATGCTACATATAGAACGTATTACAAGAAAATATGGCTTATCCCAATAATATAAGATTCATTTAAGATACAAAAATATACAAAAATTATTTAGTGTAACACATTACTAGAAAAAAGAAAAAATTTTATGTGGTCCCTTCAGAATATTAAAAATATGATTAAATTTAATATCCACTGATGAAAAAGTATCTCATCAAACTAGAAACAGGAGGACATATCTTTAATGAATGAAGTTATTTAAAATTTCTGTAGTTAATATCACACTGAATATGAAATAGTGCATTTCCCCTCGAAATTAAAAACATAGCAAATGATTTTCTTCTCACTTTTTCATTTAAGATATGAGGAGACACTGGCTAGTATATATAATAAGTTAAGGAAAAGAAATAGATATAGAGATTACAAAGACAAAAATAAACTTTCTCCTATGACCTCTTTTGTGTGTAGAAAACTCTAAGGAATCTACCAAAGAATACATATAGAACTAGAAGTAAATATACCAATGTTGCAGAACACAATGTTAATACCCAAAAGTTAATTCTCTCTTTTAATACTATCAATTAAATATTGGAAAATAAAATTAAGGAAATCTATAAAAATATCTACTAGGGGCAGTAAATGAATTTCACAAAAATTCAGGTCACTAAGTGCTAAGGTCTGAACATTTGCATTCCCTTTATATTCACATATTGAATCCTAATCAACAGTGCAATGGTTTTAGGAGGTAGGGCCTTTGAGAAATAATTAGCGCATTATAGCAGAGCCCTCATGAATTGCATTAGTGCCCTTATGAAAGAACAGCCTGAGCACCGCCTTTTCCCTTTGGCCATGTGAGAACATGGCTAGAAGGTGTCCTCTATGAGGCAGAAAATAGCCTTAAACAGACATTGACTCTGCTGGCACCTTGATCATGGGATTGGCCAGCCACAAGAACTGTGAGAAATAAATCTCTTTTGTTTATAAGGTATCCTGTTTATGGTGTTTTGTTATAGCAGCACTACTGAATTAAGACACTAAGTTAATATCAAAAAATCACTTGAATTTCTATGCATTAGCAATGACCAATTAGAAAATAAAATTTTTAAAAGAACAATTTACACTAACATTTAAAAACATAAAATACTTTATGGTAAATTTAATGAAAAATATGTAAGACTTCTCCAAAAGCTCGTTGATTACACTCTAAGAGTATTTTAGGTATAAAAGAGAAGTGAACAAAGTCCCTTTTATTAAGGTAAAAATGACACTGGTAAAGTGGAGAAAGGAGCAAATACAGTATTTTTGGAATTACCAAGTAGTTCCTTCACCTCCATATCATGGTTCTTCAGGTCCCAGATGCGAAGAGTCTTACCGCATGACACAGAGACCAAAATCAAACTGCCACTGGGTGTAAAGCTCAGATCTGTCACAACATCTTGGTGGCTGGAAAGATTCAAAAGCAGGAGCCCCATCTGCACCTCCCAAATCTTGATCTGCCTATCACTGAGTCCCATAGCAAGGACCCCACAAGAGACGTCTGGCACTTGGGGATGGTGGCATGCCCAGAGCTTCCTGCTGGGTGGGAAATAAGTAATGAAATAAAAAGGTAAACCACGTGGGTGGATTAAAGTACTTCATTTATGAATATCTTAATTAACCCCAAATTGATATATAGATTTAATGCAATCTCAGTATCCTAGCAAAAATTTACAAATAAATTAACTCACTGTTCTAAAAATTTATATAGAAAAACAACAAAATAATTGTGAAAAAAGAACAGACTTAGAGAACTTACTCTAATTCACTTCAAGATTAATTATTAATAAAATATATAAAAATCAGGATATTGTGATATTGGTGAAACAAAAGACCATAAATGGTATTGCACAGAATAAAAAGTTAAAAACAATTCCTGATAAAAGCCTCAAATGATTTTGATCCAGTAGCCAAAGCAAGTCAATTGGGAAACAAAAATTATTTACAACAAATAGTGTTTAAACAACTATATACATATATACACACACACACACATACATATTCATATATATTTATATATATGAACCCTTGACTTCTATACCGCCTTTGAAAATTAATAGAATATGAATAATAGACCTAACATAAGAGCTAAAAGTAAAAGCCTTCTGTGGACAAAAACAGAATATCTTCATGACACTATTTGTGGATACTCAAAAAGTATCAGTGGACTTTTTGGTATGTTAAATGAAATACTACATTATTTTGTAAAATAGAAGAAGGAAGAGAAACCCTGAGAGGCCCTTTTATAACAATATATTCTACAAGATGTAATTTCTCCAAAGACATGCCCAAAATATAATTGTAAGAAACGATTTATAAATAAACATGAATCCATTTAATAACAGAAAATACAAATACTGGTTTGAAAATGTATAATGACAATATATGAAAGTGTGCACTAAGATGCATTTTTTTAAAGAATGTAGTGATTTAATTAAAATTTGATCTCTGAAGATACATATAAAACTTTTTATAAATGAACAGAATTCATTTCTAACAGAATTTGATGAACTGTTACACGACTAAAATACTAGTAAAGAAAAATAATGTTAAATTGAGGATTTATTATTAACATTAAGAAAATTAGGAATAAAAATTATTGAAATTAAATGAGATACAGATAATTATCAGGAAAATAGGGAATATTATTTAAATAATTTTATCTGATATACAAAATTAAAAAGAAAATAACAATGTTTCTAAAGTTGTAACATTTTCAAATATTAAGTGGAGTCAAACACAATAAATTAAATAATCAAAAAGGAAATTAAAAAATTATTCCAGAATCTACTATATAAAGGCTTTGACTTAGTGCACTATGAATAGCAAAAGGCATAAAATATATCTCTGGTATCAGAAAGCTCAGATCCTAACTGAAAAGATAAAAGACACTCATAAAAGAAAGGCTTTGTAAGCAGCACATGACCAGTACTCCATGATTTGTGTGCACAAGTGCTGCTGGAGATAAGATCAATCTTGTTGAACTATGGTATTTATTAGTTAGGAGTAAATATAAATAATAACATAAAGCTATGAGTTCACAGATTTATTTATTTTTTCTCTTCCCTGAGTTTAGGAGTAAAGCTTACTGTAGTAGCCATCTTGATTTGTTATCAGTCAAAGGGAGAGCTGAGACTGCCAAACTGTAGCCCTGAAACAAATCCAGGGAGCAGCATCTATATCCAAATATTTACTCTGAATCATGGCAATGAACTGTGTTCTTAGGATCCATTCCAACAAAGTAATCCAGGAAATTAGGTAGCCAGAAAAGATAAAATTTGTCACACTGCACAGAAATATTTTTCTTAGAGAAGACAATGGAAATATAGGCTTTGTTTATCACAGAAATAGCTGATACATTCTTATGGTGAATTAATTTTATTCTTTTCAATTTGCAATAGACATGGAATACACCTTAGAATAGAAGACAGAAGAATGGTATTATAATGTTAACTCTTTTGTTGACAAGTTGTTGGAATTTCTGAAAGTCACTTAACCTCCATAAGACAGTTTATTTTCCTAAACAAATAGAAAGTAACAATCTCAGATTGTTATAACTAAAATTTAGATAAGATAAGCAAATGAAAGCAAGCATATATTCAGAATACCCAGTATATATGGAAATATTTCTTGGCAAGAATTTTATTGGGGCAATTTTGTGATATTATGCATTATCATCTTGTTTGTTCTATCTTTAAAACAAGCAATATTGTACTTGTTCCTATTTCTCCTTAAAGGTTTAGTAACATCAAAGTGGATTAATAACCTGAAGTATTTATATATATAAATTCAGTGATACATAATATAATGCTAAAAAGAGCAAGTTGGTTTTTATCTTGGAAATTACTTTCTGCTGTAAATAAAGAGAAATCTATGCCTTGGCAGTTTCTGTTCACCCATAATAAAAATATATGCAATGCTATTTTATTAAAATAATCTTCAATATATATTCTATCTTAGTAATATCTATCCGTAAAAGCTATTGATATCTGTAATATACTTGTCATTACAAAATTAACAATCCTGTATTTGGCACCAAGTAATTAGGGAAGGATAATATTTTAACTTCTTCTAATTCTTACTGTACCAGGTTAAAATTTTTGATTTTGTGGAGATAACGTCTTCAATCAAAAATAGTGTTTCTATTTATGATAATCTTAGTCCTTATGCAGATCAATATTGTGAGCAGAGATTTGCTGAAGAGAGATACATTTCTATAAATCGTATGAGGAATGTTGTTTAGGATCAACACTGTAATAAGGTTAGCTATATCATTAGCAGAATTATCTTTAAATATATATAATTTGGATTTTTTTAAAAAGGTGCAGCATGTATCTTTCATTTAACATAAAATCTCACATAAATATCCTACGCAAACCTCACAATAATAGAATAAAGCAGATAACAAACTTCATTTTGCTATGCAGGCCAGTGGTATCCATGTATGTAAAATCAGAGTTGAATATTTTTGGCTTAAAATACCCAATCTCCGATTTTCGTACATTACACTAAGCCACCGTAAGTTAAAACCTGAATTTGCAAGTCCAATGACTCTATGATCCTGCCAGCAGTGAACAATGCTGATTAAGGACCATATGTCATTTAGTGATTATTTCACGACACAACGATCATTTCAAATTGTTAATGAAACAAAAGAAGGATTTTCATAAAAATACAATTTTGAATACTATTTTATTTTCTAGATGAATGCCCATTTATTGTTCTTTTTTTCCCTCCCAAATCCCATGGAACATGTCAATATGTAAATAAGTCATTAGCCAAAGGGAAGGGAAATAAATAAATCCCTGTACTCAGCCCTAATAAGATTTCAGATGGGCTCCTAGTAATAAGCATATGAAAATGATAGATATATTCTCTACTTCCTCCAGGAAATTTCTATCTGACCTAGTTGCAATGCTACAGAGTTGAGTATGTTTCCCTAAATGTTAAGGGAAATTTGGGAAGCTTTGTGACTTCTTAATGTACTAAAAGAGAAGTGAAATAACTCGGGTTTAAGTGAGTCAAACAAAATAAAACCTTGGTTTTGTAAAACTGGAAAAAAAGAGTAGAACTGTTCTCAGAGATTATATTAATAGAGTATAATTTCAATATAATGTGGACATACATATGCATACATTTATATATGTATGTATTGGTATATTTTTCTGTTTCAGGACTCAAAAGCAACTGGAAGATTATTAAAAAATAGACTAAAAACAGAAAAATATATAGCTCCAGAGTACCCTGAAGCTAAGGCCACTTGCAATCAAGGCCCTTCTTAAAATGACAGCCAGCAGGTGAGCACTGTGAGATAGGGGAGCCAATGGAGTGCAGGCTTCTTGCGCCAGACAATGCCCAAGTGATTGCAAATGTGTCAGAACTGTATTCCACTACAATCACCCAACACAGCCGAGGGGGGTGCGAGGTTCTGTTGACAAAATTGTATGACGTTAAGTTTCTTCAAAATAGAACACATTTTCAGGAGAAGACACACTGTCATCCAAACCCATGTGCTTTTATAGCTAACAAAAAAAAAAAAAAAAAAAGGAAGAGAAAGAAGAAAATAGGATTTCTGTGACCCTTCCCTTTCAAAGACCCCATTTGAAATATGAGAAATGTTCTGTGGAAATGAAATAAGAACATTTAGAATAATGCAGGAATTTAAATAGCTTTTAAGGAAAAAAAGAGCCCGTTTCACTGAAAATTTAATGTCAAAAATGGAAATAGCATGGGAGGAAGACAAAAGTGAGTTGGACAGGGCCAATTTGTTGTAAATCAGGTCTCTGAAGAGGAGCGAGACTTAAGAGTAAGCTCAATGGCAAGCAGTGAGAGAAATATGTTAGGTGAAAAGGACAAACAATTAGAGATCAAATTTATTACTCACGATTTCTACAGCTACCTCTCATTTCTCCACCATCATTCCTGCTTGCCCCAACACTCGTCCTTGAAGTCTGGAGTATTATTGTTTAACTTGCTTGAGATTTTGAGTTCAGGCTGAAGGACGAAAGAGAATTTAGGTCAATTTATCTAGTCAATGTATTAAAGTTGCATGCCAATGAAAACATTTGTTACAAAATTGTAAAACTACATTTTTTGAAACCTATTATGGACTAGACATAGGTATGAAGCTCAAAATCTAAATTATTAATTTTTATAAAAATATTTGATAGGCTGGGGGCAGTGGCTCACGCCTGTAATCCTAGCACTCTGGGAGGCCAAGGCGGGCGGATCACAAGGTCAAGAGAGCGAGACCATCCTGGCCAACATGGTGAAACCCCGTCTCTAGTAAAAATACAAAAAATTAGCTGGGCTTGGTGGCACGCACTTGTAGTCTCAGCTACTCCGGAGGCTGAGGCAGGAGAATCACTTGAACCCAGGAGGCAGAGGTTGCAGTGAGCCAAGAGTGCAACAAACAAACAAACAAACATTTGATAAAATTTAATATTAAATCATAAGTATGTTATAATCTGGTTAAAAGCATAGATAAGAATTATGTAAAAATGAATATTAGAACAATTTCTTTAAAACTTTTAAAGAGGAGAAAATAGAAAAAGACGAGTAGAACAATGATTCTTCACAGCATGTACGCTATGAGTTACAGAATGATATCGTTGGAGAATCATCAAGGCAAGTTAATAATAACTTTACTTATTGAGCACTTAGTAAGCATATGATAATTACCAGTTATTATCATATGCCAGATACTGTGCTAAGCATTTTCATAATGTATTATATTCCATCCAGGTAACTAGTCTATGGGAACAGATTTGATATTCATGTTTTCCAGAGAAAGCGTAGTTGCAGATACTCAGTAACTAGTCCATACTCATAGGGTCAGTAAATGATAAGTATTTGAATTCATACTTCCCTGACTCCAAAATTTATTATTTTGTTTACTGAGTTATGTATGTTTTTAATATCATAAGCTATCTCCAGTCTCAGAGAAAATACACAACTCTTAGGCTATGACTCCCTGAGAGCATGTTAATTAATGAGAACCTCAACCTAAGACTTAAACCAAACCCCAGACTTGTGTCTATCCCTAACTCTACCTCTGGAAATAGTAATGATCTCAGTTATCTTGCTCCTCTATGAAGGTGTTTTATGTTGAGAGGAGAGGCCAGGCATTTCTGTTGGTGAGGCTGGTGAAATAGCGCAGGCCTGAATATGCAGACTTCAAACCTGTCTCATTTTGGGAGTCTGAGTCATGATAGGCAACAATCTCAGAATTACAATGTGTCAGCACAACATTTAATGTTCTCTGAGGATGCATGTCCAATGTGCATCATCATGTGAGCTCTGCTTCACAGCCATTGAGAGACCATCCAGCAGAGCACATGAGTCAGGGAAGAGTACAGAGGGAACGCACACCTTCATGTCCGTTCTTATCCTGGAAGTGGCACGATTCACTTCTGGATTCATTGCCTAGAATTAGTTTCATGGCTCTCTCTTCATATGCAAGCACATGACGTATTTGGTAAATTTTATATTTTTGCTACTAGGGGTAGGGAGAAGTACCTGAAAGGCTGTCGAAATCACTTTCTCTTCACCCTGTGCCAGGATTTGTGTAGACAGAGAATGTGTTTGATGTTATGGTCTTTTCCTGGGAAGTTTTTTAGTTTGTTTTGTATTAAAGCAGATTCTCTCAAGAAAGAGTTGTTTAATTATCCACGTTAAAATGTATTTTTATGTATTTAAGAACCATAATATTCTCATAGTTATCAATTAGATTATATGTTAAAATTGTTTATTTTCATTGGCATGAATTTTGTAGATTCAGTTTTATTCTAATAATATAAATGTGACATTTAATTTTTTTTATGTTAATGGCAATATTGTGCTATAATACTTTAAATATATATTATGTAGAGTCATATATTAAAATAATTTCAGTAATCTAATTTATATTTTAAATTCTATTGATTTTACAGCATTCACTGTTATCTCATTCTTTTTAAATTTTTAACTTTTGTGGATACATAGTAGGTGCATATATTTGTGGAGTACATGAGACATTTGGATACAGGCATGTAATGTGCAAATCATTACTCGAGATTTCTACAGCTACCTCTCATTTCACACCAGGGTAAATGGAATATCTGTCATCTCAAGCATTCATCCTTTGTGTTACAAATTATCCAGTTATGCTTTTTAAGTTATTTCTGAATATACAATTACATTATCATTGACTATAGTCACCCTGTTGTGTATTCAAATACTAAATCTTATTATTTAATTTGTTGGTATCGATTAACCACCCCAATTCTCCCCCACTCCCCACTACCTTCCCAGCCTCTTGTAGCCATCCTTCTACTCTCTATCTCCATGAGTAAAATTGTTTTACTTTTTAGATCCCACAAATAAGTGAGAACATGTGAAGTTTGTCTTTCTGTGCCTGTTTTATTTCACTTGACATGATGACCTCCAGTTACATCCATATTGTTGCAAATTACAGGGTCTCATTTTTTTAATGGCTGAAAAGTACTCCTTTCTATACATGTACCACATTTTCTTTATCCATTCATCTGCTAATGAACATCCAGGTTGCTTTCAAACCTTGGCTATTGTGAATAGTGCTGCAATGAATGTGGGAGTGCAGATATCTCTTTGATACACTGATTTCATTTCTTTTGGGTATATATCTAGCAGTGAGATTGCTGGAGCATACAGTAGTTCTAATTTTAGTTTTTTGAGGAACCTCCAAAATGTTCTACATAGTGATTGTACTAATTGACATTCCCTCCAACAATGTACCAGGGTTTGCTTTTCTCCACCTCCTGCCAGCATTTGCTATTGCTTTTCTTTTTGATAAAGATCATTTTAATGGAGTGAGATAATATCCCATTGTTTTCATTTGCATTTATCTGATGATCAATGATGATGAGCACCTTTTCATATATCTATCATTTGTATGTCTTCTTTTGAAAAATGTCTATTCAGACCTTTTGCCCATTTTTAAATTGGATTATTAGATTTTTTTCTATAGAGCTGTCTGAGCTCTTTATATATTCTGGTTATTAATCCCTTGACAGATGGGTAGTTTGCAAATATTTTCTGTCATTCCGTAGGTTGTCTCTTCACTTTGTTGATTGTTTCCTTTGCTATGTAGAAGCTTTTTAACTTGATGTCATCCAATGTGTCCCTTTTTGCTTTGGTTATCTGTGCTGGTGAAGTATTACTCAAGAAATTCCAGCCCCATTCAATATTCTGGAGAGATTCCCCGATGTTTTCTTTTAATAGTTTCACAGGGTGAGGTCCTAGATGTAAGTGTTTAACCCATTTTTGTACATGGTGAGATAGTCAAGTTTTATTCTTCTGCTATAATATCCAGTTATCCCAGCACCATTTATTGAAGAGACTGTCCTTTCCCCAATGTATGTTCTCGGTGTCTTTGTTGAGAATGAGCACCCTATAGATGGATCGATTTATTTCAGTGTTATCTAATCTGTTCCATTCATCTATGTGTCTGTTTTTATGCTAGTACCATGCTGTTTTGATCACTATAGCTCTGCAGTGTAATTTGAAGTTAGATAATGTGATTTCTTCAGTTTTGTTCTTTTTGTTCAGGATAGCTTTAGTTATTCTGTTTTTTGTGGTTCCATATACATTTTAAGAATTATTTTTTCTATTTCTGTGAAGAATATCATAGATAACTTGATAGACATTGCACTGAAACTATAGGTTGCCTTAGGTAATATGGTCATTTTAGCAATTATTTATTCTTCCAATCCATGAGCATGGAATATTTTTTTATTTTTGTGTCCTCTTCAATTTCCTGCATCAAAGTTTTGTAGTTTTCATTGTAGATATCTTTAACTTCTTTGGTTAATTTCTAAGTATTTTATTTGTAGCTATTGTAAATGGGATTCCTTTCTCGATTTATTTTTCAGATTGTTTGCTGTTGGCACATAGAAATGCTATTGATTTTTGTGGATTGATGTTCAATCCTGCAAATTTACTGAATTTGTTAATCAATTTCAATAGTGTTTTGGTGGGGTATTTAGTTTTGTACAAACATGAGGTCATAGCATCAGTAAAAAAGGATGATTTGACTTTTTCCTTTCCAATTTGAATTGACTTTATTTATTTTTTCTTTCTGATTGCTCCAGCTAGGACTTCCAGTACTACATTGAATAACAGTGGTGAAAGATGGCATTCTTGTTGTATTCCAGATTTTAAAGGAAAGGCTTTCAGTTTTTCCCCATTCAGTACAATACAAGCTGTGGGTCTCTTGTAGATGACTTTTCTTATGTTGAGGCATGGTTTTTTATACCCAGTTTATGGGATTTAGATAGTAAAGGGGCATATGTTGAATTGTTTTTGAATACCAGGAATAAATCCCACTTAAACACAATTAATGATCTTTTTATTGTGTTGTTGAACTTGGTTTGCTAGTATTTTCTTGAGGATGTTTGCATCAATTTTCAACAGGGATATTAGCCTTTAGTTTCCTTTCTCTGATGTGTCTTTGTTTGCTTTTGTTATTAGGGTAAATCTTGCCTCATAGAGTAAGTTTTGAAGTGATTCCTCTTCTAATTTTTGGAATAGTTTGAGTACAACTGTTATTAGCTCTTCTTTAAATGTTTGGTAGAATTCAGCAGTGAAGGCATCATGTCTTGGGTTTTTTGTTGCTGGAAGAATTTTTTATTGCTGCTTCATTCTCGTTACTTGTTATTGGTCTGTTCAGGCTTTGGCTTTCTTCTTAGTTTAATCTTGGTAGGTTGTATGTGTCTAAGAATTTATATATTTATTCTAGATGTTCCAATTTATTGGCATATAGTTGCTCATAGTAGACACTAAGGATCCTTTAAAATTCTGTGGTATGGATTGTAATGTATACCTATTCAAATCTGATTTATTTGTGACTTTTCTCCTTTACTCATAGTCTGACTAAAGGTATGTTCATTGTGTTTATCTTTAAACATAACCCATCTTTTTGTTTCATTGGTCTTTTGCATTATTTTCATCATTCCAAATTTATTTAATTCTGCTCTAATCTTTTTTTATTTCAATAGGTTTTTGAGGAACAGGTGGTGTTTGGTTACACGGATAATTTCTTTAGTGGTGATTTCTAAAATTTTGGTGCATCCATCACCCAAGCAGTGTACACTGTACCCAACGTATAGTCTTTTATCCCTCACTCCCCTCCCACCCTTCTCTCTGAGTCCCCAAAGTCCATTGTATCATTCTTATGCCTTTGAATCCCATAGCTTAGCTCCCACTTATAAGCGAGAACATACAATGTTTGGTTTTCCATTCTGGAGTTACTTCACTTAGAATAACGGTCTCCAGCTCCACCCAGGTTCCTGCAAATGCCATTACTTCATTCCTTTTTATGGGTGAATAGCATTCCATGGTGTATATATATATATATATATATATACACACACACCACATTTTCTTTATCCATATGTTGATTGATGGGCATTTGGGCTGGTTTCATATTTTTGCAATTGCAAATTATGCTGCTATAAACATGTGAGCAAGTGTCTTTTTCGTATGATAACTTATTTTCCTCTGGGTAGATACTCAGTAGTGGAATTTCAGGATCAAATGGCAGATCTACTTTTAGTTGCTTAAGGAATTTCCACAATGTTTTCTATAATGGTTGTACTACTTTACATTCCAACCAACAGTGTAAAACTGTTACCTTTTCACCACATCCACACCAACATCTATTGTTTTATGATTTTTTGATTATGGCCATTCTTGCGGAAGTAAGGTGGCATCACCTTGTGGTTTTGATTTGCATTTCCCTGATCATTAGTGATGCTGAGCATTTTTAATGTGTTTGTTGGTCATTTATACATCTTCTTTTGAGAATTGCCTATTTATGTCCTTAGTCCAGTTTTTGATGGGATTATTTGTTTTTGTCTTGCTGATTTGTTTGAGTTCCTTATAGATTCTGGATATTAGCCCTTTGTTGAATGCATAGTTTGTAAAGATTTTCTCCCACTCTGTGGGCTGTCTGTTTACTCTGCTAACTATTTATTTTGTGGTGAAGAAGTTTTTTAGTTTGATTAAGTCCCATCTATTTATCTTTATTTTTGTTGCATTTGCTTTTCGGTTCTTGGTCATGAAGTTTCTGCCTAAACCAATGTCTACAGAAATTTTTCTGATGTTATTTTCCAGAATTTTTGTGGTATCAGGTCTTAGATTTAAGTGTTTGATCTGTATTGAGTTGATTTTACTATAAGGAGAGAGGTAAGGATCCAGTTTCATGCTTCCCCATGCGGCTTGCCAATTATCCCAGTACCATTTGTTGAATAGGGTGTCCTTTCCCCATTTTATGTTTTTGTTTGCTTTGTTGAACATCACTTGCCTGTATGTATTTGGGTTTATTTCTGGGTTCTCTAGTCTGTTCCATTGGTCTATGTGCCGATTTTTATACCAGTGCCATGCTATTTTGGTATCTATAGCTTTATATTATAGTTTGAAGTCAGGAAATGTGATGCCTTGAGATGTGTCCTTTTTGCTTAGTCTTGCTTCGGCTATGTAGGCTCTTTTTTGGTTCCATATGAATTTTAGGATTTTTTTTTCTAGTTCTGTGAAGAATGATGGTGACAATTTGGAGAAAATTGAGTTAAATTTGTAGATTGCTTTTGGCAGTACGGTCATTTTTACAATATTGATTCTACCCATCCATGAGCATGAAATGTGTTTCCATTTGCTTGTGTCATCTATGATTTATTTCAGTAGCGTTTTGTAGTTTTCCTTGTAAAAGTCATTCCCCTCCCTAGTTAAGGATATTCCCAAGTATTTTATTTTATTTTACTTATTGTATTTCATTTTTGCCACTATTGTAAAAGTCATCAGATTCTTGATTTGATTCTTGGCTTGCTCACTGTTGGTGTACAGCAGTGCTACTGATCTGTGTAGACTGATTTTGTATCCTGAAACTTTACTGAATTCATTTACCAGGTCTAGGAGCTTTTTTGATGAGTATTTGGGGTTCTCTAGGTATACACTCATGTCATGGGTAAACAGCAATGGTTTGTCTTCTTCTTTACCGATTTGTATGACCTTTCTTTTTTCTCTTGTCTTATTGGTCTGGTTATTGCTTCCAGTACTATGTTGAAAAGAAGTGGTGACATTGGGCATCCTTGTCTTGTTTCAGTTCTCAGGGGGAATTCTTTCAACTTTTCCCCTTGAGTATAATGTTGGCTGTGGGTTTTTCATAGATAGCTATTATTACCTTAAACTATGCCCCTTCTAGGTAGATTTTATTGAGGATTTTAATCATAAAGTGATGCTGGATTTTGTCAAATGCTTTTTCTGCATTTATTGAGATAATCACATGATTTTTATTTTAAATTGTTTATGTGGTGTATCACATTTATTGACTTGCATATGTTAAGCTATCCTTACATTTGTAGCATGAAACTCACTTGATCATGGTGGCTTATCTTTTGGATATGTTGTCGGACTCAGCTAGTATTTTGTTGAAGGTTTTTGTATCTATATTCATCAGGGATATTGGTCTGTAGTTTCCTTTTTTTGTTAAGTCCTTTCCTGGTTTTGGTATTAGGGTGGTGCTGGCTTCATAGAATAATTTAGTTAAAATTTTCTCTTTCTCTATCTTATGGAATGTTATCTAATACTTTCAATAAGATTGGTACCAATTCTTCTTTGAATGTCTGATATAATTCAGCTGTGAATCCATCTGGTCTTGGACATTTTTTGGTTGGAAATTATTTTATTACCACTTCAAACTCACTGCTTGTTATTGGTCTGTTCAGAGTTTCTATTTCTTTCTGATTTAATCTAGGAGGGTTGTCTATTTTCAGGAATTTAGTCATCTCCTCTAGGTTTTTTAGTTTGTGCATATAAAGGGGCTCATAGTATCCTTGAATGATCTTTTGTATTTCTGTGGTATTGGTTGTAGTATCTTTCATTTCATTTCTAATTGAGCTTATCTGAATCTTCTGTCTTCTTTTCTGGGTTAACCTCACTAATGGTTTATCAGTTTTATCTATCTTTTCAAAGAATCAGCATTTTGTTTCATATATCTTTTGTGTTTTTTGTTTGCATTTAATTCAGTCCTTCTCTGATCTTTGTTATTTCTTTTCTTCTGTTGGGTTTGTTTCTATTTCTCTAGTTCCTTGAGATGGGACCTTAATTGCCTATTTGTGCTGTTTCAGACTTTTTGATACACGCAATTAATGCTATGAACTTTCCTTTTAGCACTGCTTTTGCTGTATCCCAGAGTTTTTGATAGGTTGTGTTACTATTGTCATTCAGTTCAAATATTTTTTAAATTTCCATCTTGATTTCATTATTGACCAACAATCTTTCAGGAGTGGATTATTTAATTCTATATATTTGCATACTTTTGAGGATTCCATTTGGAATTGATTTACAATATTATTACACTGTTGTCTGAGAGAATACTTAAGATAATTTTGAGTTTCTTAAACTTATTGAGACTTGTTTTGTGGCCTATCATATGATCTATCTTGGAGAATGTTCCATGTGCTGATGAATGTAATGTATATTCTGCAGTTGTTAAGTAGAATGTTCTGTAAATGTCTGTTATGCCCATTCTTTTCTAGGGTGTAGTTTAAGTCCATTGTTTCTTTGTTGACTTTCTGTCCTGATGATTGTCTAGTGCTGTCAATGGGGTATTGAAGTTCTCCACTAATATTGTGTTGCTGTCTAACTCATTTCTTATATCTAATATTAATTGTTATAAATTTGGAAGCTCCAGTGTTAGAATATATATTTAGGACTGTGATATTTTTCTGTTGTACTAGTCCTTTTATCATTCATTACATAATGTTCCTCTTTGTCTTTTTTAACTGTTGTTGCCTTAAAACAACTCATTTTTGGTGTCCATTTGCATGGAATATCTTTTGCCACCTTTTAACCTTCAGTTTATGTGGGTCCTTATGTGTTAAGTGAGTCTCTTGAAGACAGCAGATACTTGTTTGGTGAATTCTTATCCAATTTGCCATTCTGTATCTTTTAAGTGGAGCATTTAGCTCGTTTACATTCAATGTTAGTATTGAGATGTGAGGTACTATTCATTCATCCTGCTAGTTGTTGCGGGAAGACCTTGTTTTTTTCCTTCATTAGTGTTATTGTTTTATAGGCCCTGTGAGATTTATGCTTTAAGGAGGTTCTCTTCTGGTGTATTTAGAGGTTTTGTTTCAAGATTTAGAACTCCTTTTAGAAGTGCCTCTAGTGCTGGCTTGGTAGTGGAGAATTATCTCAGTGTTTGTTTATCTGAAAAGGACTTTATCTCTCCATGTACAAGCATTGTTTTGCTGGATACAGAATTTTTGGCTGATAATTGCCTTGTTTAAGGAAGCTAGATACAAAATTCTTAGCTGATAATTGTTTTGTTTAAGAGGGCTAAAGATAGGACCCAATTCCTTCTAGCTTGTAGGGTTTCTGGTGAGAAAACTGCTCTTAATCTGATAGATTTTCCTTTATAGGTTACTTGATGCTTTTGCTTCACATCTCTTAAGATTCTTTATGTTGACTTTAGATAAGCTGATGACTATGTGCCTAGGCAGTGTTCTTTTTGCAATGAATTTTCCAGGTGTTCTTTGTGTTTCTTGTATTTGGATGTCTAGGTCTCTAGCAAGGCCAGGAAAGTTTTCCTTGATTATTTTCTCAAATAAGTTTTCCAAACTTTTAGATTTCTCTTTTACTTTAGGAACACCAATTATTCTTAGGTTTGGTCATTTAACATAATCACAACTATTGGAGACTTTGCTCATTTTTTAAAATTCTTTGTTTCTTTGTCTTCATTGGATTGGGTTAATTCTAAAACCTTGTTTCAAGCTCTGAAGTTCTTTCTTTTATTTGTTTGATTCTATTATTGAAAATTTCCAGTATATTTTGCATGTCTCTTAGTGTGTCTTTCATTTCCAGAAGTTGTGATTATGTTTAATTTATGATATCTATTTCTCTGGAGATTTTTTCATCTATATCCTGTATTATTTTAAAAATTCCTTTAACTTGGTTTTCACCTTTCTCTGGTACCTCCTTAAGTAGTTCAGTAATCAACCTTCTGAATTCTTTTTTTTTCTGGAAAATCAGAGATTTCTTTTTGGTTTGGACCTATTGCTGGTTACCTAGCGTGATCTTTTGTAGATGTTAAAGAATCTTGGTTTGTTATATTACCAGAATTGTTTTTCGGTTTCTTCTCATTTGAGCAGACTATATCAGAGGAAAGATCTAGGATTCAGATTCTTTTGTTCCAAAGGGTGATCCCTTGAGGTGGTGCTCTCCTCCTTCCCCTAGAGATGGGGCTTCCTGAGAGCTAGACTGCAGTGATTTTTATTGCTCTTCTGAGTCTAGACACCCATTGGAGCCATCAGGCTCTGGGCTGGTACTGGGGAGTGTCTACAAAGTGTCCTGTGATGTGATTTTTCTTCAGGTGTCTCAGCTGTGGCTCCAGCATCCTTCTGCAGTGGAGGTAGCAGTGGAGTGATCTGGACTCTGTGAAGGTCCTTGGTTTTAGTTTTGTTTAATATGCTGGTTTTCTCAAATGCTAGTTGTGCAGGCAGTGAAGTCATGTGGACAGACTCAGAACCTCTGGTTAGTCAGGATATTAGAGGTGGTAGAATTAGCCATTGTTTTCTCCTTTCTTGGAGCAGGGTCATTCTTTTATGAATTGTTGTAATGGCTTGAGTCGGTTAGCTTCCAGTCAGGAGGTGGTGCTTTCAAGAGAGCATCAGCTGCAGTAGTATAGTGCAGATACAAGCTTGCCCTAAGGTCATTTGGATAGGTATTTTGGTTTCTCAGGCACTGGGAAGAGCCATAGAACCCCCAAGAGATTATGTCTTTTGTCATTGGCTACCAGGATGGGTAGAGAAAGTCCACCAGGTGGGGGCAGGGTTAGATGTGTCTGAGCTCAGACTCTTCATGGGTGTGGCTTCTTGCAGCTGCTGTGAGAGATGGAGGTGTGGTTCTCAGGCCAGTGGGGTTATGTTTAACAATTGCTGTGCTCTCCCTCACCCAAACACACAAATTCTCTGTCTGCACCACCTGCTGCTACCACATGATGGGGGAAAGGGTGGTGTTGGCGATTCAAGACTGTCTTCCTACTTTTGCAGTGCCTCCTTTTAAATATATAAAGTTAAAAATAGATACTGAGGGATCACCTGATTTTGGGTTCTTATAAAGGTTTTTTTTTGTGTGTAGATAGTTGTTAAAATTGGTGTTTCTGCAGAGGGAATGGTCAGTGGAGGCATATGTTCAACCATCTTGCTCCTCTGCTCCAGCCCCATTGTTTTAATGCACATGTATTTGTTTATTTCTGATAGTAAACATGTAAATCTTTATAATCATTCTTAATAAAATTGAGTTTTAAAACTTTTTTAGTGAGATTGAACATTTCAAATATGTCATATATGTTTGCTCGTTTAAGCACCTTACACTATAAGTCATTGTAATAAGGCGTACATTTACAAGCAAATGTGTTTCTGCTCCATAGAAATTAATGAAAACTACAGGGAACTTGAATATAGAAATTGGAAATGATTTTATTAAATGTATTTTTAAGGAGGCTCCATTCTAGAATGTTTGTTTTCCTATGAGGATTCTCTTATGAGCAGCTATTTGTTTACAGCATAAACTGTTTTAAAATTGTTTTAGGTCATGTTCAATTATATGAAAACAAGTATACCAATATACATGTTTATAAATATAAAGTGAATTAACATTTGAAGTTGTTTTATTATCTTTTTAAAGAATTAATTTCTTTTGTACAATATGAATAACTTGTTATTTCTAGATTCTTTAGTTTCTTTACATTAGATTTTCATTTAAAATATCATATTAATTCTCAAAATTTGTTTTTGGTCTCCACTATATATCTTAATTGCATGAGAATCCATATCCTTAGAGAACTGGATAGTGTACTTCATTTCTAAAGTCAGAGATCTGATTTTCTTCTTATTCTCTCCATTTCAACTATGCTATTTTCTTTCCATTTTGGTCAAAATAAGGCAGTGCAATTTCACTTCCAAATTAATTAATTCTCTCATCTCTAACAATTATAGGGATTGCCTTTTTCTACAATTTCTACTTATCATTTTTCTTTTTTCACCACAGCATCCTGTAAAACAAAATATATTAACAACATTAAATTTATAAGTATTTATTTTAAGGTGGAAACTAATATCAGCTGTTTTCAAGTTTTATCAGTAGTGGTCCTACAAATTAATTTCTTAATAAAGATCAAACATTTATGGGGACATCCATGAGTGAAAGAAATTGTGGATGTGAAGAATCGATAAAAAGCAATGATTTGTTCCTATAATGTTTACATATATAAGTAGAAATTTAGAACATATCAATAATAAGAATAAAGAAGAGGGACACTTTTATGCATCTTTCTCATTTAATATTTCTACATTTATTTATACTGTGGGTTTGTGATACTAGGAAGTATTGTTTGTGAAGAAGAAAACACAAAAAGAGAGAGGATGATAATGAAGATAACCAGATGCTTGGCAGACAATCTTAAACTCATTCAGACAACAGATATTTAGTCCAGTGTGCCTAGGAAGAAAATATTTCACTTTCTCCTTCACCTTGCCCCACTGCCCATGAGTCTAGTTCCAGTTTTCTTTTTTACTGAAACAGGGTCTCACTCTGTTGCAGGCTGGAGTGCAGTGGCTCAATCTTGGCTCACTGCTGTCTTGACCTCCTGAGCTCAAGCAATCCTCCTGCATCAGCCTCCTGTGTGGCTGAAACTACAGGTGTGTGCTTCCACACCTGGCTATTTTTTTATTTTTTATTTTTGTAGAGACAGGGGTCTCACCTTGTTGCCAGGCTGGTCTCAAACTACCTGACTCAAGTGATCCTCCAGTCTCCACCTCTCAAATTTCTGGGATTACAGGCATGAACCATTGTACCTGGCTAGGTCTAGTTTTTTAAAGGAAAAAAAATTGCCTAGGAAAATAATGTGGAGTATTTCAGGTACCAGGGAACTGACAGCAGAATCAGAGAGAGAATGTGCTTATTATTTTCCAACGCTGGAAAATTACTCTATGGTGGGAAATTCAATCGGAAATGAAGCTGTGAGAAGAATAGCTGACTGTCCCAATTAACAACGTAAAACCGCAAGAGAAACTATATAAGTCTTCACAGGAACAATTGCTTAAAAACCTAAGTTTATATCAAAGACTAATGAATAGCCTGGCTGGGCTGAATCTGTCTCTTTAAAAGTGAGAAGAAATGCAGATACAAGTAAGACTGGGATAAAAGCCTGAGTGACCATAGGGAGATGATAAATTGCTTTCCAATCATCCCATCATGAATACTGCTTTTCAGTGAGACTAATATTAGTGGAATAGATGATTTATGGGTATTCCAAAGAAATTGTGAATATAGAAAGCATCTTAGAAAAATAAAAATACTGAGGAGTAAGAGTCTAAAAAGAACTAAATAGCTTTATTCACACTGATAGTTCTGATGAGGTTTCTGAAATGGATTTTCTCACAGTTCTAATTATAAAACTAGCAATATTCTTAAAATCCTCACATACAAGTATAACTTTTAAATTTACCAGTTTAAGGAAATTCAATACTTTCAGTATAAATATGAAACACTAAGCATTGGCTTGTTTATTTCCAAAATCCATGTTACTAGTCTACAAACTATAGCAAACATATTTTAGGAGAAATATGCATTTAACACTTATTCAACAATCAAAATGCTCAATATATTGAACAGCACATGATTAAAAATAGCAGGATGCTTCAATAGCCTTAAAAGTGAACAGAATAAGTTGAGTATAACGACGACAACAAGGGAGCAAAGTATCAAAACAAACAAACAAAAACTAGATGCCTTAAAACACATTTCCAAAATTATTTTGATATTCTGGGAGAAAGGAGCACTAAGTCATTACAATACATATTTATCACTAACAAGGGGGCCTTTTGAAAGGAAAGGTTTGGAACACTCCATGCACATATAAGCTGAAATGGAAGGTGGGGTGGTAGAGTAGAGAGGCTTAACCAAACTCGACTTTCATTATGACTTTGACAATGTCATTTAATCTGAGATTTATTTCTTCATCTTTAGTAGCTTCTTGGGATTGTTGTAAGGATTAAATGTGTATTTTAATATTTTGATAATATTAAATGTACACTAAGTCCTTCCCTCATTTGCAACAAAGACACAAATACTGTATGCAAAAGCAAGTCAATGATTACTCTCAATTGTGTTTCAAAGGGCAAAGCTATGTTATTTTTTCATTTAAAATATATATTGTGGTCACTACAACATTTACTAAATGACTGTATTTATATAAAATATGTTAAGATGAATCTGTATCTTATATGTTTAATGTAAAACTATGTGTCTAGCAGTACAGAAACAGAAATTTCGCGTCAGAAATACAAAAAAAAATCGTTAATTCTTGAGAACTTGCTAAAAAGCCCCCTAATATTATCTTTCTGTGATGAGCCCAAAAGTCTCTTGCAAAGGTTAAGTTTTTAATAATAGCTGCTTTTATGAAGGAGATTATGATATAGCTAAGATTATTGATTTAATATAAAAGGACACTGGATAGCAGTTGAGAGGCAAATGTGGCATTAGTCTGCAATGGTTTTCCCATGGATAACAGAATTCACTGTTTTATATCTGAGTCAGTGCTCTCCTTGATGACAGAGCCACAACCCCTCAGGTCATTTAGAAATTTATTAGAGGCATTTGAGTTATTTGAGATATTTGAGTTATCAATGTAACATACCCGTATGTTTGCATTCATAATATATTTAAGAAAATTTTAAATATAAATTTTAAAATCTTATTTTAAAATGTTGAATACAAAGAAAATGTATCAATTATATTTAGCTGGTTATTTAACACTGTTTTATAGCTTATCTAATAATTGAACCATTTATCATATGACTAGTCTACCAACACTTTTAATTTTGAGACAGGATCTCACTCTGTCACCCCAGCTGGAATCCAGTGTCATGATCATGGCTTAGTGCAGCCTCCACCTCCTGGACTCAAGCCATCTGCCATCTCAGTCTCCTGAGTAGCTGCACTACAGTTGCACACCATCACAGTCAGATTTTTTTTATATTTTGTGGAGAGGAGGTTTCACCAGCCTGATCTTGAACTTCTGGTCTCAACTGATCCTCCCGCCTCAGCCTCCCACAGTGCAAGGATTATAAGCATGAGCCACCACAGAGCAACAGATGTTTAAATGAAACAATAAAACTACCAGATTGAATGTAAATTTTTCTAAGGAGCACACTGATTAAATTAGCAAGGATATAGTATAATGTTTCTGAAATTTATGAGAAAAGTTTGAAAACTGTGTTACTGTCACCAAGCTGTTTTAAATGTGTCCTAATTGGAGAAATAAAAGTCTCATTATTTGTTACTAAATAGCACAATGCATTATAATATAAAGCCAAAATATTAAAGAATATTAATATTACCAGCTGTATGAAACATTGCTATTTTATGTCAGAAAGAAATTCAAATAAAAAATTTGTATTTCACTAAGCAATGATATTGTGTTAAGAAGGCTTGATGAAATTGTGAAAAATGTCAAAGATCATTGACACTTGTTGTATGAAAATGTGCAATGAACTGCATCCCAGCACACTTTCATACAACAGATGAAAGTATCCTGTATGAAAATAATTCAATGCTGCTTATAAATCAGGTTCATAAAGACTAAAACACATGAAAAAAATGTTACTTTCAAAACTACTGAGAATAGATACAAAGAGATTGTCAATTTTCAAATCCCTTAAAAATATGGAAAAACATATTCACTTTCAAAGATTTGGATATCAGCAATGATGGTTCTACAAAGTGAATTTAGAGTCAACTTCAATAGCACTAGGTACTTTAGTAATTCACTGCATTATTAAGTGGCGATATGTAAGCATTAGGGATGCTAAAGGAATAATTCAAAATCAACGAATGTTGCATTTGGTGTATTAGTACATTCTTGGGCCATTATGAAGAAACACTTGAGCCTGGGTAATTTATAAAGGAAAGAGGTTTAATTGACTCCCAGTTCTTCAGGGCTTACAATCATGGTGGAAGGGGAAGCAAACATGTCGTTTCTTCACATGGTGGCAGCAACAAGTGTGCAGTAAAGGGAGGGAAAAGCCCCTTATAAAATCACCAGATCTCATGACAACTCATTCACTGTCATGAGAACAGCATGGAGGTAACCACCCCCATGTTTCAATTACCTCCCACTGGGTCCTTCTCATGATATGTGGGGATTATGGAAACTATTATATAATTCAAGATAAGATTTGGGTGGGGACACAGTCAAACCACATTATTCTGCCCCAGGCCCTTCCCAAATCTCATATCCTCACATTTCAAAATGCAATAATGCCCTTCCAACAGTCCCCCAAAGTCTTAACTCATTTCAGCATTAACTCAAAAGTCCAAGTCCAAAGTCTCACCTGAGACAAGCAAGTCCCTTCTGCCTATGGGCCTGTAAAGTCAAAAGCAAGTTACTTATTTCCCAGATACAATGCGGGTACAGGCATTGGGTAAATACAGCCATTCCAAATGGGAGAAATTGGCCAAAACAAATGGGCTATAGGCCCCATGAAGTTCAAAATCCAATAGGACAGTCATTAAACCTTAAGTTTCCAAAATGATCTACTTTGACTCCATGTCTCATATCCAGGGCATGCTGATGCAAGATGTGGGCTTCTGTGGTTTTGGGAAGTTCCGCCCCTGTGGAATTGCGGATTACAGACCCCTCTGTCTGCTTGCAGAGGCTGGTGTTGAGTGTCTGAGGCTTTTTCAGTTGCATGGTGCAAGCTGTCAGTGGTTCTACCATTCTGGGGTCTGGAGGATGGTGGCCCTCTTCTCACAGCCCCACTAGGCAGTGCCCCAGTGGGGACTCTGTGTGGGGGTTCCAACCCCACATTTCCCTTCTGCACTGCCCTAGCAAAAGTTCTCCATGAGGGCTCCATCCTGCAGCAAACTTCTGCCTGGACACTAAGGTGTTTCCACACATCTTCTGAAATCTAGGTGGAGGTTTCCAAAGCTCAATTCTTGACTTCTGTGCACCTGCAGGCTCAACACCACCTGGAAGCTGCCAAGGCTTTGGACTTGCACCCTCTGAAGCCATGGCCTGAACTGTATCTTGGTCCCTCTTAGCCATGGATGGAGCAGCTGAGAAGTAGGTCACCAAATCCCTAGGCTGCACACAGCACTGGGGGCTCTGGGATCAGCCCATGAAACCATTTTTTTCTCCTAGACCTCCAGGTCTGTGATGGGAGAGGCTGCCACAAAGGTCTTTGACATATCCTGGAGACATTTTTGCCATTGTCTTGGTGGGTAACATTCAGCTCCATGTTAATTATGCAAATTTCTGTAGTAGGCTTGTATTTCTCCCCAGAAAATGGGTTTTTCTTTTCTATTGCATCATCAGGCTGCAAATTTTCCAAATTTTTATGCTCTGCTTAGTTTTGAATGCTTTGCAACTTATAAATTTTTTCTACCAGATACCCTAAATCATCTCTCTCAAATTCAAAGTTCCACAGATCTCTAGGACAGGTGCAATATGCTGCCAGTCTCTATGATAAAGCATAGCAAGAATCACCTATGCTTTAGTTCCCAACAAGTTCATCAACTCCATGTGAGACCACCTCAGCTGGAACTTCATTGTCCATATCACTATCAGTATTTTGATCAAAGTCATTCAACAAGTCTCTAGGAAGTTCCAAATTTCCCCATATCTTCCTAGCTCCACCTCCGTGATCCAATTACTTCCCACTGGGTCCCTCCTACAACACATGGGGATTATGGTAACTACAATTCAAGATGAGATTTGGGTGGGGACACAGCCAAAGCATATCACAGTGTCAGCAACAAAAAAATAAATTATGCAATGGTAATTGCATTCATTTGAAATTGGAATTTAGATGAGTTTTTAATGTATATTTAATTTTTTTATATAAAATTATTTTAAAAATTTTGATTCATTAAATGAAAAATTAAGTATCATAATTCAAATATTACAAAATGATATGATATATCTTTCAGATATCTTTATATATTGGTACAGTTAAATAATATCCTTTATAAGCTGCTAGAAAATAAGATCAATCTTATAGTAACCAGAATTGTCATGAGATATTTAAGCAAACATATGTTATTTAAAAGTAGCTTGAGCATCAGACATTTTTACAGCTCTTATTTTTGCAGAAGTTAGATAAATCCAAGTAGATTGCTTTTCTTTGAATGGCTGCTAAAATGAGATGATGATTACTTTTTTTAAATTTTGGTTTAATTTACAAAGCTGGACTGGGTAATTAATTTATTTGAAAGAGAGGAAGAACACTGTTAGCCAAAATTTTCTGAAAAATTTAATTGAGCTAAAAATCAATGTTTTCAGGGTGCAAAGTACACTTTAATCAATCTAATTATGCAAGGTGTTTGATGCTATTAAGACTTACATACATTTCTTTGGAAAGAAGAAAGTCAAATTGCTCTGGAATTTCCAAGAACATATTTGGTTGAAAGGCTGTCAGGGTTACAGTTTAGTTCTGGCAAAAGTAAGTTACTGATGGGTCTGTGTAGCACACAAAACATGAGATTCCTTTTAACACACTTTAAGCAACTTCAATAGAACACATAAAATTGAGAATTCTCACTGAATTTCATGAATAAAGATTGTTTTAAAATTATATATATATGTATATGCACACACATAAGTATGCAATTTTGTAACATGCACAAACCTAGGTTGCAGAAATCACATATTGAAATAATGTATCTCAGTTATAAAAATCACATATTGAAACAAATTAGAGAGATAATTTATCATTAATCAATTTTATCCTGCTACTGTGCTCAGAGGTCTAGCACTCACTTTGACAAGAGCAACTCTGTGTTATGGAGATACAAATATAAGTCACATTTATCATTTGAAATGTTTTAGTTGCCACATTACAAAAAGTAGAATAAAGTAGGAAAAATAATTTTAATTATGTACTATATTTAACACAGTGCATCTCCTAATTGTAATCCAAACCTATAATTAATCAGTGTAAACACTACTGAGATATTGTACATTTTCTTAGTTTTTAATATAAATCTAACTTTCCTAAAATTAAATAATATTAAAAATTCAATTTTCAGTAGCACTGACCACATTTTAAATGTTCCATAATCACATCAGGCTAGGGGTTATCATATTAGACAATACTGGTCTGTACTGTTATTTATTACTGTTATTAGCTATCTTACTGACAACTATTAATTAGCTTAATACAGTTTTTATTTTAGTATCTGGACACACCTCTTTTTTTTATTTTCCTGAACTAGTTATATTAAGCTCCTTCTCTTATGTTCACACTTACCTTAAGAAGGTGCAGGAATGTAATGACTTCATAAGATCTTTTATAACAACTAATTATTTTGCAATAAATCATGTTTCTTTCCTTTTGGTTATGTGTTATACTGATAATTTCGAATCAATGTAATATATGATTTTTGCATCAATAATATGTGACTTTGAACTATTCTAATGAATGGTTTTAAATTATATTTTATTTATTTATTTATTTATTTATTTTGAGATGAAGTCTCATTGTGTCACCCAGGCTGGAGTGCCATGACGCCATCTTGGCTCACTGCAAGCTCCGCCTCCCGGATTCACACCATTCTCCTGCCTCAGCCTCCCAAGTAGCTGGAACTACAGGCACCCACCACCATGCCCGGCTAATTTTTTGTATTTTTACTACAATCGGGGTTTCACTGTGTTAGCCAGGATGGTCTCGATTTGCTGACCTTGTGATCCGCCTGCCTCGGCTTCCCAAAGTGCTGGGATTACAGGCGTGAGCCACTGCTCCCGGTCCTTAGATTATATTTCCTATACATGTGATTTTAAGCTGTGCAATAGACCGTGTTCCCCCAAAATTTGCATGATAAAACCTCCTACTAATGTGACGGCTTTTTAGAGGCAATTAGGTCAGGAGAGTGCCCTCATAAGAAGAGACCAGCAAGCTGGCTAGTTCTCTTTCCACCCTCTTTCCACCTTGGAAAGATGTAATAGGTACACAGTTTGCAATCCAGAGAGGGCACTAACCATGCTGGCTCCCTGATCTTAGACTTCCAGCCTCCAAAATTGTGAGAAATGAATTTCTGTTGTGTATAACGCATCCAGGCTATGGTATTTTGTTACAGCAGCCTGAACTGGTAAGGATGTACAGTGTAGGAAATTTTAGAAAATATTAGAGAATGTAAGTCCACTGATCTACATGAACACAGTAATAGTTTTCTATGTCTGCAGCAGGAGGAACAAGCCATGTTCTCTGATTGATTTCTAGACTGGTTAAACTGCTACACCAGCTTAACTTTCTGAGCACAGCAAAACCTTACTGGCTATCATACTGACGTTCTTTCATGATTCCATGTCTCCCAATTTTTGTCATCATTCCTGTCCATCTCATATTTTCGCTAAGCACATTAGACATATGTGTCTTCAAACTAAGTGTTCTAAAATTTGAAGTGAGAAAAACAGAAAAAGCCTAAGAAAATGGATCAATAACATTGACAATAAAAAATGACATATAGTCAGTACTTACCATGTTTTAATTACTATCTTAAGGGCTTAACGGCTTAATATATATTAGTTGACATATCTCCAAACACTCTTGGAAGACTGTACAGTTGTTTCTAAAGCTGATATTTGCTTAGTTCAGATCAGTACTGAATAACTCAGTTGAGAATTTCACCTGGATCTGTAGTTCTGCAAACTTTTGATCCTAAGAATTATGATATATTTCTTTACAAGGAAATACAAACTGTGAAATATAAATGTGAATTTAACAGATGGATTGATGCCTCACACTAACACACCTGCATGGAATGTAAGGGAAGATTATTACAATTGCATATTGTGTAGTTTTGACTTTAGCCCTTTTGTTTAAATCTAATAAACTGTTGCTGGCAGTCTTCAAATGAACAACACAGATGCATTTATGTAACAGTGCCCCATGACCAAAAGATTATGTGGTGTCTCGCTCTCTATCCTGTTCTACAATATTAGGTTTGTGCTAGTCGTACAACTGTTGCTAAATAGAGACTCCCAAGAACTGTCTGAGTTAATATTCACTCCAATCATTCTGCTGCCCTGTGGAGTATTAGAGCATGACAGGGCTGTAGTCACATTTCAAAGGTAAAGGACTTCACTGTTCTTAGATCACACACACCTAATATGCTAGTCCTACACAACTTGCTCTTTTTTTTCTTTGCTATTACTCTGCTCTTGCTATATGCAGTCATTTGCCTTTCAGTCATTTGCCTCATAAATTTCAAAATTTAATTAATTTTATGTATTTTTTAACTTTAAATCACTTATGTCATCTTGCAACAAAGAGGAGTAAGGACTTCCACAGTATTTATTTCCTTAAAATATGTTTTCTGTACATTAGGGGGCACTCATGTTTTTGAGGGAACCAATTTCAATAGGTTGATTTTTTGGTCTTCATTTTAAAGGTGAAGCATTATATTCTTTGAAGTGTTTTTCTAGGAAATATTTAAGGGAAACTTGATCAATTACCTTGGAAATTTTACCCATTATCACCCTGACACATGTAGAGTATTGGATTTTAGGAAAGTGGCTAAAATGGCTGGTTTATTTATATTTTTATTTTTATTTTTAGATGGAGTCTCAATCTGTCACCCGGGGAAGGGGTGCAGTGGCATAATCTCAGCTCACTTCAACCTCCGCCTCCCAGGTTCAAGTGATTCTTGTGCCTCAGCCTCTGGAGTAGCTAGGATTTACAGGCACACACACACCACCATGCTGGGCTAATTTTTGTATTTTTAGTAGAGACTGGGTTTCACGATGTTGGCGAGGCTGGTCTCAAACTCCTGACCTCAAGAGATCTGCCCACCTCGACCTCCCAAACTACTGTGATTACAGGTGTGAGCCACCATGCCCAGCCAAATAGCTGGTTTAAAATGGTGAGGGAACATAATATTATCAATTCCCAAATGTTTACATATTTGTATTACATTGATTTAACTTATTACAAGCACATTTTATTTAAATAGTTACTAAGTAAATTTTGTTTATAAATATTTTCAACAAGAAACTTTACTTTGGTCTTCTTATCTGTAAAAGAGGAATAATTATTTAAAAAGAATTTCTTAACATTACAATAGGGACCAAATGAGATAATATCTGAAATTTAATTTATACATGGAATTTACACATATTTGTATTTCATAAATGTTTTTCATAATTGATGTAATTAATGAGTTCTACTTAGACTATTTTTGATAAAATTCATTCTAGCAAACATTGAATTTCCTCCATAGACCTACTTCTATTAGTTTAGATTTGATTTTCCCCCTCTATGAATATGCTTTCAACTAGCCTTAAACTAACAATAAAAAGAAATATTCTGCAAAAGTAAGAAAGATTTTTGCAAGGTTAAAAAAAATGTATTGTTAGATGTGTGCTAAAATCTTAATATATATTTTATTTCAATTATAAAAATTATCATTTTCTAATTATTTCTTCGATAATAGTT